>NC_138656.1:101333110-101846898 GCF_964273445.1 Streptopelia decaocto | reverse complement strand
GACGTGGATGGGATGGAATACTCGGTCAGTTTTAGTCACCTGTGCTGTTCACCCCTCCTTGCAAATACGCCCCTCTCACAATGGAACATGTGAAATCTTATCAGAATTCTTGGTTGTTATAGCAATAAATATAAACATGAGCTTCTTCAGCATTCCATTGGTCACTCTTATCAGTTCTGGAGCACAGTGTCCAAAAAACATGAAGCTAAATTCAGAAAAGTGCAGTTACTCAGAAGAACTTAGCTGAAAAGAAAATTCACTAAAAGAGAACTGGTCTTGTTTTTAACAAAACCAGGACAATGTTATTGTACATGATTCAAAAAACAGTCTCAGAACCTGCAGAATTCTAGGTGGCTACATAAGCCTGAAACCATTTTTAAAGGAAGAAACAATTGTTTTTGAAGATCTGTCACAAAACCAAACCGTTTCACTCCACAGATATATATGCTGCATACAGTATTTCATGTTTCATGCTGATCATGCTGTAATAACCCCTAGGATGTTACTAATTCCACCCTGATGACATTTAATATTCCACCTTGCTCCTTTGAAATTGTTACTCTGCTATCTCCTCAATTTGGTTGCGTTTTTTTTCCTCATTAACCCTTGGTATATACTGAAGTGTATTACTGATACCGGCAATTCAGTGCCAGAGGATTCCCCATTGGCAAAACCACTCATGCAGAGCAAATGAAAGTCATTCTCCTCATACAGAACATTTTCAAGTAGTAGAGATATTGATTATCGTGCTTTCAAGATTGATAGAATAAGACAAAAGAACAGGAACTGACAGAAAATACTTGGAAAATAGGCACTTAGTGCCCTATGATTTGTTTTCAAAATATTCTGATCACCCAGATATATCGGTAAGTTTGATAAATTGATTTCATTGCTTCTGAATTTCTCTTCAGTGGATAGCACATAGGGCTTTAGAAACATGTGTTTTTCAAGGCAATCACAATATGAAATGAACATTTCTTTGTTTGCAGATTAGATCCTCTTCCCCTCCCTCCAAATAACTACAACACTTACAAGGGCGATGGAGTCTGCCAAGGACTTTTAGGAGTTCTCCAGCTTCAAATGTTTATATTAACAATTAAAACACCTTCCTTTGGGGAATCAAACACTTGTATATATTTTCTTGGCTTTGGGAGAACACAATCCATGTGTCAGGGCCATAGAAATGAAGCATAAAGCATATTTACATGTTCTTTCCTCTCTCCTTGAGATCTCTTGTATCTCCACAAATCAGTTTCTTTTGAGGCCTCTTACACTAAACCAGTAATTTCTGTCCATCTTTTGGACTGGACTTATGCATCTGGAGGTATAGATAATTCCAGATGGCTTAGATGTCTTCAGCTAAAGAAAAAACCAAACCTCTTCACATCTTTTAGATGACATGCATCTAAAATGCTGCGTTTGCTGAGGACTGAAACCTTCACACAACTTCTAGTCTTCAATCATTTTAAAACCGGAAAAGCTCCTCCCCAGATCAGGAGTGCTGAACACCTCCTGCTGCACAGCAATCCTGCCAGTGAGACTGCCAGCACAGCAGGGCACACAAAATGTGCTGCTGGTCTTTTCTACAAGAGTGAGATTATAACAATATGACTGATTTGGGTGAAGATTTTAGCTCCAGACCTTTGCTGTTGGTCAGAACCCTGTCATGTGAGAAATATTCTCCTAGTCTGATCCTTCTTTTGCAATTTTGTGCCACAATCCTATAGATTTACTCACTTCAGTCCTAGCAATTTTATTACTGACTGTGATTCAGCTTGGTTTGGTAATGACAGCTGCAAAAATCACAGGTACTTTCTCAACTGGCTCATAAAAACTCTGGTCCCTTTTCAGAGAGTTGTGCCATCAGTGTTCAGCTTGGCACAGCAATGGGAAACCAGACCTGCTTAAACTTAGAGCCAGAAACAAGACAGCTTTGTCTCTTGGGGCAAAAATGCTGTCAGGGCAGGTGTCCCTGTCCTTGCTCTGCCTGTGGAAGAGGTCGATCTCCCTTTTCCAGTAAAGAACTGGAGAGCTCATACAATCCCCCCTACCCTAGCAAGCTCTATAAACATTTGCTGTAGAAGTTTGATGATACTCTTTGAAGAAAGGGAGATCTCAAACAGCAACCAGAGAAGAAAGCCGATGACAATGTGCTGTGAGATTGATTTCTCTATTTATGTATCTATCCATCTTTTTTTTTGTTTGTTTGTTTGTTTTCTGTCTGTGACCATGATGCCCCAGCCAGCCATGGCACCTTGCTCTTCTAGGAGTGCTAACTATCCAGTTTTCTCTCCATCGGGGTTAACAGCGTGCCTGCTAGCAGTTTTTGCTCTTTCACAGATGCAAACTACCCTTTACCTCTCAAGTGCTCAGCAGATCAGCAATTTTGTGAGACCTAATGAAGACGCTGCGTGCCTGAGAGCTCCTGCATTTTTCCTAGCTGGTTTTAAATTGGCGGGGGGAGAATGCCTTCTCTTCCCCCCTCAGTTCTCAGATGGACAGGGTTTAGGGAAGCACAGGGGTGGCCGGGGAGCGGGTGCTTGCTTGGCGAGGATGCGCTGGAGGGATGCGCGGGGATGTGCGGTGTCTGGCTGCGAGGCGCTGAGATTGGGGCTATGCCCTCCAGCATCGGGCTACCTGTCACTTCTAATGACTTCTTCTTCAGCTGCTCCTGTGTCGGAGCAGGATGGCCTGCAGGTGGCCTAGTAGCTAGCTGTCTCCCAAGCTGCCGTGGAGCTGCCGATGTGTGTGACCTGAATTGCAGCGCTCGGGCTGTGGGTCCTGCTTTACATGCAGCATGCGTAAGGGAGAGGCACAGAGCAGCCCTGCTGATACGGCTGTTGTACAGCAGTTATTGCTTCAACACATTTAGACACAGCACCTCTGTAATTTGTCTCGACGTGATATCATCTTTTGTCTCAGCAAACTGACCCTTTTATCTGTCTTAGTTCTGCTTTCTCCAGCGCTTCCCATTTCTTGCCAGCAGTGACAACGGGCAACAGCACAGGAGGAAAAAATAGAATATTCAGATGGCAATAGCAGAAATAATATCTGACTTCAAAGTTATTCACTGTTTTGAGGTGTTTATGGATTTCTTGTTGTGTTTTGGTTTTTGTTGTTGTTGTTTTGTTTTTTTTTTTTTAATTGAAGCATGTGCCTGTGTGTGAGAAATGCTGCCTTTATTCCATGATTCTTCTCATTCAGCTATTTGAAAACTACAGTGAATCTCACTTATGAAACTATGTGTAAAGGCTAGATCATGGCTCCCTTTTTAAAGCAGTACTTTGCATGCTAGCTTCACTCTAAAATATTTGGGTTTGTTCTTACAAGAACATATTTCTCCATATAGAGGCATATAAAATGGGATATTAGAGTAGATGTCATTTTTTCTGTTGTCCTAATTTTCTTTGTTAGCTAATTGTTCCTTTGCACATGTAGCTAAAATGCTAGGACTGATGTACGTGGTGTCTTCCTGAGGGGACTTTTCTATCTGCTTCTGCTCATGCCCTGCTCAAGTACATCCTGCTCTTGCCCAGCAGAGGAGTCATTGGAGAGCAGCAGAGACCGGCTCTCACGCTGAGGAATTTCCCTTTTGCAGTGCAGACAGTTCATTGTGGCCATGACAATGCAAACATTGCAAACTGAGATAACTTAAGCCGTCTTTGCTTCCCTCTCCTGTTGACCCCAAGACATTATGTGGGAAATGACAAGAGTTCAAGAAACCAAAAGAGAGCAGGCTTTCACAATAACAATTGAAAGGAGTTTTATTTAACAACTAAATCATGTAACACAGTAAGTAAATAAAGAGTAATGCAATATGGATTTCATACAGAAAATTAATATGCAGCAGTGATACAAAATACCTATCAATAGTGATAATGTGAATATAGAAGAGGAGAAAATGCAAAAAAACAGAGAGGAAGATACGGAAGATCAAAATTAAGATTATTTCACAGAAACTAAGAAAGGAACTGCTCAGTTGAATTTTCACTTGTTCAGCAACTAAATTTCAAGGAAAGGGTGAACAAGGAATGCTGAACCCCTTGTTGGTTGTCTTGGTCAATAAACAGAACTTTTCAATCTATACAAATTAATTGGATATAATCAATCCATGTTATCTCAGCTGAGCAAAGGCAACAATTATCTTTGTTGGCTGCTTGCCAGTCAGGCTGCTGCTTTTCACCCAAGGAAAGACACACCTCATCTCTGTCTTGCACCTCTGACATTTCCTAATCCTATAACTTTCACTTAGCCTAATGCTAAATTGACCTAAACTGCCTATAATAGTAACTCACATATGCTAAACTACTATTCATATTCTTACCCTATTATATCTCTCAGGTTTACGATATGTGACGTCCTATATTATCATAAATTAAATGCTATACCTAGACCCACTAAAAGAGTTAGGATTAAATGATAGTTCTATGCTGTTCCACAAAGCAAATTTTAGGATTTAGGTTGGAGAGCATCTCTGAATAATAATAATATTGTAGGTTTTATCACTTGTTTGTTTTGGGCTTTTTCCCTTCTCACTGTAAATTGGTAGTTTGCAGGTAGAATTTTAAAAGTGGTACCATGGGCTCCTGTGGCATATTCTTCCTCTTTTTTTTTTATTGAGGGTTTATGAGACATGTCAGAGCAGTAATCAGCAGGTTACAAGAGTGTCGAGGGGATTTTCAATAATAGTTTCTGTGGACGTTCTCCAATAAAGTAGGGGCTGAAAATAATACAAAAATGGCTCAAATAAACAGGATTACTGCGATAAAAAGGGTTATGAATATTATATCACATATGAAATGGTTAAGGGCTAATATTTCCAAATGTTTATTTTAGGGCCTTTTTTCTACCCTTCTCCTCCCTATCTCTACCTATTTATTTCTGTTGTATCAGAAGAATTTGAATTTCCATAATTAAGGCTGTGTTTTTCAGCCCACTTTTCAGTCAGGGGATAAAATTCTGATTGTCTCTAGGCAATGTTGTACTGGGGTGTGTGATTGTCAGAATCTAAAGCCAAACCATTGTGCAAAACACGGAAAAATAACATAAACTGGAAAAAAAATACCCAAACCCTTAATTCCTATCCCCAAAAAGATTCATAGCTACAGAAAAAGAAATATTTCCATTTGCAGATGTAAATTTCACTTAATTTTATGCATTAATTTTATTAATTAGCTTTAGATATTGCATGTATCTGAGAAACTGAGGCTGACAGAGGAATATGCTGGTGTTTTGGGATGAGAAAGCCTGTCTAAGCAGCAGAAACAAGTGGGTCACGGGCAGGCAGAGTTCAATAAACAAAAGCATATGTGCCCTGCAGTGCCTCTTGCCTTTCCCTCCAGCAGAGTCTGGCGAGTGAACGTTGGCGGCGCAGGGCTGTGCCCGGGAGCGAGCACTTCTGACCTTTATCAGAGCAAAAAGCTGCTGACATCGGGGACAGGGGAGGCTGCGAGGTGCCCTCTTGCACCTACTTCTGGCACTGCTGGAAGGGGAAGGCGCTGGGGACCGAGCATGCCACCACACACAGCCTGTGCTCTGCAGGATGACAGGGACGGAGCTGCGGTTTTCCCCTTCTCTCTGGGTCTGCTTCTGCTCTTTAGTGCCTTTTAGAAGGATTTGGCTGAATTTGTTTAAACAGCATCTCTCTCTAGGGAACTCCAGCTGAGGAGGAGCGAAGGTGTCAGCATCACCCATCTTCAGGCTCCTGTCCTGTCTGTGACAAGCATTTCTATACCCCTCTTATAGCTACACTGCTGAAAGCTTTAAGAATTATGTATATAGCTGTGTTCTGCCACCACATATTATAGTATGTAGACACATGTAGATTGCAAAGTGCACCGAATTTGGAGATTTCATGAACAAAATACCATGGGCAAGGTACATGATAAATGCAATTTATTCTATAACCGCGACTTTTCACAAAAGTATGCGAGTGTATTCATGCATATGTATTTATTTAAACCAGTATTGACAATTTATGGGCATATTTAAATGAATTTATGAACACCTCATTTTTTCTTAATTCAATTATGAATGAACATGGATTTTTGGAAGCAAAGAAAACACTGGATTCTCCCGTTTTCCACACAGCACAAACCTGGGGATTTCAGCCAAAAAAATCCCACACCTAGCCTAAAACTTGAGCAAATCTCTGAGGTAAATAGTATATTCAAAATTTTCAAGCAGTATAAAACCATTGTGTCCCTTGCTTACTTTGTTACTGAAGGAGTCACTTTTCCATTCTGGCATTGCCCAGTTTGCCTTTAGATGCTCTTGCTATGCCAAGCACAGTAGGAAACTCTCCACCCCCCCCACTCTCTCACAGGTTTCAATTTAATCTCTGTAAACTGGGTATAAGCCAGTTTAATTTAATTGGCATGTTTTAGTTGAAATTGGATTAATGGGTCTAGCTAATGGGTGTAGCTTAATCCAAACAGTCTCGGTTGCGAGGCTTGCCATGATGATGTTGTTTCGGTGGGCTGGTGACAGCCACAAGAGCTGACCTGCATGTGGCTGGTTCAGTGAGGCGAGGAGGAGGCAAAGCTCAGCCCTGGGCACTGCCCATGACCAATGTTCCAGTGTCTGAATGTCCTCCTGGGCTGTCTGCCCCACCAGGGCTGAGGAGAGGAATTTTGAGGAGGGGATTTTAACTCTGGCCTGCTCTGTGCAAAGAACAAGCAGAGAAAGAGTTACTGGAGCTGAAGCTCTGTAACTCATTAGCTGCCATAATTACATTTACTATCTGAATTCTACTAAAGTCTCCCCCGGGAACAGGTGTGGTTTTAACCATGTTACCATCCTTTTGTAGACATGCAAATTGTAATTTAATACCCATCAATTGCCTGGTGTTAGGTTCCTCACTTGTAATTACTTCAACTGGATGAAATATGTCCAAATGAATAGTGACTCGTCTATATTGACATTGTAATGCATTGAAAACATCTTTTATCTTGGCAAGGCAAAGGTTAACTTTAATTTATAAAACATTTTCCTTCAACAAAATGTGTGTATAGAAAAGACTTGTGCAGAGGAGTTCCTTGCTTATACAGACAAAAGAGTGTTTTTGTCAAATCTGCAGACAGCAAGAGTGAAATGTTACTACTGGAATGTGTGAATGTTTTTTTATTCAGAAAAAATAACACCATCTAAACCAAAATGAAGCCTATGAATGAATGAACAAACCCACATGAACTGCAGAGCTTTTATGTCTCAGTCCCCAACTATTTTTAATTTTCTCCCTGCTGGAGATCACGTCCCCTTAAGAGAGCTGGCAGAAGGGATTGCGTGTCTGCACTTCTGCTGCTGCAAGCGAGCTCTGCTGTGGCGCTGAGATTCCCCTTCCCTCCCACGCACTCCAGGCTGCTCGTGTGACACTGGCTGGGACACGGACATGTCCTCCTTCCCTGCTCACCCCCCTGCAGGAGAAGTAACCTCTGCAAAAGCTGAGACACACAGCTGGGGTAACAACTGCAGGAGCCACCAGCATTCATCTGCAGGAACCTTTCCTGTGTGCTGAAAAGGGTTTTCTCCAAGGAATGGATATATTTTTTTGCAGTGTATTTCACATTAGTTATTATTCTGACAAATAAAACCAGTGAAGTTACTAAATTAATTAGCAAAACTTGGACTAATAACAAGAGGAACTACTTTTAGTTCCTAAACTGAAAACACTTAAAAACTATTTAGTCAATATTTACATTTCAGCTGATGTTTTGGTGACAGGGATCCTTATTAAAGGTTCAGCTAAGGCATAGCTCTAAAAATGCAGCTCTCAGAGGTGGGATAAGTCCTCCCTGCCTCTATCACAAGTCAAATATATATGCTCTTCACACTTTTAACTCAATTAAGCTCCATCATCTTCTGTATCATGATTAACGATCAGGGATCCATCCTCTCCTGCATTCTTAGAAGCAGCAGATGGGCATCATTTAATTCCTGGCTTTTTTAGACATTTTTCTTCAAACTTCATCTAATGCTTCATTTTAATGCTGTGTAGAAAACCTCAGTGACACCTCAAAGCACTATTATTCTGACCATGATATTTGGGCTATGACAGAAACTCATTTTATCCTCCCTTATTCCCTCTGATCTCTCTTCCTCCCTCCCTCCCCCTTAGCCCTCTCCTCTGCCCCATTCCAGATCCTCAAGCTTTTCTGGTCTTGCTACTAATATTTCTCTCACACTTTTGAATTCTTTCAATGTGTGGTCCTTAAAATCACAGGATCACAGAATGTTAAAGATTGGAAGGGACCCCGAAAGATCACCTAGTCCAGTCCCCCTGCCGGAGCAGGAACACCTAGATGAGGTTACACAGGAATGTGTCCAGGTGGAATTTGAATGTCTCCAGAGTAGGAGACTCCACAACCCCCCTGGGCAGCCTGTTCCAGTGTCTGTCACCCTCACTGAGAAGAAGTTTCTTCTCAATTTTAAGTGGAACCTCTTGTGTTCCAGTTTGAACCCATTACCCCTTGTCCTACCATTGGTTGTCACCGAGAAGAGCCTGGCTCCATCCTCGTGACACTCACCCTTTATATATCTGTAAACATTAATGAGGTCATCCCTCAGTCTCCTCCAAGCTAAAGAGCCCCAGCTCCCTCAGCCTTTCCTCATAAGGGAGATGCTCCACTCCCTTCATCATCTTTGTTGCCCTGCGCTGGACTCTCTCCAGCAGTTCCCTGTCCTTCTTGAACTGAGGGGCCCAGAACTGGACACAATATTCCAGGTGTGGTCTCACCAGGGCAGAGTAGAGGGGAAGGAGAACCTCTCTCGATCTACTAACCACCACCCTTCTAATACACCCCAGGATGCCATTGGCCTTCTTGGCCACAAGGGCACAGTGCTGGCTCATGGTCATCCTGCTGTCCACCAGGACCCCCAGGTCCCATTCCCCTACCCTGCTCCAACTCATCCCATGTTCCATGTCTCCCACCTTAGACTGAACTCTGCTCCTCTCCCACGGATAGGGCCTGGGGACAAGATGAGCACCATCTAACAAAGCAAAGTTTTTACTTCCTACCTCTCAGCTGTCCTGGCCCGTGTCAACCTGCCCATCTCAGCCCAGTGGCACTGGTCTGGGTCGGTTCCGTGCCACATGGCCCCCAGCCCTGCTGCCCACCAGCCGGAGCTGCCTGGAGCGGTGGGCAGGCTCTGCCCAGGGCAGTGGTGGGACACGTGAGCAGCATCCTCAGGGACAGCATGGGACACGACAGCAACACAGTGAGCATTGTCCTCAGAGACACCATGGGACATGGTGAGCAGTGTCCTTGGGGACAGCGTGAGACATGGCAGTGCTGCTCAGTGCCTGCTTTCTGCAGGCAAAGGGACAAGATGGAGACATTAGGACATGCAGTGATGAGGGAGGAGGGTGGTGTGCTTCCCAATAGATGTGCTATGCTTTCAGAATATTTATAAGCTTTGTTTGGGGCTTTCTTTTGTTATTTTGATAATAAACGAACATCTCTATATTTTTAGCCTACCAATTCATATGCAGATGTACATACAGCAGAGAGGTTGAATGCTGATAAAATCACAAAAACTGGAGTACTTGTAGTTTGACCATTTCATTTATTGTAAGCTCAAGTTATTCATTAATAGTGTCAGCACTTTGACATTTTTCTCTTTCCAGGGTGTTGATTCACATTTTAATATATAAGTAGGGATGTGGCAGGTAATGGAGGAGGTTTCCCACCTCAGGGGGTGCAGGCTGCCTTCTGTGGGGCTGGATTTTTCAAAGGCGCTTAGCACTCCTCTTCTAAAAATTATAACCTTCTTCAGATGTCAAAATCAAAGGGTCACTGAAGGAACTATAGACTATTAATTTGTCTCAGCTTTTAATTAGGTGAAATTGCACTTTAGCCTTTTCCAGCCTGTGAGACTTTTGACTGTTTCCTTCACATGTCTCTCAGACTAAATGGCAAGTGTCTGGTGTCGCTGCTACCAACTGGAATGAGAACAACTTCTGGCAGCAATTTGCTGGTCCCTGAGGACATGCGACATTTCCATGTCATCCTCCTCATCAGAGGAGTGTGGCATTAATGGGATAGAACTTCCCTCTGAGTCAGCGCAGTGTCTGGCACTAGTTAATGCAAGAGAAGGTATCAAAGTCACCTGACGGAATAATTTATTCAAAAAGAAGATTTCTTCTTAGCTCCCATCAGTAAGCCTTAAGCAGTGTCACCCACCCCCCTCTAAAACGGAGGGACATGGAGGGGTGGCCTGTATGCCCACTCCACAGTTATGCTCCCTGTCTTCTGTGGGAAGCCCCTGTACCAGGGACAGGATGGCCTCTGGGCCCCCATGGGACCTCACAGCTGAGACCCAGGCTGGATGTGTGGCAGTTGCACATCCCTCGGAGATCAGGAGCCTTCAATAGGGCAGTTGATGACTTCTTAGAACCTTTTGTGCCCTACTGTGCCTGCCCCCAGGTACACACCTGGGATGGTGCTGATAGTCACATCCTCCCCACCTGGGGGCAGGGTGACTTCACCTACCCCCTTCTGGGGGGCAGGAGGGTGGGACCCTCAGTCCACTGACAAGGTCCTCAACCAAAGGAGATGCCCAGAGAAGCAGATAAGCTTCTGGACCATGTCACATGGCCATAGCCAGATCTGACCAGGCTATAAAACAGGGTCCCCATCAAAAACCCTCTTGGAGTGGTCTTCTTGGAGCAGCGGGTCTGTGAACTGGAGCCCTCCCCTTAGACTGGGACACCATCTAAGGAGACTTTCCGGGAGTCTGCCTCACCTCCTTGTCTGGTGAGTGGTTATTTTTCTCTACTGGGTATATCCTTGAGTGAGTCCTTCCTAACCCAGGCAAGCGATTATTTCTTCTGGGTACCCTTGAGTGAGAGGCCTCTGGTTTTGTTTCTTGTGAATGTATGTGTGCACATTTTGGATCCTCATTATTCTTACATTGTCGTACCCCAATAATCTCCTCAATTGATATCCAAACCTGTATTTTGTGTTGTCAGAGTGGTAAATAATTGTATAAACCCTATTTCTAGTCAGTTTATTTGCTAAATTTTTCAGGCTATAATAAAATTTGTTTTGGAATTTGTTGTCTGCCTAAAATTGACTTTTTGGGTACCTCCATGACAGGGTGGCAGCAAGAAGTGCTGTGATTCCCCTCCTCAGAAAGCTGTAAATAACATTGGACAGAGTTAATCCTTTTAGGCCTGATGATGATTTGGGACAGTGAGTTCCTCAAGTTCATCTGCAGTGCATGGGAGCAGGGAGAATAAATGTTGTTACCAGTTTTATCTTACTTTTCAGCTCTACACAGTCTGTCCCCATGTTGGTCACCACCATCAGGGTCACCTACACCTCTTGATTTGCTACTGATCTTGGGATATTTTTTGTTACTGTTTTCCTTGCTACACAAAGAGTAGTGCTGTACTTACCTTTTTATCCAGGTTGTTTTTAACATTTTCCAACGCTATTTTCCTAATCACGAGGAAACCTCTGTACCTGGTCTTAACCTCTGCAGTCCTGTTTTCACTGAGCCATTGGTGGACCTTTTGCATCAGGAGATCGAGATAATGCTGAATGCTACTGGGCTCTCGATCAATTGCCAATGGCCAGTATACTTCCCTGTTTGTAGTGTCACACTTTTGTCATCACTAGATTTTATCTGCCATTGTGCTTCTTATTTTTCTACTGGTAGGATCCTTTACAGGCACTTCCAGCCTCTATTATCCTCAGAGCTTTGTGTCAAGTGCAAATATTGTTGTTAATCGCTATTTGCATTACAAGAGTGATTACATCTTGCTGTTCTTTAATTCCTGGTTTATTTATGAATATTTTCAACACTGACTTAGCATAGAGGCTTTGCCAAGGTGAAGATTGACTATTTGTTTTGTTGCTTTGCCAGTGTCTAATCCTAGCAGTTCTTCGCCACTGGCCCAATAACTACCCAATTTTCTTATTAGTCTCTATGATGGATTTGTCTAAGGCTTGAAATTCCCAGTAGAAGGGAAGAGACTACATTATTTCATTCAGTCTCCTGTTGACATGCACAAGAACTGCATCTGTGGAGACATGGCTTATCTTATTTTAGTGTAATTAATTTCATCATACATCATTCATCAAGCTACACTCTCGTTTACTCAGCTTCTCCTCCTTGGAACCGCAGTCCACAACCCCTTGATGCCTTCATTAGGTGTGAAACAGTAAAGTATCTACAAGTGTCCATATATATCTGCACTTGCATACTGACTGGAATTGCTATTTTAGGCTAAATCCTCATGTGGACACTCTTAGCATTTTAGAATAATTATACTGAAGTAAGTATTATGGAATAGACTTTAATGCACTTGTGTCCCAGGGGCTTTTCTATATGAGAAGTTCATATTGGTAGGACAAGAGTTTAAAATTAGTTTATTCTATGGGCACAGGCCTGCCTCCAGTTGCTTCAGTTTGCTGCTTGGGAAGTGATTTTCAAGCTGTCTGAAAAGGTTTAAAATCCTCATGTTCCAGGTAACTGTGCCTACACAGGAGAACTAGACCAGAAGAACTACCAGTTAACTGTATCAGTATAATTAATTTTACCAGCACCGAAAAAAATTCCTGTAAGGACAAATCCTAAATTTTATGCTACCAAAAAATTAAAATATTGAAGACAAGCACGTGTCTAGGCTTATATTGTTAACTAGCATTTAAGATAATCTAATAAGGTAAAAGAAACTTTTGAGACTAAAGTCTAAATATTTTAAAGGGAGCGTTCTGCTGACACAAGCTTGCCTTCATGTTTGGGCGAAGGCTGATATCCACTTTGGGCTCCTACCAGTATTACTTCCTCAAGCTGGTAAAGGCTACTGAAATGGGAATTTGTGCATCTGTCCTTTTCCTAGGATTAAGCAATTCTTATGACATTTGTAGTTTGCTGATAGACTGCAGAGAAGCCAGATGCTTTATGGCTTTACCACATTGCTATTGTCAAATCCTTACAACTGAGTGCATACAGCGTGAGAGCATAAAAATGAAAGCCTCTGTTATGTGTTTGCCTGTGCTAAATTAAATCTTGGTTCTCCAGAAGAGATGGAAATTTTAGATGTTGCATGTCTGGGCTGAGACCATGTGTTTCATTCAAAATTCACTGACGGAAACAGTAGTGACATACTTTGAATTTGTTAGGGGTGTTTCTGCATTCTCTGTGATATTTTCAGACACGGTGCCATGGCGAGGCCATTTATACTATCCTCTTCCATAAAGATGCAGTGCTACAGCAACTGTGAGCTTTCTGTACTTTGCAAAGGAGAAGCAAAAAGCAGAAGACAAGAATCCGCTTTGCAATGGCCTTTGCGGTTGTGAAACTGAAGGAACTTGAATTTAAACCTGCTGTGAATGACTTTCCCAGAGGTACCATATTCCAGTAAATCCACTACCCTATTTTTTTCATAGGATGTGTAAACAAATACGACAAGATCTATGATAGTTTATAAATTCCAAGGTGCTTAACAGGGAGGAGGAAGCATGTTGAAGATCCTGAGCATGTTGAAGGGTGACCCCACCACTGAGCTGCTGTTATTTGATGATGGGCTGTGGAGAAGCCAGATAATTTATGCCCTTTATACCCCACACTGTTATGCTGCTTTACACATCTTCTGCATCACTCTTGAGTCTCCCAATGACGTACACTGCCCACAGAAGTAGGGTAAAATCCACCATGATTCCATCAGCTCTGAAGGAAGGAATTTACTAGCATTTTTTGTTTGCTTTTTAATAGAGGAAGAGTTATTCTCAGTGCTCTGTGGTGGAGTCATCTCACTGTAGCGAAGACTTGTGATATCCCACCCATCCCCACTCTTTTTAACTCTTATGTTGAATCACTGCTGCACTTGTTGAGATAACTCCAAACATGAGGGAGAAAACAGACGACACATTACCCTCCTTCCTAATGTTCTTCCTCATAGTCAATTTTGTTCCACTGACTGCTCCCTCAAGGTTCTAATGATATTATAAGTTTTTCTTGTACATTAAATCTTTTTGGAAGACCATTTTCTCTGTCCCAATATTTACTTTTATCATTGCATAGGCCTTAGGCTGTCCAATATTCCTAGGAATTACACCTGCTACTCTAGAAAAGGACAAATAAGTGGTGTCCTGTTGCTCACCTGTCCTTATGACTTCGACAAAGAGAACTGCAAATCAAAGGGATTTTAGTGCTTGGATTGGCTATATTAGGGAATTGGCAGGTATTGGGGCATTATATTCAGGAAGTAATTTGGACTCCTCACTTTAAGTTACAAGTAAAGCAAAGGAAAAGCATGAAGCTATGTATGATCGTCTGCTAGCTTGTCCACCTGCACAGCACACACCTGTCAAAGGAGGGGAGATTGCTGCCGTTCCACTTTTTCCCCTGTGTGGGTGTGGGTGATGTGTGGGGCTACAGCTAATTAATAAATTCTTGCAGAACAGCTTTTCTGACAGACAGTGCTGATTCAACAAAGTTGGAAGATTTCATGAGGGATATTTATATATATATATATCTATATCTAATCCAGTCTCACAGGAAGATATTAAAATGTTTGGTTTTAAAAGGTCATTGCATTCTGTGTTGGATATATTTTATAATTTATAATACAGAAATTGAAATAGTAAAACAGAAGCAAATATTTTTATGTTTTATGAAAAACCTTTTTTGAATATATTTTTTTTACAAAATATTGTCTTTTTCTCCCTGTTTTCTAAACTCAGAATATCCAGGTTTTCTCCAAGCCTAGGTAGTTCAGTTTCAATGAGATTTTTTGGTGGCACTATCCAACCATCCAGTTTCTGTACAAGTTCCTATTCCTTTGTGAGAATAAGGGAAAAATAATAGCAAGTATGTGTGTATGTGTGTATGCACGTATGTACGTCTACATATACACTTACGCACAGTAAGACATTATGCCTGTCATTGACTCTACTCCTGGAATGTTTATTCTAATTCAATTTATAAAACCTAGGGGTTTTTTACAATTTTCTTTACCTCCATGACAACATATGTGTCTTAGAAATTATGTCTTTCTTATACACAAGGTCTTTCCATCCTTTATTTTTTAAGTCTCTTCAAGATCTTAAATGTGTGGTACTAATATTTGTCACAAAAAGTTGCAAAACAAACCTTTCTGAAGTACTAACATACACTAAACCTGGTAAGACTTCCATCACAACTTGCAAGACTGAGTGACTATACAGAAATCATAACATTTTATTCCAAAAAAAAGTATTTTATTATACAAAAAAAAGTCTTGTAAACATACAGTTAACAGAAAAATGAAATAGATTACACTAATTGCTTTTGACAAAAACACTCAAGTAAATGGAATTTATTGAAATTGTTGACACTAAGGAAAGAACTTTAATGTGATAATTTCTTTAATGCTTCCTTTGAAGCCACTTGCAGAATATAGTGACTGAAGATGTGTTTATGGCTGGTTTCACCCAAGTCGTTGTTATTACTGAAGTGGGAGCTATTTTCTAAATAAAGTCTATATTATCTGTGTATCATAAGTCCTTCTGGATGTTCAGAGCCAGAAGGAACCGATAAGATCTGCATGATACAAGCCCTACAATGTCATAAATTAACTTCTGCAGTTGTGTGACACACCAGGACCACTCGTCTGCCGCATGACTCCCTTTCACTAAAGGGACTTTAGGTGAACACTGGGAATAACGTCAGGCCACATTGCTAAATTTGTAAGCTTGATGATTCCAGTTGTCTCCCAAGAGTACGTTGCTTGCTCTCCCATGCTGTGGGGAGACGGGTGTCTGCCCCACGGGCAGGCCCTGGCGCAGCGGGTGGGGGCTGGTGTGTGACCAGGCTGTGCCCGTGCAAGGGACACGCGGCTGGGCTGGCATCTGTGCCTCCTTGTGGGACAGGACTGATGTGACAAACAGGCAGTTAGAAAAGGAGCTTGTGAACCTTGGCATTGGTAAATCATCCAAATCTGGCCACTCATCTTCTAGCAGATATGTATTCCACTGTTCTGTAGGAAAACTCTGTCAGGCAACTGAAAGATTTTTGCTAAGGAAAAGCAACCTGCTGTATATTTTCTTTTGTTTTATGCTTGGAATTCAGCTGGCATTAAATAACAATATATTTATCTTTCTCTGTTTACAGTTCTGGAAAATGTCCTTACATAGCAAACTACTTGAGAAGAGGCCTCTTACAGCCCTTTATTGGGACAAAGGTGCTGGTTTATTTGTATGGTTGCAGTGAGATTTGGATACATGTACCTTGTACATTTAACAAAGTCACATCACAGAATCACAGAATGTTAGGGATTGGAAGGGACCTTGAAAGATCATCTAGTCCAATCTCCCTGCTGGAGCAGGAACACCTAGATGAGGTTACATAGGAAGGCGTCCAGGCAGGTCTTGAATGCCTCCAGAGTAGGAGACTCCACAACCCCCCTGGGCAGCCTGTTCCAGTGCTCTGTCACCCTCAATGAGAAGTTTCTTCTCAATTTTAAGTGGAACTTCTTGTATTCCAGTTTGTACCATTGCCCCTTGTCCTATCATTGGTTGTCACCGAGAAGAGCCTGGCTCCATCCTTGTGACACTCACCCTTTATACATTTGTAAACATTAATAAGGTCATCCCTCAGTCTCCTCCAAGCTAAAGAGCCCCAGCTCCCTCAGCCTTTCCTCATAAGGGAGATGCTCCACTCCCTTAATCATCTTTGTTGCCCTGCGCTGGACTCTCTCCAGCAGTTCCCTGTCCTTCTTGAACTGAGGGGCCCAGAACTGGACACAATATTCCAGATGGGGTCTCACCAGGGCAGAGTAGAGGGGAAGGAGAACCTCTCTCGACCCACTAACCACCACCCTTCTAATACACCCCAGGATGCCATTGGCCTTCTTGGCCACAAGGGCACAGTGCTGGCTCATGGTCATCCTGCTGTCCACCAGGACCCCCAGGTCCCTTTCCCCTACACTGCTCTCTAATAGGTCATTCCCCAACTTATACTGGAACCTGGGGTTGTTCCTACCCAGATGCAAGACTCTACACTTTCCCTTGTTATATTTCATTAAATTTTTCCCTGCCCAACTCTCCAGCCTGTCCAGGTCTCGCTGGATAGCAGCACAGCCTTCTGGCATGTCAGCCACTCCTCCCAGCTTGGTGTCATGAGAAAACTTGCTGCTAGTACACTCTATTGCCTCATCTAAATAATTGGTGAATATATTGAATAATATAGGCCCCAGTACTGACCCCTGAGGCACTCCACTAGATACAGGCCTCCAACTGGACTCTGCCCCATTGACCACGACTCTCTGGCTTCTTCCCTTCAGCCAATTCGCAGTCCACCTCACTACTCGGTCATCCAGACTGCACTCCCTAGCTTAGTTGGGAGGATGCTGTGGGAGACTGTGTCAAATGCCTTACTGAAGCCAAGGTAGACCACGTCCACCACTCTGCCATCATCCATTCATCTAGTTATGTCCTCATAAAAGTCAATGAGGTTGGTCAAGCATGACTTCCCTTTGGTGAAGCCATGTTGACTGCCCCTAATGAGCCTCTTATCCCTGATATGCCTTGAGATGGCACTAAGGATAAGTCGTTCTGTCAGTTTCCCAGGGATGGAGGTGAGGCTGACTGGTCTATAGTTACCTGGGTCCTCCTTCTTGCCCTTTTTGAAGGCTGGAGTGACATTTGCTTTCCTCCAGTCCTCAGGCACCTTTCCTGTTTCCCAAGACTTGGGAAAGACAATGGAGAGCGGTCCGGCAATGACCTCAGCCAGCTCGCTCAGCACCTGCGGGTGCATCCCATCTGGACTCATGGATTTATGAATGTCCAGATTGCCTAACTGTTCCCTAACCCAGTCCTCATCAACCGAGGCAAACTCCTCCATTGTCCTGACTTCCTCTGAGGCCTCAGCAGTACGGGGCTCCTCAGGACAGCTTCCGGCAGAGTAGACAGAGACAAAGAAGGTGTTCAGTAACTTGAAACGAAGTTCAAGTTCAGTATCCTTGAAAAGAAGTTAACTATATCAGTGGAAAGGAGGGATGATTACATCAATACTGGGAAAAACTGCCAGCATCGCTGTTTCAGCCAAATACCCCAGCTCTGCTAGCACAGGTTTGTCAATGGGTATCTGCAGCTGGCACTTCTCACTGATGAACGTTAGTCACGTAAGGCACATGGTGAATGTTCTTCTTACTTTCCCGGGATAAATTGACTTAAGAATATGTACTGTGCGTTTCTGAATTATGGCCTCTCCTTTTAAATATATAAATGAGCAGTTTAACAAGGGAATTTGCAATTTGCAGCCCTCAGCTGAAGCCCTGTCTTTAAATTCGAGGTGCTATCCCTAGAACAGCAACATTTTTCTTCCTTGATCGCACCTACCCGATGTTCCTGCAGGCACATCTCTGAGTATCAGACATCGTGATTTGCATAACTATTTTTACCCCTTTAAAATTGTGTCTTTACAAAACTGCGATGACAGAATTTGTCATCCCAAACGACATTCTGTTTCTGGGGGGTCAGTGCTTTGTGAGTTTTGTTTGAAATAGCACAGGAGTTACAGCTAAGGGCAGGCAATGAAAAATGACTGGATATCTTACAGTCAGCATCAGGAGCCTCCACAAAGGAACAACAGCAATAACAGCAAACACATTAGTCTGTAAACTCCATAGGATGTCATTAAACACAGCTTTTCTATGTCTTTAAATAAATACTTAATATTCTGTCTTCAGTTATGCAAAACCGACATTTAGGAATCACCATGATGCACTGAATCGGTGTAGGTTTGTCTAATAGATTATTATGTCCCTGACAGCAGCCAATACTGGCTGTTTCTGAAGTAGGTACAAGAAACACATTAATGATCAATTACAGAAGAATCTGCCTTTTGGGTAGCAATTCACAATTTTTATATGCTAGTCACTTTTAGCAAAAATGATACTGCTTGTACCATAGCACTACGTGCAGATATGAATAATGGGATTACTGCTTTCCCTTATGAATGTTTTTGAGCAGTCAACGGCTTGAAAGTTGAGGTGGTCCCTGATTAAATAAACTATGATCAGTTGGGTTTTTCTTGTACTTTTCAGGGGTGGTAAGGTGAAGGAGGCTTCATGGTTACGGAGTAGATGAGAGTTCCCTTCCTTTAACTAGAGAGAGCCTGAAACAATCATTCTGGCATTATACTATCTGGGACCCTGAAGAACAACTCAGAGATGTGTGTTGCGCTCTCAGCTTTGCCAGCCTCTGTTCATTTCTGTGGCCTTTGCGGAAGGCTGGGCTCCTTGCTTTGACAAATTTTGCAGGGCAAGATGCTTCTTCCAGACCCTGAGTTGCATATTTTGTGTGATTTTGTCCCTGCATTGTGCATGATTAAACAGAAATCTTGTCATTGCAGGAGTGTGAGTTAATACTTCTTGATAATTTCTATTTGGGACAACAGCTGTTTTTCTGAACCTAACAAAGCCTTCTGTCATGCTTGATTTCTGATTGTGGTGAGATTAGGGCATTTTTTTACCTACTAAATAAGAAAGTTTATCTAGTTTTATTTTGCAGGGTTTTAAAAATTCTATATTTTTAGATATGGGAATGGTGAACAGATCATATGGTAAATTTTTCAGATTTAAACAAGTTTAAGATGGGAAGAATGTACAAGAAATAGTAATTTTCAATGTCTTTCATGTGTCCCTTGCTGGAGTATCTCACTGAGAAATAACTGGGTGCACAGTTGCTTAGAGGGGTTTTGCACATCTGAAAAATCTTGAGCTCTGACAGGGAAGAGAAAGAAGAGGAACAGAGAGATTGCTATTACAGCCTAGCAACTTTCCATCCTCTAGGGTGTGTGTCTGACATGGGTTAGACCTACTTAATTTTTAGACCAAATTACCTTCACTCATTTGCTTCTGGTTTGGGGACATTTTTTTATTGCCATCTGGTCTTAGTGCTTCACTTTTGTGTTGAAAATCTGTTCTGAGTCATTGCATCCCCTACTGGAAGCCGACTGAAAAAGGTCCCATTCAAGCACTAAATTCTGCGGGGTTTGCTGTGAAGACACATTTGGCCAGGCAGCCCCATGCAGCTGTGGATGGGGCTGTGAGTAAGGGACCTGCAGGACCAAACCTCCAAGGGGAAGGAGCAGCTCACTCGCCACTCAGCAAGGGACATGTGAGACAGGGAGGGGCTGGGGATACATCTGATGTGCAGCTAACCCAGTAACGGTGACAGCACTGAGAAAGCAAATCTGATTATTATAATTTTTGTGTCTCTTCTGAATACTATCCAAGTTGCTAGTCTACATATAAAAAAGCAAAATGCCATGCAAGTCCCCTGTGTATTGTTCTTCCTCCTATTGTGCTTAATGACTGATCAGTTATATAAAATAGGTACAACTCTTTGATAATGCCTATGTAAGTACCTGTTAGTAATCCTTCTCTGAACGTCACATTTTAACTGGTGGAATTTATTAATATTTATATTACTGTAGAGCTGAGAGACATCAGCTAGGTTATAGCTGTGTTGCGCTAGGTGCTGTAAAAGAGAGACTATCAGCCTGCCACATGAATCCTTGCTCCGTATATTTACTTTATGAAATATATCTTCTGTATTTGCATTAATGGGAGGCGACACAACATTGCAAAATTGACCAACAATTTACAGCCTCTTTATTTTTTAATTAAAAACATAAATATGCTTCTATGTAGCAAAGGGAGGTTTGCTAAAATGAATTCAGAATTACTTAATAAGCTTCCTTCCTCCCACCCACAGCTATGCAGGAATTTTCCATAAAGATATAAAATGATTTGGCTTTTAAGAAATATCAAGGAGTGAATGAAGAAATAATCAAAAGCTTTTATCATTTTAGGCTAATATAGCAGTGGGTGAAAGATTAAATTTCAGTAACACACAAATAATGGCTCAAAACTCACAAATAATGGCTTTGTCAGTTATCAAGGAATAAAACATCATTTTAACAACCAAATGCAGAATGAATCCTTGGGACTATCATCTGTTCACTATCCTCTGTGAATAGGAATAAAATTGGGCTTATTTTGCCCTGCTTAGCAGAACTAGCATTATAGCATACTAGTACTTTGTATTTGCAGATGGTGTGCTGAAGTACTTTCATTTTAACCTATGCTTTACCCAAGGACGGGCACATAAATTATCTAGAGTTGGCCACAAGACTACAGAGGGAATAAAGTAAACATTTTTAATAATTATATTCAATTTTATGTTAGACCAGTTTTCTAGCAGCTCTTGGCAACATATACTTTAAAGCCAGATTAAATCTTACAGTTAAGTAATAGAGTTTGATATAGCTTTGACATAAATAAGAGAATTGTTCTTAGCAGCTAGAATGTTTTACAAAATTTATATAGCATTTCCTATATTAGTTCCATGAGAAAATGACCCTCATATTTGATCAGATATGTGTGCAAGATACAAATCTTTATTTTTTAATTTTAATTTTAAAGTTTTTAAGGCTAACCCTTCCAAATATTCCAGGTTATAAATTCTAGGGTGTATAAACTTCAGCCTTTGCAGAAAGTCTACCATCTAAGTGCTAGCATTAATGAAACACAAATAGTTTGTCTGTAATTCAAGAAAGAAACAATATTGTAATAGTGGAAGGTATTACTGGTGATAGTAGTCAAAAGTATGCTACATTTACAAAAAAACCCTAAATGCTGAAATCTCTATATCCTGTGCCTCACCCCAGCTGTCTGTGAGACAGCTTTCAAATCCACCAGTGGATTTCAGCCACATTTAGAGGGAGAACAGAACTGTCAAAGATAACAGATGACTGGATAAAATAAAAAACCCATATGAATGCTCCCAACCTGCAACATGCTCAGCACCTATTAGACATCAGAAAACAATCATGGGATCTTAACAATGGGCTTCACAAAGCAATAGGAGACCGGGATTCAGTAGTTCTGCTGCTCTTTGAACTAGTTATCGGAAAGGATGAAAATGAAGTTACTATATGTGTGGTGAGAGCAAAATTCAAAGAGCTGAATGTGCTCCATGTTCTGAAAGACCTGATGCACAGTCAGAAGAGGGATTGATTGTGATCCAGCCTGTAAAAGATTTTTAAGCAGGGTACAATTGTATGAGGAGTTTTAAGAACAGCAAACAAAGCTCTTAGATTTAGGCAGGCAGAAAAAGTGATCTAACAGGAACAGGCACTTTTGGCTGTGTTAAAGGAAGGAAAAATTGAAGACATGGAGATGAGTGGAAGGTAAAGAGGCAAAAAGGATTACTGAAGATAAATTTGGCCAGATCAGTCTGCTGTCTATCCCTGGCTAACCAGCTTATTTTTAGACACAGAAAACACAGTTGATCTAATCTACCACACTTCATCTGAAGGACTCTTTGATAGAGGATGTTGTTGATGCTTGAAGTTTATGTAAATTCATAAAGCAATCAGAAAAATTCATTGAAGAAAAGTCTCTTCAAGGCTATTAAATATATAGACACCTATTCTGATTAGGAAGTCTCTGAGCTATATGTTTATGGAGGTAATGAGACACTTTGGGGGAAGTAATGCTGTATACTCACCCCATTTTCATTCTCTTTCATAGATATTTACTGTTGACAGATACACCTTCAGTTTGATCAGTATGACCATCCTCATCCTCCTGTGTTCTCTTCTGAACTGCATTAAATTATGTGACAGAAAGTTATTAATTAAACTGGAAAAGATGTGGAAATCCAGAATTTTAAGATGGATAAAGTAAGGTCTGCAATCTCAGCAGCGTACAGTGGCCTGTTTGGCTGTGGTGGTGATGTGGGGGGGCCCACTCAAAGTGGAGGGCAGAGGAAATGAGAAGAGTGGACAGGGCAGCTCCGGCCCGTCACAAGCAGCTGTCCCCACTGCCATGGAGGACAGAGTCTATGTACGCCCCAATCCAATCCGATGGTGGAGGTCTGGCTGGAGGTAGAGAGCATCCGGCAGAGCAAGTAGGAGATGCTGGTGGAGATCCAGCAGCTGCAGAAGGAGCTGAGTGAGGCCATGAGCAAGGCTGAGGGGCTGGAGGCCAACGATGGCAGCAAAATTCTCCAGATGAACCAAAAGATGGGGATGGGCTGCAATAAATTCAACATGGACCCCGAAAAGGGATCCAGTTCCTGGTGGAGATTGAGCTGTTGTGACACATGGACGAGGACATTGCCTGTTTTCTCTATGAGGGCGAGGCTCTCAACAAAATGGCAATCAGTAACTACCTGGCTGAGAGAGAAGAGTTCAATATTGGGGTGCTACACACCTTCGTGGATCTCCATGAGTTCACAGACCTCAACCTGGTGCAATCACTGGGACAATTCCTATGGAGTTTCCAGCTGCCGAGGGAGGTGCAGAAGATTGACTAGATGATGGAGGCCTTCACCCAGCGCAACTGTCTCTGCAAACCCAGGATCTTCCAGTGCACAGACACCTGCTATGTCCTCTCCTTCTCTGTTATCATGCTCAACACTTGCCTACACAACCCCAACATATTCCCAAAATATTCTATGATTCTACAATTCTGTTCTGGGCTCCCCAGTACAAAAGAGATATGGAGCTCTTGCAGAGAGTCCAATGGAGGACCACAAAGATGATTAAGGGGTTGGAGCACCTCACATATGAGGAAAGCCTGAGAGGGCTGGGACTGTTTAGTACAGAGAAGAGCAGAGGGATTGGACCAGATAACCTCCAAAGGTCCTTTCCAACCTCAGCCACTCTGTCATTCTCTGACTGCAAAAATTGGAGGCAGGTGGTAGAACTCCTCAAAGGTAGCTTCTAGGTCACATCTCATTTTCCTGGTACTCTAAAATACCTCAAAATGTAAAGCTCGGGTACACTTCAGTTTTGCTGAATAAACAAAGCTGAATATCACTGTTAGTGAAAGGAGTGACTGGAGTAAGGTACAGAAGGAATTGGACAAGTATGAAGACAGGAAAAATAAAAATAGAAAACAACACCAAGTACCAAGTTCTGCTTATCAGCTGGAGGAACAGAAAAAAAAAAGACTTGGAATGCTAGTGAGTTATGGGGTTAAGATCAAAGATGTCTGCTTTTGGGTCCCTACCATAGGTTTACTTTGTTTTCATGTATTTTTGCCCATAGTAGTAAACAAACTCCACCTAAATTAGGTGTCATGAATTTCCCACTTTCCCGAACAAAGGACTCAGCATTAACTAACAAGTTTACTGGATCACATGCTGTGCAGGAAGTTGCACAGAGCAAGCTTGTAGAATTGGCACTTCTGTGGAGTCCAAACTCCGCATCCCTGTCCACTTGGGACACAGGTCATTCTGCCAGCCACTTTCCTTTTGTTCAATTTTCCCCTGTCATGGGATCAAATTTGCACAAACTTGTATTCACCAGCAGTTTATTATGTTTAGAGGAGAAGGAACTACCTTGCTGCTTCCCAGGGAAGCTGTGACATAGTGGAAGCAAATCTGCAGAAGTCAGAGATCCAGACAGTGGTCAGATGTGGAGCAGGGCTCAGAAGCCAAGAGCTGAGAACATTCAGAAGGAAGGGACAGAGATCCACTTTCTTCCACTTGGATTCTTTCACTCTTTTTATTTTTAAATACAGGAGTTATGTAATATAAAATGCCATAAATTGTCCCTTAAGGTTTCTTTTAAAGCATTGTCAGGATGGTGTGTATATAGAGTTCCTGTTGGAAATCATAGTCTGTAACCAGGTGAGAAGTGGTACACTTGGTTCTCCTCAGGACCCTTGAGAAGGGTGCAGATCTCCTCCCTGTTAGTGCATGTCGTCACTTGGCCAGTGACAGTGTTGCTGGGGATGCTTCCCACTGGGAGAAGGTAAGCCCAGGCAGAAGAGACCATCATGGCCCCCTACCTCCGTGTTTAGTGTTTGCAATGATTTTTTGGGGTGAATTGAGCTTTGGCAGTACCTAAGTGAAGTAGCTGTTTTGATTGACTTGCTAGTCTAGTTGTAAGTATCGAGGTTACCTGCCTCTTAAATTGATAGTCCAACCAATAATTCCTTGGGGACCTGAGAATTTATTACCTTTCCCAAAGTCAAAATAATTAAGCAAAACTTGTATTTTAAGTGGGAAGGTTAGAAAGAATTAAACTATTTAAGGTTGTTGACTTGTTGAGAATGTTCTCCCTGAATCTAACAGAAGCACTAAATGTATCGTGGCTGAATTTGCCTCTTCACTGACTACAGTTTTCATGGGCGAATGATCTGGCTGAACCTTTCTGAGAAAATATTTAGTGGAAACATTTTTCTCTGGTGCATTTCTGAACTGATTCACAAAAGTATACACCTATATTTTCATAGGAATTAGGATCTTTACAGCTCTGTTCCACAGGGGTGGAAAATAGGTTTTAGCTGACACAAAATATGTCATTCAGCATGTTCTAATAAGCTGTCCTCTGGTTGTTTAAGCTTTAAGATCTTATCACCTTAATGGTCATGCTTGTTAAAGAAGATACATGAGCAGTTGAGATCTATATTTATAGAGACCAGTGTTGAATTCTAGTATTTTATCTAGGCAAAGGTGCTTCGGGTAAGTTGTCCCAAAGGACAAAATTTGCCACTGGAACAAATACAAATGGATATTAAAAGAAGGCCGTCTACCCAGAGACTGATCTTGGTGACTGGTGGCCTCAGAAACTGAAGTTTCTTTGTGGTACTCTGTATAAGGCCCATAGACATCTCCAGGAGAAGGGAGATATGGGAAGAGGCTGTTTGGCCTTGGCTTAGCAGGCTACAAGGACTCATGTGGAACAGTAACAGCAGCTGGAATATTCTTAGAAGAAGGAGGGAAAAGACGAAGAATCTGGAGGAAAAGCCACTGGAGGTCCTGAGGGTGGCTATAGGAGCCACAGGGAACAGCCTGGAACAGCTGGCACTGGGACAGGGACACGATGTGCTGCTCCCAGTTGTGAGAGAGTGTTGGGGCACCCAGCCCCGAGGTGTCACTGGAAGTGAGGTGACAAGTTTAAAATCTGCACTGCTGATGCAAGTGAGACCTGCAAAATCTGTGAACCAATGTCTAACGGGTTGGGGTAGGAGCTGGTGGTACACTCCTCACACGGCACTTTCAGCAATTGTGCTGGTGTCAGTTTAACTGTCTGAGCATGCAAAGCATCATGTGTATTATTTGTCAGAATATGGCTATTTATAGGAACCCATGGAGGGCTCAAACTGGGAGAGGCCAGTGCTCAGGTGCACATTTTGCCCATGCCTCTGACTTTGCATTGTCTCTGTACGTGTCTGCACATCAGTGTGCCACACGTTCACGCTGACAGCCCAAAGAGGCACCAGTTGCATTATTATCTAAATCCCAACAGTGTGCTTGGATCTGATGATGACACTAATATATCCTATTTCTGTACAAAGAAAACTGCACTGCGAAAAGCAAGGAGGATGGCAGATGGGAGCTGCAGCTTATCAGGTGTGGGGGTTTATAGGGACTACTTGTCTGGGGTTTTTACATGCTATCGTTTCATGTGTTACTTTATAAAAAAAAAAAAAAACAAACAACTATGTAGTTCTGATCTCTCAATTATCTGTTTGTGTGCTTGTACACATGTACATAACTGTCTGTAATCTTTTACTGTAATATTACCAGCATGATTTTCTTTTTTTTAATCAGAAGAGTTGCCAGTAGCACAGTCTCTGCCTGTTTCCTATTCTGAAAAAGATGCAATTTCACAGAACACATATAACCATTTTTATTTCCCAGAATGTCCCAAAGTTTGATCTTTTTAAAAGGAAAGATAGGCAAGGCACCTTGAGTATTATTGCTACGGCTGCTTCCCTTTAATGGTTCTATGGTGACACTGCTTCGCGCAGGATTACTGTCACTGTCACGGAGGGGATATAGGAGATTGGCTGCCTTGAGGAATGAGATGAGACGATAAAGGAATGAGGATGTTACCTCTGCGGCATCTGGCTTTGTCTCTCGATTTTCATTCCATGTGTTCTGTGTGGAGCCAAGATGGGGCTTGAAGCAGTTTCTTGCCCTTGCGCACATGCCATTGTTCAGCAACAGCAAAGAGAGTGAGAGGAATTGTGACAAATCTATTTTACTTAAAATAACTGAAGTGTGTAATTGTTTGAGAGGGCTTAGCAGGCAAATGGGATAAAGCCAATAGTTATGCAGATCACCAAAGGTACAGGGTACAGTGACAGAGAGATGCGGAAAATAGACTCATGCTGTATTATTCTTTGGTAAGCATTGACGTAATTATATTACTTAAGTGCTCATATTGCAGTGAACATGATTTTCAGAGTGCTGCACTTCTGCTTAACTGGAATGAAAACCCTGAATTTCTTAACTACATTTTGCTTTGTACAGTGAAGGCTGAAGTTTTCTCTGCAGAAATGAAGTTCTAGGATACTAACCCCTTTGGAGTGTAGCAGTTAGAGTTAATCCAGGCCATTTTTGCTTCATATGTATCAAAAGTGTCACAATTAAGACTGTTTGTATGACAGTGGGTCGAGAAGAGGAAACGTTTTAGCTGACCTTCACTTGTTAGAGCGAGTTTTCCTCTGAAGGTAGTGGCATGTGGGTGGCTCTTGAGTGTGTGTCTGTCATCAGGCAGCTGCTCTGCCAGTGGTTTTACCTTTGCACTCTCAAAAGTTGTGTCTATCCCAGATAATTTAAGTTAAAATGTTGTCCCTTAAAAATCTCGGTCATGAGAGATTTCAGTTCTGTATTGAAAGTTTCCTGTGTTCGGCTATTTGATGTCTGTTCCTTTCAGGGAGGGGTAATTAAGAGCCAGAAGAGAAAAAAAGAAAAAAAAAAAGTATCTCACCTTTCTGGCATGTTTTCAAAGGATTCAATTTGGGAGCACAAAACAAAATTCCTTTAAAAACATGATTGATGTGGTAGCTTTAGCTACGTGTTGTCGTTTGGTACCAGGGCTTTTTATTAATGCATATTGCACGATAGAAATGTGTGGGACAGGATGCCAGACTGTTGACAGTGTTTGTGTGTGGTATCCCTGTTACATGAATAGAAGGACTGTGTAAAGGTGCATTTTGTTTCTTCTTTCACTGGTTCATTTCTTTAATCTGAAGTGAAACTGAAAGATCTTACTGTGAGGCAAGGAGCTTTGAGTGAATAGGGTTGTTAAGAAAATCTCCCTTGAAGGGGAATATTTTATATACAGAATGTTATTTTTCTCTAGAATGGAAATGCTTGAAAGGTGGTGGCCCTATATTATTATGCATGCTGCAGAGGGCTGGGAGTCCATTCATGACCATTTGATGTTTCTGATTTTCTACATATATATGCACATATATACACATGTATATGAACATATTTCATATACAGATATTCACCTATACTCATATACATCTAGATGATATGTCAATATGTATATAAGATATAGAAGGTATATATATGACAGCACAGTCACCGAGAGTTGTGAAATGCTGTTAGATCTGCTTATCAATAGCCTTTAGAGTTAGGAGTTGCTTCTGATGGCAAGCATGCTCATTGTCTCATCTACAGAAGGACAATAAACTGTGAAACACTTATTATTTTTGAAAATGCAGTTCAGAAATAACACTTACAAATAGATTAACTTATACTCTATTTTCCTCTCTCTCTCTTTTTTTTTTTTTTTTAATGCAACTGTGGTGAGTTGCCTGTGCACAATGGAACCCTGATGAAATGAAAAATTTGACATCTTTTTTTGAAGATTATAGATAATAGTCTTACCTATAGATACAAGTAGCTCTGGGGAAACCAAAGGTGGTCTTGCATAGTGTTAGAAGAAGTTAAAATATAGGTACTGGTCAACGTATATACTTATATACAATGGCATTTTTCACCAGCTTCCTAAGGAAGATTCAGGCAGTAGTTTAAGGGTTACAAAGAGTAAGCCTTAAAAAATCTGATTATTTTTTTCATTAAACAGGTAAGAAAATAGTTTAATAAATTGTTTAATGGTAATTTAAGCCAAAAATAAGTTTGTGTATTTTTTGCTTTTTTATTAAGATCTCAGAGAATTTTACCAAGAACTGTGGATAAGCATGGTAAATGCATTCACCAAGAATGCGATTTGAAACTGCAAACATTTATGTACATGAATAACTTTACTGTGATCTGTGCTTGACCAAGTAGGTACATGTTATTTGCCTTGCATGATGATTTGATCTTTTACTCATATCAGAGAGCTGAGAGCTGGTCCTGGCTGGTGTCCAGCATTATTTCAAATGGTTTCCTGCAGACCTTAACTCAGATAACCTTATTTGTGATGCTTTTGCAAACAGCGTTGAACATAGTCTGAACAGCAAGTCCATTCACAAAAAATTGCACCCACAAAATAAGTCTTTCAAAACTGCTTGTCAGATTGCCTTGGTACAGCACTAGCTACTTAAAGCACTGAAGAATTGTCCAGTAAATAAAAGGTACTGTTAGAAACTGCTAATAAAATTTAGAGAACCACCCAGTGACAAATTTCAAAAGAGCAGTCTTTCAATAGAAATGACACTACTTGAACACAAGTAGGAAAATTATCCAAGGAGTAGAAGATGAAAGGTTCAGAAAATCTAACTTTTTATATGGCGCACTCAAATCCATTTCCTGTAGGTATAAAATGAAAATTGCTATTTAAGAATAGAGATTTCGAACAAATGGCAGAGTTGGCAGAAAGAACTGCAGGACCTTGGGTTTTGGAGAAAATAAGTTAACACGAACATACTGTGTACATATTGCCAGGAGTAAGGGGAAAAGGGCAATAAGGTAAAACATTTGTCTGAATGTATGTCTCAAGACCTGCACTCAGACAATGGATTTTTTCCATCCATTATATCAGAGCCATTAGATGAGCTCAGTAAATTTATCGTTTGAAGATACTAAGGTAAAATATAACAATTTTTTTTCAGTGGAATAGCTGTTCAGATTAGAGCCATTGTAGGGTATGAAAAAAAGTGTTCAGGACAAAATATCTAAAAAGACTGGGCAACATTGTTAGGAAACAACAAATTTTCTGTTGAAGAATCTCCTTAAATTGGCCAAATGCCTTTGCAGCAGATAATGAGCTATATTTCCTGAATACATAGTCTGAGAAACTCTTAATTGCTCATAAATCCATGTACTGGAAAGTTTGGAACATTTAATGAGTTGGCAACAGACTTCAAAGAAAAGGATTTCGTATAGGCTGAATTAGTAGAAACTAATGGACAATGGTTAAATAAGAAGGACTGCAGCTGAAGTGTTGTTAGGACAAACCAACCCATATATTTTGGATATTAAATCTTTCCTTCATGGTCAAGGATATGTGTCTTCTACAACGATGAAGACTTCTACATTTAGTTTGAGGCATGAACTTCAAACAATACCAACCCATATATTTTGGATATTAAATCTTTCCTTCATGGTCAAGGACATCTGTCTTCTACAACGATGAAGACTTCTACATTTAGTTTGAGGCATGAACTTCAAACAATAATACATACCTTGCCTTATTGCAAAAGGATCTTGGACTGTTCATTTTCCTCAGAGGTGTCTTTAGTTGCTTGAAACAGAGGGAGTCACATAAAGGACAATGACACCATATACCTTATTGCTGTAAGCTGGTTTTGTTTCTCTGTTCTCCGAGTAGGCCTGACTTGTTCATGCAGACAGTCACGTAGAAAAATCTGTCTTGTCCAGGCTTGCGTCTTGTATCTGTGTTTTAGAAATGCCTATAATGATTGAGATCCTTGTTGCAAGTCTCAGTACCTTGTACTGATACCCCGCAGTGAGCATCCCACTTTGCATCAGTTCTACGACTGGCCGCCCTTTCACGTGGCACTAATGACCAGGCAGATTCAGCAAACCTTGCACGCACGTTGTTAACACCGATCCTTCTTTCACGTGGCTCCTTTCACCAATGACGGACAGATGGCAGCTACAGGCAACCTCAGGTTTGAGATTATTGTGATGGGATGACCTCGGCTGGACACCAGGTGCCCACCAAAGCTGCTCTGTCATTCCCCTCCTCAACTGGACAGGGGAGAGAAAATATAACATAAGGCTCATAGGTTGATATAACTAGGTGATCTATGAAGTATTAAGGCTTTTGATAATTTCCAATGATATCGCCTTTTTTATCCTCATTTTGGTTTTTGCCAACTTTCAGAAGAGAAATGCCCTTGTATTTATTGTCTGTGTGCTGATCTCAGAGAAACTTTTCACTAATCTATACCCTAAACAGGGCTACTTTGATGTCTGGGCTTTTTAAATTCTGTGTATGGTCCCAGAACGGACGGTGTTCATGAGCTCTTCTTTCTTCATTGCTCAGCTAATATTCGTGAAGCTTATGTTTCAAACCTTCCATTAAGGCATTGCAAAACGAAGCTTACAAGAATCAAATAAGAGCAGCAGTAGCAGGTACATGTATAAAAACACATATTGTGGCATCCTATATTCACTTTGATAAAAATATCGAAAAAATATTTCCATGGACAAGTTATAGTATTTGAAATTATTCTACTAAACCACTTAATAAAGCTGACCAGTTCAAGTGTTACTGTCTCAGAAGTTATTTGGTAACGTCCTGACTAATAGACTGTGAGAAGTCCATAACATTCCAGTTGTTCTTTAACTGGAATAAAACCAGTGGTTTATGAATTACTAAATAAACACAGTAAGAAGTATATCTTCTGTGTAATTTTAATTTTCTGTAGATGTTTAGAAAATAGCCATTCTAGAAAACTCAAAACTGTCATGATAACTATCTTAGAATGATTATGTGCTGTACATACTATAAATGCAAAGTCCTGAAAATCCATTTGCCTGAATTTTTAAAAATGGATATTAATAAAGTAGTTAATTTTTGGCTTTGCTACAAAGTAAAAATTCTGTCCCAAGGATTGGAAAGTATTTTTGGGCTGTAACAGCAGAACAGGTATCTGATTGTGGCTCAGCATTTCTTTTCAATTTTCCCATGCTTGAAGGACATCCTACACCAGACTTGCTTTTAGTGCAGATTATTTCACCTTTTGTGGAGGCACAGGTCTGCCTAAAGAGAGAAAAAACTAGAACAAAAGCTTTCCCAACTCTTCATGCTCATTATCTCCCCTTGACAGAGGAAGATGCAGAGGCCTTCCGTCAGGTTTCTACTTGAATCATGGTGCCATAGAACAAGAGTACATGGTGTTTAAGGCTTCTCTCCCTTGTACAAACCAACTCGCTAGTTCTGGAGGACCTCCACAGAAACTATTCTTTTTAATCCATGGATCACAACTTGAAAAGTTATAAAAAAAAAAAAAAAAAGCTTTTTCCAAACCATCTGCCCACAAACCTATTCAATGCTCTCCATCAGTCTAGAAGTTTTGTCTCCCTTCTTGGGGGACTCTGACACAATGCATTTACAAAGTAAAAGGTGACAACTGCTGTGAAAGCAATGAAGATTATTAGTGATTATGGATGGTTCCTATCAAAGCTGTCCAAGATGCTGTAAGTTTTATACAGGTTTCTGCAAAAAGATAAACCTTGGAAGTTGCCGGACTGTAAAACAGCAGTACACTATGGCAAACCTTTAGAAGATAAATCTTGGCAGCCACTGGACTGGACAATATTAAGCACACTCTGACACCACTCTGAAACTCCAGAGAAGGGTCCTGGAAGTGATTTTTCTCATGTAACAGAATGAAGAAGACTGTCTAACCTTAGAAATCCATCTGGCTTAATTTAATGTACAACTATACTGTGTAAGTGCATGTAGGTGAGCTCCTAAAAAGACAACAGTGGCAATTACTTAGTTGGTTTGTATTGGTTTATATAACATAATGATAGCTCTGAAACAAAGCCTGGCAATTGCAGTTCTCAGAGCAATGACTTATCTGTAAAAAATAAGTTTCCAAAAGGGTCAATAATTTTAAGGTCAGTGTAGCTATACCATATCCAAGCTTTTGAACACAATGAGCTTGAGCCCCCTTATTTGTGTCTGCTTAAAATCAAAAGGGGTTTCCCATTTTATTTCTAAATCAAGTTTCCTTTTTTTCCCTTTTTTCTCTCTTTTTTTAGCATTAGTGAGAAGCTCCCATTTCCTTCTCTATCCCATCTTCTCTTCCCTGTCTGTGGTAGTTTGGCAGGTTTTAAGTTTATCCTTAAAAACCCCTGCAGAAAAGCAGCCTCTCAGCTCACTGATTCAAGAGACTCCATCTACTAGGAACCCCTGAGACTCAGTTTTCTCTATCCCTGCAGTGGGAGCAGATACCTGCTTGAATTTTCTTTGCATGTTTTCGCGTAGCTCCCATGCCACAGCACTGCTTGACCTCCATACTTCCTGCTCTTCTCACAGTTTCCTACTTGGCATTTTCCTCCCCTCTGTTACAGCACATTCGCCTGCACTCTGGCTCCATGTCCTCCTCTTCACGCTTGTCTGCCCCTCCGCTGCATCCCTCCTGGTCCATACATTAGTCTCACTCAATTTGCTGTCCTGTTTCCGAATGCATTTTCCCTCCCCGCTGCTCCCACCATTTCTGGCATGTCCATATTCTCCTGTCCCCTGCCTGGCCCTCACAGAGTAGCTAACGGACCATTAGCTTCCCTGATGGCATCCTGTCTTCTGTCTGATTGCAAATAACAAAGACTGGCATCCATCTTCACTGGTTTACCCTCACTTTCACCCTGAAACTTTAAATGGATCTGGCAGCCAAGCTTCTGAGATCAGGCTTGGCCTGATCCTGGTGTTGATAGCACGATTTGGAAGACATTTTACTGATAGATCAAATTTCACAAACTTGTAAATACAAAAAAAATATTAATAGTTGTCATATCCTAAAATAATATAATAATAAAACTCCTCTATCATCTAATCTGTTCCATGATTTGAGTGAAAACATGAAGGCTGGTGAGGCTGCTGACAGAGGGTCCTCCACAGCTGTTGCAGAGGTGTGAGATGAGGGAGGACTGAGAATGGGACTTTTCCTCTGGTATTGGCAGGACTGTGCTTCAGTAAAACCCTTACAAAATGTCAATATCACTTACTGAGCTCAAATCCTAAAAAAATGAACCTTGCTTGCCTCACTGGCTTTCACCTCTCTGTGGAAAGTTGTCCTGTTCTTTGGAACAATTCCTCCCCTTTCTGTGACAGCTGTCTGTAAAAACCTAGAAATGATGGCAACTTCATTACAATATTTCTTGCTGCACACTGTAAAAAACTAATCATGACCTAAAACTAATCACTGAACCTAATAAAACGTCTTGCCTTCGACGACTTCAGAAGCTATATTTTATTTCTAAAGTTAATCTACCCTTAATGTGTGGGGAGGGAGGACAACAGACCATGTCCTCTCAGCAGAGGCTGGGAATCTCAGGCACAGTGTCCTTTTGACAGCTCTGAATAGCAATCTATCACTTAACAGACAAATAGAGACTGCAGTCTCTGCAGCAGTTCTTTTTCAATGCTGGGATGACAACTGTGCCCTCTGCAAAGGCTTGCATGGAGTCAGCCTTGGAGAGGGATGGGTTTCAAACACAGCTAGGCTCAAGCAGGCTGTTTGCAAGGTGCAGTGAGCGTTATTTCTTCTTCAACAACTGGTTCTCCAATGACAATATAGTATTTGTATCACCCAAACTTTTGTGCAAGTGCATACCAAAATAGAATTCCTAGATAGCTGATAACAGCAAAAGGAGAATCACAGCCATATAGCTATATGTCATAGGCAAAATAAGTTAGAATAGCATGTGCAAGACTCCATTTGAAAGCAGAAGTGCGTACAACAGAGGATTAAATAATGGCATCTTCTGATGTTGCAGTCTTTGATGAAAGGTTTGAAAATAGGGGTAAAGATTTTAAAAGATCTGTCTAGGACAAACTGCATTAAATATATGTATTATAAAGTGAATTTGCAAGTGAGTTCTTAAGAGGCTGGGAGACAATACAGTGAGAATAATTGCAAGTTGGTTATCCAGTTCAACACTTTGATCCAATATAGTCCTTCAAAGTAGGTGAGTTGTGTTGTTAGGACTTCATTGTAAAATATAGAGTAGGATAGTCAATACCATGTTCTCATAAAGATCAAAAGTAAAAATGTTAATTTACATTTTCTTAACTATTTCATTCTCTTACTCTTCAGTGCTTTTATTTTTCATGGTGACCTTGTTAGAGGTCTGACGTTGTCAGAACCTCAGACAGTCCAGGGCATTAGGGACCATGCTTTCCCATATTTTTTTTTAAGATATTTTACTCTTATACTGTACTGCAGAGCTTTCTAAAATGGTGGGATTATACTTCCAGGTATTTACTTCATTTTTTCTTATGTTGGACGTGTGTTCTTTGAGTAAAGTTGAAATGGTTTTATTCCATCATAGAGTGGATTTAACAAAACTTTAATATTAACAATTAACCACTAGACTTGCTTGTTAAGAAAAATGAGCCCGGAAATAGTGTATCATAATTAAAATAACCCAAGAACTCTCCCTTAGTAAATTATTTCCTGCTCTGTTTTTTGTATTTATACCGATAGAGGAGAACATAGCAGCCGTGTAATAGTTTCCTATTGATAGGTACAGTTGAGTAGCTCTCAGTTACTCACCCTGTGGCCTTGCAGAAGTCATTTGGCAGTTCTATAGATTTTTAAGCCATCAAGGAACATTAGATCATCTTGTCTGATCTTTCTGCATAAAACAGGTCAGAGAATTTCATCTAGTTACTCCCATATTGAGTAGACCAACTGGTACCTGACCAAAGCTTGTCATTATGTCACACAGTTTAGCTATTCTTTTTTTTAAATTTGGGATATAACTTCCTGTTTAGTACCTAAGCTGTGAAAGTTCATTAATGTTTCCGAATACTCTTGAGATACTGTGTTTTAATGTGCTATAAAGGTGAACAGTAGAAATATTTCCGATGATGATCTAAACAGGATTTTTTAATCAATGTGATGAATTGGATTAGATATTGGGACAAATAAATCAGTGGTGTCTCTAGCAGGAAGGGGTTTTGCCAATTCAGTCCAAGATTTTTTGTTATAATAATTGATGATAATGTGAAGAAGAAAAGATATACAGTGCAAAGTGACACATTTTTAAAAATAAAATGTTAAACAGAAATAAACTTTAAATATTTAATGTCATTAAATCTAATTAATGAGATTTTCTTTAGGTTTCAGATTAGAAATTTGCAGAGCTTCTCATTATTTTTTTTTGTCTTCATTATTCCATGTATGTGTTATTAATTATTTGTTTATATTAGTGGTGTGAATGTAACATCAAAATTCTTTTACTAAACATCACTGGGAGAACATGGTGATGCTTCTCCTGCTCCACAGGCCAGCCAAAGAACCTCCCTTGGAAGGTGTTCAGCTGAGCAGGAGCTATTGCCCAGCCTGGCCCAGGCTGCCAAGTGCCTGCTGGCTCCGTCTCTGCTGTCACCTTTGCCTTGGCATCAGGCAAAAATAACTTCCACACAGAGGATGGGAACCCTCTCAGATCATCCCTAATGAGAGAACAGGAGTAGATAATCAAAGACGTGTTTTCCATCTTCAGTGAACGTGATTTCAGTATGACTTAACCAGGCTTTCTATCATTTGCTTTCAGGATACCTACCGGGCTAGCAAAGTTTTAGAAAATATACTTGATTTCACTGGTTTATATTTGTCTTTCCTTTTTAGTAGCATTGTCTTTCAATGTGCTACGCTGTGCAGTATTGCACTTGCTGCTGTGAGTCTTCTCTGGATCCTCCTGCTTTTTCAAGAAGTTCCTCTTTAAGCGCCTGTTGGGAAGTTTCTTGATGGTCAGAATTTCAATTTGCAACAAATCTCCTTCAGAAAAGGGTGTAGTCAAGGCCATTCTGGTCTATTGTTTATACTGTCTCTTAATATTTACCCACGGTCTATGTATATTTAGTGTATTTGAAAAACACACACAGATGTATTTGCTGAACAAACAGTAACTGCTATGCCAAAGTTACATTTGGAGTGGGCAGAGTAAAACTTTTAAGAATGGTAGTACCTGCATGGAGTAAACTACTACACAGGGGACACTAAAACCAATGATAATTATAATGTTTTACATCTCCCTGCCCAATCCACACTTTCTTTTTTAAATAAATTTTGTTTACAATCTCACTTTTGGTTAGAAATATTAAAACTCAAGTTTTAGGGTTTTTAACCTCTGAACAGTTAATACAACAACAGAAATAAATGCTTTTAAATTTTTAAGGATTAGAAGGAAGTTGACTAGGTTTACAGAGGCTGTAATATAAGTTTTTGGGATCCATTAAGACAACTGGCACTTTTGAGAGTATCTTCTGCATGATTCTGCAGGATCTGCTCCTCTGACCAGCTCGATTCTGATTTCCTCTGCAAGCAGCAATTATTAACTTACTGTCCTGAAGTAATTGCTTCATTTCTTCCTTGGTTCCTGAAAAGCTACATCATTTGTCCATTGTTTGCTGCAAAACTGGGGAGGAGGAGGAGGCAACCAGCGGGCTGTTGGGGCTGAGAGATAACCCTGTGGGAAGAGAGTCTCAGGGAGGAGACAGACAGAGCGGGGAAAACATCTCAACATGTGAGGCAGAGAGCTGTGAAGCACCAAGCTACTGTTGGTGGACGAGTCCTCTTTCATACAAAAACAATTGAAGTTGAGGGAAGAGAGGCCTTCTAGTCTTCTTGCAGTGGAAGAAAAGTGACTTTTTAAAATTTTAAATTACTGTTTTGAAAGGAAAAGCAGATAGCACAATCACTACCATGCCTTGAAAGATGCGACTGAATTTAGCATAACTGGCAAGTAATCCGAGAGGTGCTGCTATCCTTGCTGCAGGACTCGTAGCTGCTCACATACACTTAACAAGCACTTGATCATTTTTTTTAAAAACTACGTGAAAAGACTTTGAAAATACTTCAGTGATAAACAGTGTAGTTACTTACCCACTCTCTTAGAACCAGCAGAATAGAAACCAAGGAAATGCATAGTTCAGGGTCCTTGCAAATCTTGATGTTTCCTGGCATGCAACCCCCCTGTGTTCTTCTTACCAAGAACAAGAAAATATATATTTCATCACAACTGTCTTAACTCTGACCTGTGTATTGTGGCTTTTATGTATTATTTGTATTATATTGATTTAGAGTAGAATTCATCTTCATGACATTTAACCATCTAAAGTTAGGGGTTTCATCTAAGCTATTTGTCCATGTTCTTCTTATAGTAAACAGAGAAAGATAGGTTCCTCCAAAGGGCAATTCATCCCATTTTAAGATAGGTGTCTGGGATAGACTGGATGAATTGCTCTCCATCACAGTCTTTCTCCATTGTTTGTAGAGGGACTTAAGTAACTAGCTTAGGTTAAGCCCTCAACTTTCAGATGGCTAGAAATTAGATGAGATTAACGTCTCCCAAATATTTTCTTTTAAGGGGTGAATTTAACTGAGAAATATCTGGTAGTCAATTTGTCATGTGTTATTTTGCTAAAATTTGGTAAGTGATATTCCTTTGGAATCATATACCTGGCATTTAATGAATAACCATAATATCAAATAATAGTAAAATTACATATGGTTGATCAATACAGAATATTAATGTGCACATAAATAATTTTCATGTTCTCTTTCAAAGGAATGCATTCATTTAGACTGCTGGTAGAAAATAAAGCTTGTTTTTTTCTGAAGTGCCAATCATGAAGAATTCCTTTTGAAATATTAGAGAGCTGCAAGAACTAAGTACTTCTGAAAAATCAGGCTGATAATATTGATTTAGGGTCAGAATAGAGGAGGAGTTGTAGTATGTTTGTTTCTATTTGATAGGAATTGTATGTTCAGATTTTATTATGTGGGAGTATGAGATTTTTAATGCTCTCAACTGTTAATTTCTTTGAATTTAAGTGTCTGGCTTTGGAAATGGTGCAATAGATACCAACACTATTGTCTCTTAGCAACATCAATTAGTATTTGAAACAAAGGACGGTTTGCAAGCTTGTGCTTTTTCCCATGTTTTTACATAATCTTGTTCACGTGTGTGTGTCTGTGGACATGTTAGTGAATGAATCATTTATTAACTGTTTTTCAAATGGGAGAGACAAGTCATCAACTTATTAAATTACAGGAATGCGTAGTGCAGGGCAAGTGAGGAATGCCTCTTCTGGAGTCCTGCCTCTTTCACCGAGCACCTGACAAGATACACACATACCCTGGGTGGCTAAGTTAGCCATGCATGCGTGCATATCACAGCATGCCTTCCTTCCAAATGCTGGTAGAAAGGGCTAAAAAGTCACTATAGATTACTAGTCAGACCTGGCAGTAGGGTAGGCAGCAAGTTGCTACCAGACCTACTCCTTTCGTGTCAACAAATTGCCCTCTGACCTGGAAGAATAGGTCTGGAGTGAGAAATTATTTGCCCTAGATCCAAACTGGTTCTATGACCTGTTCAATTAAAACCAGGTTTGAATGGTTTCAAGTACCTTCAACTCAATGTTTGCACTGGTTTATTTAATCAACTCTTCCACAAGTTGTAATATTTTCAATGCCAAGCCTGCACATGTCACTTATGGAAGCACAAGGTTCCTACTGACTGATAGGAAGATTTCACAAATAAAAAAATAATTTTGATTTCTTTTGTTTTCCCTCACTAATTACAGCTATATCCTCTGACCGTACTTTGTGTAATATCTCTCCCGTCTCTTAAGTTTGGCACTTGCGTATTCAAAAATAAATCACATTCTTCCTTCACAAGAGCTTGGTATGAATAAATTTGCATTCAGAATGAGCTGTTGGGGACAGAAAAGTGAGTCTGGCATTGTAATGACAAAACTGTATTACTTATATTCATTTCATGACACTTCATGTTGTTATAACCACATCAAGCCTTAATACCACTCAGTTTGCAACAGCCATGGAATATTATGCAAATTCCCCCTCATGCCTTGCCTTGCCTTTCCCCTCCTGTGCCCTCTGCTGAACCAGCACTTTTTGAGAAAACCTGAGGAAACCTGTGTTCACGTCACCATGGATGATCTCTGACAGTTGGCTCTGTTTACACGAGTCACACATTTCTGCTGCAGAGTACCTGACAGAGCAAACAAGCAGAAGCTGCTTCCAAGGAACACATCTAGAAGACCTCATGGCTAATAATGTGGTGTAGTGCTGTAGTTTCCCACGAGTGAGATGCCCATAGCAATAAATCACCTTTTTTGCAGTCTTTTGCTGCATTTATGGTGCTGCCTTTTGCCATTTAAGTCCTTTCAGTTCAAAAGGCAGAAGCAGTCATTTAATATAATAAGAAAATACTGGCTTAAGATGTTTTTTCCTGTAAACGTGAGAGAAAACTCCTTCAAAAGCAAAAACCTAAAGCCAACCATTACTTGCTCTGAAGCCCCAGTAAAGAAGCCTACTGTTCTAATAAATGAGGACCCACAAATCCTTGGATTGATTACATATTCATATTTTGTATACTCGCAGTTTAATTCCTGCAGGGAACCTGTAGGAAATAACTTTTAAAAAATCCCTAAAAATAAATTATTTAATCCTCAAACCGGCACGTATTTATCACTAGTGAATTGAAAGGAGAGAAATAATGATAAATTAGCAGAGGAATATGCATTTCTATGTTAATATTGATACATTTATTTTCTTGGAAGTGAATGCAGCAAATATACAGCTATAACATCCCAGTGGAAATATATGATAGCTACAGATAGAAAAGTAGATATCCACAAAGTGGACATTGTAAGAATCACGCACAGGTGTAACAAGAATTCCCAAGGAGAAGAACCAAACAATTTGCTAAGAGTGCTACAGCCACGAGAAGAAACCTTTAAGATTAATCATAACAGAAATATCATTTGTTCTTAGTCTGATCCACACGAGGGTTTCTGGTGTGCTGCAAATAGGTCTCCATGTTCTGCCTTCTCAAGGGATGACTTTTGTCCCCAGGCTGGTTAGAGGTGTCCATAGGGAACATGAGTGAGGGTCTTTTTCATGGTGGTGGGACCGACTTGCTGCTGGTGGAACTGGAAGGCTGACCACGGCAATGGCAATCCAAGGTACACCTCAACACAGTCTAATTCCCCTCAGATTTTGTAGGCCCCAGCTGTGCTGAGGCTAAGGGTTGTCAGAGCCAAGCAGACTGACAGACAGACCACCTGGAAGAGTTGCATGGTTGCTTGCACATGAGTTCAGTTCCTGCAGACCCACTTCAGCAGGAATCAGAAACCTCCTGTTGCCTGTTCTGTGAGGGAGGATGTGATAAGCCACAGACCTCTTGTAAGCCTCAGCTGCTGTGACAGGTGACTGGGACAGGAAAGTGTTTGCCAGTGTTGCCCCTGCCCCATGCAACAGCCCGTGTCTGATGCCAGTGGGTGTCCGATTCCAGTCTCTGCAAGACACGTCTGTCTGCACAGTGTTTCTGGGAGCTCAGTGTCTGGAAATATGAGATGACACCACCCAAAGCAAGAAGATAGTAGAGCCGGCAGTTACCATGTTAAACAAAAATTCCAGATAAACAGGTTTATGAGATGGCAGATCTCAGTGTCTTATGTCATGTGACTCAGCTTTGTGCATGGTTATCAACACAGAGACCTCTGCATATGAACTATGATATCCAGTCCTCACAACTGATGACAATTAGAGAGAGGAAGGACAAGGGGACATTAAAGGGAAGAAATTTTATCCAGTAGGCCCTGACACAATACACTTAATCCTTTTCAAATCTCATAACTCTCTGAAATCAACAACAGCTGGCCAAGAACTTTCCCATTTGTGTATGAAGATTCGAGTGCAGTGAAGTTTTAAGTTGTCTCTAGTTATTTTGGCGATTTTCTTTATCGGTTTTTTCCTTTGGCAAATATGAATGTCATTAGACTGCTAAAAAGTTTCCCTCTGGATCTGATGCTAGTTTTATTTACTGGAGCTGTTTAAATCTTGACTAAAGACTTTGAAATTAACTGAAGGAAATAACTGGGTGTTTGAAGGCGGATGCCTATGATGACCTAACAGACTTTTTTTTCTTTTTGTTTTCATCACTAGCTTGTTCTGTGATTCTGTCAATGTTTTAAATGAGATTTCCAAGTGCGAGTGAAATAGCTTCATGTTAGGAGGTTATTTTTATAGCTCACTGCATCCAAACTTCATGAAAAATATGCAAATCACCTTCATTATAACCATATCTTGTCACAACATGCAGCATACATAGTGCCAAAAATGAATGCATTCATGGCATCTTTTGGGTCCTAAGATCCAATTATGTCTTTTGTTGTTCCTTTTTGGCTTTCTGTGTCAGCTGCATGCTCTGTAAAGTTACTGATTACTGACCTGTTGGCAACTTTACAAATCAGCTTTGAAATGCAAGCTGCCAGTAGCTCTTGAGTACCCCAGTCCCAGGTTACCAAGGCCATGAAATGCTGCATTGAATTTTTAATCTGTTTTCCCTCTGCTTCTGCCTAGCTTTTTCCAGGTTAAGGTCAATTTTGAAACCAGCTGAATTCTTTAATAATCACTGTCTTTGCAGTCCTCACTGGGTTCAAAAGGAAGAACGAATTTTTTGTTGCATTAATATTAATTTTTTTACTGTGGGGGCTTATTACAGTGGCATATTTTCTATTTAAGTATTCATTGTTAGATCAGAAAGTGAACTAGAGTCTAGCCAAAGTATTGCCTCATGAAGATATGAGTGAACTGCCGCTAACCCGAAATTTCACTGCCCCCACTTTTGAAATGAAGCAAGGCTGCTACTGCAACCCATTCTACATTTTTCCCTGCAGCTGTGCTACTCAGAGGAGAAAGCTTACCACCTCAGATACATGTCCTTTGGCTCACCTTTCTAAATGTGACAACTACAGTTTGTTTAGTAATTCTACCATCAAGCTTTGATCTCTGTTTTAAAAAGTTGTAGCTTTTAGTCTAAGTAGGCAAGACTAGAATAAGTCTTAATTAAAGTGCTGGAAATTCAGACCTAAATGTGAAACAAAATAGCCATCTTTATTTCCTCTTCAGTTTTCTCCCATAATCATTTATCATTTAGGAATTTGCTTCGGTTTAGTGAGTAGGTGCTTATTTGATTGCAGCAGTGAATAATCCAGGAATGCTTTATTTTCAAAGATCCTAGTGATGGTTTATTCTACTACATATCCTAGAAGTTATGTTTATTTACGAGTTCCTATGACATAGTGGCACACCTGATCAGATAGTTATCCCCTTTTTTTCACCACAGTTCTTTGGAATCTCAGAATAATGTGATTTTTTACCCCGGAGTGAAACAGTTATAATTGTCCTTAACTACCAAGGGGAGCAGGTCAGTGAGAGGTATTGTGGTAGCATTTCTGGTTCAATAATCAATAACTTTTTATCAAAAGATGATGATAATTTGTTGTCTTTTGAGCATGTTAATTTTTGAGGCTACAATCAGAGTGACTGGATTTTCCAGGCACTCGTAGCAGTTCTACTGTGTGTAAGTGAATTCTTTGGGTGTCTTTTTAGGTTGTTGGCCCCCATACCACTATGAATCTCTAGGCAATTAGTAACAGAATAGTTACTCAGGCCATGTGAACTCTGGAGTTCCCTGAAGTTGCGTGTACTTATAGCTGGAAACAACGCTTTGTACCAAATAAGTAGAGGCTCCTTATAGCAAGATTTGGTGAAGGTGTTATTCTCCATATACCTCAAAACAATCAAAAAACTTGAGAGAGCCCAGGCAAAAACTTATTAATGATGCACATTGAATATTGAAAAATAACTGGTGATTCATGGATAACCTGCAAATGCAGAACCTAAACCATCAGCCATAAAATTAACAAATAGTTCTGTCATCTCTAGAGCCTGGTTTCTAGTGACTTTGTGTAATGCCAGTTCTTGTCTCTTTTTCAGCTCTGGTCAAAGTTCTCCTGTGACTGGGGTTTAATAAGCAGCCCTTCCTCACACTGTTTCTCACAGGAGTTGATTGTTTTGCTGCTTCCTTCTGTATGGGTGATGAGGAAGAAATAATTTGGTCAGTCTCTTCTATCTGGTGGCCAGCTTATTCTCTTAGTCATGTAGAAGCTTAATAGTAATTGAGAATGTTTTTGTTCTATCCTTTTGAACTGTTACAGAAAGCTTATTCCCTTATAAACCCAGACATAAAAATTACTCTACAAGTGGCATTCACTTAAAATGTTTTAAGGAATATAATTATGTGTAAAAATGGTGTCTTAACAAATACCGAGTATGTGTGAGGCCTTTCAAACAGAACCAATCTAAAACTGTGAGAGAGGACACCCTATGTTGTACCTCCACCAAAAAAACCCAGCTCCTGTAAAGCAGAAGACCACAGCAGACTCCTTTCTAAAGGTAACAAAAGGCTCAATATGCAGACCTGACCCACTTCTGAGGGAAGTGCTCAAGGTTAAAGGCATAAAAAAACTTACTGGCCTGCTTGAAGTCTGAAACCATTCAGGGATATGGTTTACATAGTTTAGTGCTAGTGCTTGTAGTTGGACTTGATGATCCCGAGGGTATCTATCTTCCAACCGAAATGGTTCTATGATAATGATTCTATCTCCTGCCTTCTGGGAGATTCCTGTTGTCATGTTCCACTTTTAACAAAGGCGGATTTTAACCATCTCCACAGAGAAGATGAAGATCATCCAAGCAAGTCCCAAATGTTCAGAGTTTTATGGATACAGGAATCCATGGTGCTAAGCCTCTCTTAATTCAAAACATGAGAGCTCATGGATCCTTTATAGATTTCCTATGAACAGGCTGCAATGGCTATGTAATTATTGGTCTCTTAGATTACTTGGGACTTACTTTAACACACAGGAGAAAAGCTTTCAGTGGGCAAGCTCAAAGAGGGGCAGTGAAGCTGATGAAGGGTCTGGAGCACAAGTCTTACAAGGAGCATCTGAGGGAACTGGGGCTGTTTAGCCTGGAGGAGGCTGAGGGGAGACCTTATCAGTCTTTACAACTACCTGAAAGGAGGTTGTAGCGTGGAGGATGTTGGTCTCTTCTCCCAGGTAACATGTGATAGCACAAGGGGAAATGGCCTCAAGTTACCCCAGGGGAGGTTTAGATTGGATATTAGGAAAAATTTCTTCCCAGAAGGGGTTGTCAGGCACTAGAACAGGCTGCCCAGGGAAGTGGTGGAGTCATCATCCTTGAAGGTCACATAGATGAGGTTCTTAGGGACATGGTTTCAAGGTGGATTTGACAGTGCTAGGTTAATGGTTGGACTCAATTATCTTAAAGGTCTTTTCCAACCAAAATTATTGTATGATTCTGGTGTTATTTCTAATAATTTTATTGGACATATTTTAATAAATACAGTTCAGCACACCTTACTGACAGAGAACCAGAGTTACATTGTTTACATGTGTCCAGAAAAACAGAACAACATTAGAGAAAGCAATTATTCAAGGATTTATGGAAGGAAGGAAGGAAGGAGGAGATTATAAGACTGAGGAGAGCATTGATAGAGGACAAAGAGTGGATGAAACTGAGACTAAACAAGAAGAGCAGTAAATAAGCAACTTGAGGCAACTTCATTTTGCCAAATAACTCTTGAACCAAAGATAGTGGCTGATGAGTAATAATAATAGTTATTTGGTTTAGGTAGGACTGATAATGTGATAATTGATGGGCAAGCACTTCTCACCATAGATCATCCCATCTTGCAAGAGTTTTTACATTTTAACTTGTTTTTCTTCATCATCACTTTGGGCTAATTATAGGAAATCATAGACCGACTATGACTAGTATCATGGTTTTCATTGACTAGATTGATAAGTGACCTGTAAAGATGAACAATACCCCAGGAACTTAAATTTCAGTACAATCCACACCACTACCCACACAGTGCATAGCTGCATATAGAATGTATAAGAGAATAATTAGCTTTTCCAAAAACAAACTAAAGATCTCTATCTTGCTAATACAAAAAGAAAAAGCAGTGCATGAAGAAAGCTTTGAAACCTTTGCTGACTGTTACTCTGACATGTTTTAGCTGAAAACCATAACAGTTGTGAGAAAGTCACACAAGCTGAAGTGTGATATTAGGGCACTGCAAGGACTGGTATTTCTCATGAGTAATGACATGCCTCATTACACACCAATGCAATGCCAGGCTGCCATACCATTTAGAGGAATATCTTCACAAGCAAAACAGCCACCTTATAGCCCAGTGAACTTCAAACAGAACATTTCTAGTTGGCTCCACAAAGAGGAACACCACAGGGAAGGGCTGAGGCGGTTGCTCTACAGCCCTGCTGAGAGAGAAGATCCTACCGTGTCCTCTTGCTGTCGATGCTGTGTAGCCAGGGAATGAGTTTAGACATGAAAACATGCAGCAGGAAGCTTGGGGATGCAATAAACTTCTTATTTTACTTTCTGATACTGTAAGACCAAATTGGGAACGCCTGTTCCTAACATAACAGTGACGAGGGATAAAAAGCTGAGTTTGAAGCTTGCTACTGCTTGCTACCCTGCACTCTGGAGTCTGCATAGAACCAAAAACTCAGCTGTTTTTTTGTTTCCTGGCATTATTTTTTCAGTTCTGTATGAAGCAATGAAAAGACATCTCAAGAAAACCCTTCTCTTTGCTCAGTAGGCTTCCTGCTGTTCGGTGCGCAGCTACTCACCACATAAGGTATGTATTTGCGCACAGCTTTTTCCTTGCTTTGCCTGTGACTAACCAGAGAGAGAGGAACTCCAAAGAGACTCGTTAAACCTATGAAAGCTGCCACAGTTTGTCACATGTGGCTCTGCACACGCAAACAGAGCATTGCTTTTATAGTATACCGCAAGTCTGCCTTTCTGCAACAATTGTAACTTATGTCACTGCTTTAGTCTCAAGAGAAGCTGCTATTAAATGGTAGATGGTAGTTTAATATTAATAATTGTCTTAACTTCATACATCTACAGGTTTTCATCTAGTAGAAGGGAGCTATTCATTTTTCCTCATAAAAACAACATTTCTCTGAGGGGAATTTAACAGCTGTAAGGGGGTTGATGGCAGGTGCAGCATAATGAAAGCAAGACACTTTGAACTGTCAGTGGCTCTCTAACCACTCTTTGTATTACCCTGGCAGAGGTGTGCCTGCTCCAGTTCAAAACAGCTGCTCTCTCACAAGTGTACTCCTGGCTCCCATTCACCGCCCTTGCAAGGAAAAGCAGGGCTGTGGAAGGAGAAAAAATGCACACAAAAAATATCTGGACCAGGTGAAAAACATCTGCCTGCACATGGGTATGGTTTAGAGCAGTCAAGAGAGCCCATAATGTTTTATAGAACTTGCATATTGTCATTTTTAAGGGGAAAGACTCAGAAAATGAAGATTCATTAAAGCTGTAGCACTGGATGGCAGGCAAATGCCTCTTTCATCATCCAGCACACCACTGTGGGGAGCGCTGCTCTTCTGCAGGGTTCTCTGTTTTTCTCCAGTTAGTTTTAAATTGGTGCTAGGGCTTCTGCCACTTCTCTAGGAAAATATATTAATAGGTCTTAGCAGTAAGAGATGTTCCTTGATAGCTAAACTACAGATAACCTTTCTCTTATTTTATCTCATTATAATTATGTTTCTGTTTTTTAAAAGCATTAAGATTTTCTCTTTGTTCTTGTTTTTCAGATTCTTCACCTTCTTGCCATCTGTATGACACAGGCTTGTCTATTTTCATCTTTCCCCACATATTAATCTTTTGACCATTTAATAAATTTTGTGCCTTTTTTTTTTCCTTCATAATTCCCTCCTCTCTGTTTGTATATTTCTGGCTGAGACTCTCAGAACACTCTGCAGCATTAATAAAGAATGCATGATGCTGTAGTAAAAAGGTTTCTTGGCATAGGTTTGGGATGACCTGCAAAACTCTTGTAGGAAAGTCATAAAGCAAGCTAGGCAGCTCACCTGAAATTATTATTAAACCTTCATGTGAAGGTTGCAAGATATATGATTTTAAGACCAGTGAGTGCAGAGCTGTTTTTCTGATTCTGCTTTTTCTTCTTTTCATTTTTAATTTCTCTTACTCACTCAGCAGACCTTTTTCCAGGAGAAATTCATATCTTTTGACACTGCTTATGAAAGGCCTTCTGCTCTGTCATGTGACTACACAACAAATGGGACTGCCTTTCCTGAGACAGTTGCTGGAGCTTCTGGACCACAGTCAGAAGAAACAGGAACTGTTGAAGACAAAACTATAACCAGTAAATGCAGTTGTGTGTGCAATAGTCTCATGTTGTTTCCTTCTCAGTGGCATGGGAATACCTGGGAAGATGCAATTGCTGTTGCATTTTACCATAGATTAAGATTTCAAGACAGAACAAAATGTTCTCACTGACTACACAAGGTTGTTTCAATTTCTATTGTCAAATCTCATATTTTTTAGAATAAGAGAAAAGTTAGGACCACTGAGCTTTGGGAGACACATAAACAATTACTTGAAAAAACACTGCCAATACAGATTATACTCAACTTATTAGTACATAATCAGAGATCTGTTTGTCAAATATGTCTTCCAATTGTGGATGTAGTGCATTCCCATGAGATCTTAACTGAGAAAGGGGCATTTGCCATGGAGCGCGCAGTTTTTAATCAACTACTGATTTTGAATATCTTACAAAATAGTGTTCCACTCTTCCAATTTACCTCTTGCATTGTATGTATTGGGAAATACACGTTTGACTACCTTTCGTATGAAGTGACAGACCAGTACCACACAGGCTTATTTATAAGCTTCGTTCAAGAGATGGTGGCCCCAACTCAATAAAGCACTTAAGCATGTGCTTAAAATTAAATATATGCTTGAGTATATTACTGAAAATCCACCTGCTGAAGGGCTTTCCTGAATAAAGGTGGCTTTAGGCATATGACTGAGTACTCTGCTGAATTGCAGCTTGTGAGTCCTATTATACTGAGAATTGAATGGAGTCACTCAAAGTGTATAAAATTAAGCACGTTTGTGACATGTTTATGATTTTGCAGGATCAGGACTTAATTCATATCTTGGAGCACATATTCACATGAGGAGCTCTTTATTAATGAAAGGATTCAGAACTGGTCTTTTTTAAGTGGCAGTTTTAATAAGAAAACCTTAATAACAACTGTAAACTGCAGAGTAGTGATGTTAGTTCAGTTCCCTAAGGCAAGCCTTACATCACCGTGTTTGTATACAGTAAATAAGCCTACAGAGAAAAAAATCCAGGCCAACAAGTGGATTATAGAAATTAGTTTGGTAATGAAACTCTACACATAGATACATTTGCCAGTGAACGCAAAACATGTGTGGCTGAAACACTGTTGAAAATAAAGGTTCTTCTGGCTGCCTAATATTTCATTGGCCTTCGAAATGTTCATTTACATAAATATTCTTTCTTAGGACTCCCTTGAAGGAGAGCTCTATTATTCGCATGCTGAAGATGCACGTTGGCATTCTTAAAAAACCTTTTCCATGACATGGGGAGAAACTTGGGAAATCAAGTCACCAGCAAAACAACAAGGCAGGTCAGAGTGAGCTGAATATCCATACTTTGTCTTAACGCATTAAAAGGCTGACAGCTCTGAAATTTTAAGTTTCTATGTTAAAAATCTTGAGGTCCCAATCATACAATAACTTCCACTTATATGAAACGTGCAGCAGGACCCGGGCCTGAAATAATACAGTGCACATTTAGATCAATCATCTAGTTGTATCAACCTTCATCTCTTGTCTAACTTCAAGGTGGATTTAAGCTGTTCTTGCTTGATACAAAATTCAGTGAAACTAGCAGAGGAAAGGAAATTTAGATACAATTTTTGGTTTATGGGCAACTTATATACTGAATGAGGCTTCTCCCATCACCAGCCCCATGCTTTGACTCAAATACCTGTGCTGCCCTGGCTCGTTTTCTAATAATTCAGTGCTCCTCTGCGAAGAACAGCAAGTACCACAAAGTGGCAAAGGTGAAGGCTCGAGCACTGCTGTACTAGCCAACAAACGACTCAGCCAGGCTTTTAGGAAACGTCCACACAGATGAGGAAACTATGCTGCAGACTTCAGGTTTGAGGTCAAAGATGCATCATTAGAGACATCATTTCCTGATATTAGAGGCTCCAAGTCATTAGTCTTTTAATACATAACATCAATAGCTATAATGAAAAATGTGGGTAGGATGGAGAGAATCCCCTGAATCTTAATGTGCTTTCTGCCATTGGAAGCACAATGCAGCATGTATGTCAGCTGACCTGGAAAGAAACAAAGGGTCAAATGGAGAAAATGAAGAGGAAGGCAGTGGCTAAACCTCTGATTCTTGCGTGTGGATGCAAATCGCCTCTGCTCCCAGGGTCAGCACGAGCTGCGCCTCTGGAAATGTACTGAAATGGAGCGCGAGTGGGATTTCTGCAGAACGCGTGACTGTTCTGGCTCCTGCACAGTGAGACATTTCACACTGTGCACAACAGATGGGAGCTGGGAAGTTCAGCCCAAGCACTGAAGTTTGCATACATATGTATAAAAAAATGTATATATATATATGCAGTGTATGTGTCACTAGACCCTGGCAGAGCTTCTGCTGGTGGCCTTTCTCTGGGCTGTGTCTGGGTCCCGCCACACCAGGCTCAGGTACACTTAAGCATCCCTGCATGTCCCTGGCACCCTACCCGGGCATGGGTGCTCTGCCAGCAAATGGATGCTCGCAGCCAAATGACATTAAACTTGCGGGACCATTGCTAAGCCCTTTCTTTGCAGACTCTCCAGTAGTCCAAACCCAACTTTATCCAGGACATGCATATTGTGGGCACACAAAATTTAAAAGTAATTTGCTGTGGAGCCCCAGTTATTGAAAGCAGGTGGAAATATAGACTTTAACTGGGTTAAAAAAATCAGTTACTTTTTAATATTTTATCACCAGAGGTAGCTGTGAATAACAACAGCACAATAAACTCCCATACAACTTTTTCTCTTCAGTTTCTTCTCTGCTTTTAAAAGTTCTCAGCAGGGTATGTGGATGAGTCTCCTAGTGAGATGTGGATCCTCCTCCTGTCTTGGGTTTTCTGAATCAAGAGAGGTTCTCCTTCCCCTCTACTCTGCCCTGGGGAGACCACACCTGGAATATTGTGTCCAGTTCTGGGCCCCTCAGTTCAAGAAGAACAGGGAACTGCTGAAGAGAGTCCAGTGCAGGGCAACAAAGATGATTAAGGGAGTGGAGCATCTCCCTTATGAGGAAAGGCTGAGGGAGCTGGGTCTCTTTAGCCTGAAGGAGACTGAGGGGTGACCTCATTAATGTTTACAGATGTGTAAAGGATGAGTGTCACGAGGATGGAGCCAGGCTCTTCTCAGTGACAACCAACGGGAGGACAAGGGGTAATGGGTACAAACAGGAACACAAGAGGTTCCACTTAAATTTGAGAAGAAACTTCTCAGTGAGGGTGCCAGAGCACTGGAACAGGCTGCCCAGGGTGGTTGTGGAGTCTCCTTCTCTGAAGACATTCAAAACCCGCCTGGACACCTTCCTGTGTAACCTCATCTAAGTGTTCCTGCTTTGGCAGGGGGATTGGACTGGATGATCTTTCGAGGTCCCTTCCAATCCCTGACATTCTGTGATTCTGTGATTCTGTGAATCATAAATCCACCGCATTCCAAAGCACAGCACTAATGCTATATTAGTTTCTTCACCCTTTAAATCTTTTAAATCACCCAGTCTGGAGGCTTGGGAAAGCTGGTTATGCACAGGTTAAGGCATCCTCAATTAAATCCAGCAATGTTTAGCCCCTCTCCATTATCCACAGTCAAGAAGAGTGTTTCCTTTACAGGTTTTAACTGCAAGGTGCACTTTATCTTTTTTGAAAAAAATTCCAATTATTGTTGTGCAGCATTGACACAGAGATTTCCATTTAGAAAAAAAAAAAAAAAAGTCTGAATTAAATTTCATTTATTACTTTTATTTCCTCCTCTCTCCATTTCCATTTCTTTTCTCATGTGTTGAATATGTGTAAATTTTTAATGTAAATGTATTTTTGCAGGTTTTTACAGGCAACATTTAATCTGTACAGCATTGGTGTGGGAGATAAATAACTTGGTTTTGAATGCATTTGGCTGACTATATACATGAAGATATTTCTTGATACAGTGATTTCATTAGGTTAGTCAGAATCTCTAAGTTGTAAACCAATAGAAACCCCAAATATGTACCTGGGGGTGAAAAATTATGTTAGTTTTTGTTGAGAGGCTGGTTTCTGAAAAGTTAGTCAGGCACAGTTAGCACAGATTAAGAGTGCTTTTAGAACTGATCTCTCTAAAAGTTTTTTCTACCCAGATACCCGTGAAAATCTGAAATACACTGACACATATGTGTTTTCTGCAGCTCTTGCTTCTCTACAAGGCTAGTGCAAGAATCTTTGTAGTTCCAGGGAAAAGGCTTTAAATATTGCTATTTTTCACTGTAAGAAGTATTACTACAGATGCATCACATGAGCTGAGATTTCCCAACTCATTTCTAGGCCAATTTAGCAGGCATACAGCATTTGGAAAATTGGGGCAAGTTGTGGACCCTTTTCTGAATGAAACCGTGACTCCCTGAGCTGTGAGAGGTGTCTCCCTCGCCACAGCAGTTATCTCAGCCTCAGCCCTGGGCAAGGAATTGCATCCCAGCATTTAAGTATTGCTCTCAGGTTTTTGAAGCGTAATGGAGTTTTAGGCCTTTGAGGGGAGGATGGAGAGGGCTTGGAGAAGAAGGTCAGAGTATTCTAAATTAAGACTTTCCGTTTTCTTCTTGAGAAATGAAGAGCAAGATGCACCACTAGAAGTCAATTCAGACCTCAAGAGGCTAGAAGCATCCCCTGAAGGTTCTTCTCCCACTCTTCATTCACTGTAGAAAGAGCCCAAGGTGATAAGGCTCCTGTTAAGGTGCCTGAGATAAATACTTAAAATTAGATAGGCCAATTCCTTTCCCTTATGCTATCAGAAATTTTCTGGTTTGCCTTTTGGTACAGCTTGCACAGGGCTGTACATTAATGCAATATTGATGTTTTGTGACAAAGTAAAAGGCCAATAAGACTAGTGCTCAATGTGAATTATTTCACCTGTTTGATACCTGCTTTTTCCTCAACTGTCTTAATGGTGCAGTTTTTCTACCTCGGTGACATCCAGTTGCATGTATTGTTAATTTTTGCTTTGTAGCTTGCATCTAGATTAGAGTTTGTGTATCCCAAAAGTGGTATCAGTTCCTGAAATCTTGCCTCCTCAGTGTTGTGTGGCTTGCATAAATGTCAGCTGGTCCAAGGGAGTGGTTTTAAAAGAAACAGAGCTGATCTGGCATTCTTCAAAGGGAAGCCTAGGAGACTCATCTCTGCACCTGGGTTTGTTATATACACTGAGCAATGGGAAGAGTGCTATGAATGCTGTCACTCAAGCAGTGGAGAGGGACAGGCAGCCATGTCAAAAATGACGTTTCTTTTACTAGTCTTGCAAAAGATGTCTGCAGTGATGTGACTGCAGATGACATCAAACAACATAAGTGACTGGTCTCTGCAGTAGATTTAAATTCATCCGGTTCCCTGTGTTCACTGTGGTGACTTTCAATGCTAATTCTCAGTGAGTGATGCATGAAATAAATTCACAGCCCATACAGAGTTAAGATACTTTTAAGTTATTTGGGGTACCTGTGTTGTAAACATCTGTGCCTCTTGCTTTCGTGCATTTCTTCCTGCATTTCAATTATGCAGTCAAAGAAGCACTGGAAAAGAGGAGAACAAGTTTGCTGATCTAGTTCTTTTTCTTTTTTGAAAGGAATGAGTGCCTCATTGTCTGAGCAGAGGGAAACATAAGATAGAAGCACACTTTCATCTTCTCCAACAAGGAAGAGATCAGCTGAATTGATGCAAATTAGTTGTTTTTGAAAATGATCCCCAAAGCTCACTGTATTCGCTAAGCAAAGCTGTGGGTCGCTTAAACTTTCATTTGGAAATCTAAATAGTGTGAGAAAGTGTAAAACATGAAGAAGTTTTACTGCATGACTGTAATGCTCTTTGAAGCTGAAGCTAAATCCAGCATTCAGCACGTACAGTGTCCTGCAGCTGCAGCAGCATGCGTGCTTCACTGTGTTTGGAGAGGATGCTTCTCAGTTCTGACTTCAGATGACACTCTGTGTTCTTCTTAGGATTACCCAGCAGAAAGAGGCTGCAAAATGCAAGGACAGAAAAGCCTCCTGTGTGTGTGTGTAAGGTCATGGGAATCTAGTGACAAGAATGACTCGCTGGAGTCTGCAGAGTAGGGGAACTGGGACAACAGTGTAATTGTCAGTGCATCAGGCCTAATTAACCTGAGGTAGGTGGGGTTATGGTGTATAGATAAGAAAGGGATTTCTTGTTCAGTGTAAACTGACACTAAGCCTTTTTTTTAACCACAAATAACTTCTTTCTTTTTCGCACGTGACACCCAGTATCTGCATTTTGTGTTGACTCCTTTGCTATAGACTGTCTGCTTTTACAGTCAGCTAGGAAGAGAGACATATTCCTGTCATAATTTTTGGATTTCAGTCTCTGTTCTGATCGCTTTCTCACAAATGAGACTTAAATAGCCATGGGAGCAAGGGGCTGGCACTGCCCTCTTTCCAGGCAGAAGACCACAGAGTAATGCACAGCCCTTCTTCCTGACCACTTGAGTTCTGGATTTTGTACAAGGGAATAGCTTTTATAGGATAGAGTGAGAATGTCTCCACCCTAGAATAGATTTGGCTCTCCTTCCAGCAGGGACTGCAGATGGGGTGAGTGTCATTTCCTTGTGTCCTTCACGACTTGATCTGTTAGACTGGTGGCAGGTCCACCTTGCTCCCTGGGCTGTGACCTGCGGCACCTGAGCAGCAAACACTCAGCTGGGCCCCTCCAGGGTGCGAGTGAGAAGGCTGGGTGGGGAGTGACGGGGGGATCTGCCCAGGCTGCTGGACAGCTGAGCTGCCTGGTGCCTTGGTCCCCCACACTTTAATAGTCCAGCAAGGAATGCAGATTTTGCAGAGAAACTCGCCTGCTAGGAGAGCTCTGAGAAAACCTGCTAGGCAGAGCCTCTCGGGCAAGAGTGACAGGTTAGGAGTTTCTGGATCCTGGGCACAAGCACACAGGGGGTGTTTTCCTCCATCAAGGCTGAGATACCTCTGGTGTAGAAGGAAACAGAATAACAAGCACTTGGGTTGGGATTCATCTCACCTACCTTTAGATATTTGTCCTGAGTGTTTACATACAAGCTGGTTACACCAGGGTCCCATTGATGAAAGCTGGGTTGTGATTCATCAGACTGATGATTTCAGCATCTTATGAGCTCTTTAAAATTTTACTCTGAGGCTTCTCTATGTTGGTATGTTTATTGGTGATACCTAATTATTGTTGTCTTCTGACAAAACTGCAGTAAGAACACTGCCCGACCTTTTTAAAAATTAATTTCTCCAGATATCTGTTTCATAAAAGAGTCGTAAGGAGGAAAAAGATTTAGGGTTTCTCTCTTATGAAATGCCAGGAAATAAGGAAGGGAAGTAGAGCTGAATTTAGATTGATCCATAAGCTCTATATATTTGTGACCTGACACACTAGCCATTTGCTCATTATACCTCTCCAGCATTTAATAAAGCAGAATAAAGGCTTTTATTTTATTAAATATTAATTCACCTTCTCATATTTTTAGGGAAGGCTATAGGAATAAAGTACTGCTGGAGGAAGATAACTGAAGGGATAATAGTAAATGAGACACAATTTCCCTGATTTCTAGCAAAAACTCTCTTGGCTTTACACTACCACTTTGTCTAATTATCTCTGATTTTTCCACCAAAAAAAAACATATAGAGAAAGAAAAGGAGAAGAAAGCACAAACAGCTTGGATCTGTGGAAAAAAAAAAAATTGTCGCTGAAAGCAATTTTTTTCCCCTCTTTGTTTACTGGTGAAGGTGAAGCAGTAACTCAACATGCAGGTACAGACGTGATAATTTACTTGTCAGTTATGTGGTGGAAAAATCACTCTTAATGATAATTGTTATATTAAAGGGGTTTTTTTTTTATAAATCATGAAGGCAGCTGACTATTCTTTTTCAACAGTGCACTCTACTGTTTTTTCTTCCTGGCCCCTGTCATCCTGCAGGTATTTTGTCACCCACCAGAGTCAGAGAAGGATCTATCGTATTTTATCATTAAGTACAAAGGCTATTTGTGGTCCTGAGTCTGGTCTTCTCTGTCCACTTGGCAGTGTCGTTCACTGTTATTAAGGATGTGCAGATAGAAAATGTACTTATGATTTGGTAAAATTCAGTTGTTGACAGAAACAACCCTTAGATTTCTTCAGATGCCCATTCCTCAAGTACAGTAGATCCTAATCCAAAGCAGTGACTTTATATTCATTTTTAGCACATCTGTTGAACTGGTATACATAAGTGCCTTTAGATTATTAATTATTATGTTTTAAGCACTCAAAAGGAAAGGGAAGGAGAGCTACTTCTTTGAAAAGATGGTGGTTATTTTACTGGTTAAAGGAAAAATACATTTTTCTTTTTTGTTTGCTCATTTCCAATTATATACTATGGGAATGAGGATGTTGTGTAGTTGACATAAATAAGAATGATGTAAATAAATGTGTTTTGGAAAACTTCACCCTGAAAAGGCAGATAATGCAGCAGGATAAGGATGAGGTATGAAGTAGCCATCCCAGGCAAGAACAGAAAGGAAGCTGCTGTGAAATGGACAAGAACGCAGGCAACAACTGCAGCTGTCATAACTAGGAGCAGCTGTACAGATTAAAATTACACTTTCACCAGGAGAAGCACACCCTGTTACAACAAGGATTAATTTCTCTTCATTTCTAATTAAACAAATAAACTAAAATAGAAAGGAACACTCTGTCACATCACAGTGCATGCAGGAGGCAATTTGAACAAGACCCTGGCTGCTTGGCTTGGCTTCTCGTAATTTTGACCAATAAAGCATATGTCCATGCAGAGTTCAAGTCTCAAACCGCCTTGTTATTAAAAGATCCAGAAAGGACAGGACTTGATGTTAAGGGCCATTAGCAAGGGAGATGCCATAATGGATAACTTACTTGTCATGCACACACAAGTGCCTGTCATGTCTATAACCTACCTGGCAATTCTCAATGGTTTTAACTGTTGATGATCCATCTGGCTCTCTAGATACTCAGGTCTTTGCCATCCCCTCTACCACCCATCGCCTGAATGCATGTCAAGTTACAATCCAAATACCTACTTTTGTCTACTGTGCTCAGTGCAGATGAAGTGTGCAGACCAGCTATTACAATGTGAGTACGAGCAGAAGGATTTACACCAGGAGACAGAAATGGAAGGAAAAGATACGCCTCAGGGAAGGAATGGTGAGAGATGAAGCCGGAGATCAGAGTATCCTGCTTCTACTGCTACCAGTGAGTTTGACAGGGCAAGGGCTGAACTGCTCTCCAAGAGCGTTTACCCCATTCCCCTCTCCTACAGCAACAGCTGCCACCCCAGAAACACTGAAGCTTCCCTAAAAAACAGCAGAAAGCCTAGTTATTCATGGCCGCGGTGTAGATCACTAGGTATGGGAGGGTCATAACTATTTGGTCACCCTAAGAAATGTGCTGTCTTGTTTAACCAGACCCCTTTGTCCCAGCCATGACACTGTAGGCCTCTCCTTGCCTAAAATGAGCAGTTTGTTTGATCTTGCTTAGGCATATCACCATCTAGTGAAATTAAAATGATGCAGCTTTAATAAGGCTGGGTTTTCCTTTTTACTCCGGCATTCTTTCTGACGTAGCAGATCCCTTTAGAATTTTTTAACTCTCACAGAAAGGTAAAAACAATTTGCAAAATTTGGCAGTATTTTAAATAATTTTTTAATTAAACATATCGTAAAAATTATTTTCCTTTTTATAGCTCCTTTTATGTCTCCCCAAATCCACTTTATATAAAGTTTTGTTGAAAAAGAATTACAGGTAAAGTAGACTATGTGGATTAGGATGTTTTTAGTATAGTGTTTCCTTTTCCACCAACAGAGGGAGTAAAATCATCTTTCCCCTCCAGAGCTTTCAGCCATAAGGCTTAGTTATGTGAGAACAGGAAATTCACTGTTGGTTTTGTACATGTCAGGGCAGGAGGTCAGCTTGGTCTCGCTTTGCAATCTTTAGAAAATTATGGTGTATTATAAACTAGCACAGACTATGTGAGAATAAATCGGAATAGCTGATGTATTGTGGACTGAACGGATGTTGCGCCAATTATGAGATGCGTATCAAAATTTTGCCATGTGGTGCACTCCCTTAAGGACTAGTGATGAAATCTGTTAATTGCATTATATTATCTATTGGTAAGTGCACCATTAATGCGTGTCAGCGCCACTCCTGACAGGGCTGGCTTGAGGGGCTTTCACCGCCGTAGGCAAACTGGAAAGTGTGTGCCACTCTTAGCCACATTTACTTCTACAGTAAACAGTCACAACAGTCAGTTGTACCTAGGTCTCAATTTTAAATTATACACCAGTGACTTATTTAAATAATTAGGGCCATATTATCCACCCCAACAGCTGAAAAATATTTTATGAAGAGGAGTCTTCATAAGAGTAATTACATTTCCTTCCTGATCCCTCTTAGACCATGAAGTGCTTGTGAGTTTGCACTGCTTAGTGAGGACTTGGCAAATGCAAAAAAAAACAAAAGCAAGGCTGGAAACACAGGTATTTGTTGCCCAAGGCCATATGATCTCTGTGGCATCGAACCCTGGCTGACCTGCAGGGAAATACCTGGAATAGTTAACACTGAGTATGTCAGTGCTCTCTACCCCAGATTCTCTGTGTTATTTTGTGTCTTGTGTTACTCCCAAATAACTACTAGACCTCCTTTAATTCCGTACGTCTAATCAAAATTATAGTTCTATTGTACTATTGTATTATCCTTCATCACAAATTTGCGAAGTCTTTGCTGTCGTTTTGATTAGAAACTCTAATGTCCCCTGAAGAACCAGCCTCTCCTTTCCTGCACAAAGCTCTCTCGAGATGCACATGAGGACAACACACTCGTGTTGCCTGGGCAGCTTGACTTTGCAGGTTTGGTCTCAGACTTACACTAGCTGCTCCATCCTTCTGGCTGGACAGGATACATGCTATGAATTCCTATGGGCTGGAGTTTACTGTAAGGTTCTTCTGGTTACTATGGATAAAGAGATGCAGATTTGTTGACTCCAAGAATGTGAGCTTTACGTTGTGCTGAGTTTCCCTCTGGATGTCAAGCTGTGTGTGAGAGGGGGTAGGTACCCCCACTTCTGTCACTTGCTACGTGGGCGGTGTGGCAAAGATACAGGGGGAAGAAATGTTCTATAGTAGGTTAAAAATCAAAATCCATGTATGTGGAATGATATTTTGTTTAATATGATCTTCTGATCAGGAGTGTTCTGTTTTATATCTGAGTAGGAATTACATTATTTAATACAACCACCTCCCTCCCCCCACAGAGTTTCTAGCCTGTTTTTCCCCTCTGCAGTCAAAATATCTAAATTTATTGTGAATCAGAAAGTTTCTTAACCAGTTTGTAAATAATGCAATACTCCCTGTAGTATTTTAATTGAAATCAATTATTTCTGCAGTTCCGGGTTGAAATATTTCATCTCAGTGCACTGAATCAAGTTGAAATGTTTGATGTTGAGCTGATATGTAATGACTGTTCAGTTTCCAAATAAAAGCTTTATGGGCATTGTAGTTTGCTTGTCTTATTTTACCCTGCCTTATGGTAAGGGCTAATTGGGTGTTGTATGTTTACCATCAGCTTTGCAGACCGTAGGACTTGGAGTATCCTACGTGACTTGGTCATAGAGGAGGATACAGGACATCACTGAATATATTGCCAGCCCAGGAAGTCTGTGAAAAATCATGGAGTTATGTAGCATCTGCATCACAGTTCCAGTGGGACTCCCACGAGGTGCTGAGCAGATGCAACTTGACATCAGTATGACTCAGATTAAACATTTCTGCTCAATAAACCAAAGCATTTTGATTTGGTGGGACCACCCTAGAACAAATAACTTCATTTTTATTTTCTGTTTTGGCAGAATCATTTTTTCCTACACAGTTGGCATAAATCATTTAACAAAAATTTCCCCGAAAATTCTAATATTTGCATTGGAAAAGTATGTTTGCATACACGGGTGCAAACACAAATATATATGTAAGTATATATATGTATGTATAAATTGAAGAAAGCTCACATATGTTCCTCCTTATTTTCACTTACCTGGGATGCTTAGCTGCATTTTAGAAAAGAGAGAGAGATGTGACCCCAGAAATGAAACTTGCTGTATTAGACAAAGGGGTTATTGTAGTTATGAGCACTGACATTTTTTTTTTTTCTTTTTTAAAACTGTGACTGTGTCACCTTGAAAAGTGAGTTGGTTATGCGGTACAAAACATGCATTAGAAAGTGCTTGGACTGAAGGACTGGCTGGCTCAAGGGATCAGTAATCTAATGTGAGACCTTTCACCCCTTAGACACCAGCCTGAATCCAGCATAGGTGAGTAATAAAATCACAAATCTCTCTGCATTGGCAGCCATTTGGATGCATAAATAAACTGAGCTGATAATATCAATAAAATTTAGTGGGAAAAAAATCCCACATCTGTGCAACAATTAGCATGCTTTTTGGGTATCTCAGCAAACAGAGCAAAACATTAAAGGGCATGGGGATTGAAAATAACAGTGGGTTGTGTTTTCATAATATTTCCCATCCTGAATTATCCCAAAACATTTTATAATTTATTAACTCAAATCATGTTCCAGTGTAAATCTCCTTGCAAATGCCAGAAACCAGGGTCTGCTTAAACACAGCCAACTACTCTACATGGCAAGGACACCATGAAGCTTGATTTTCTTTGTATTTAAAATGTCCTAAAGAGGGAATTCTGGGGCTCCACTTGAAAGACAGGTATGCAGGGAGCGAGGCGCTGAACCAGCTCCAGGACTCTCTTCTCACAGTTACTTGCCACAGTCCCCAGGACCTGAGTTTGGTTGGGGTTAATTAGATGTTGCTTGGTGCATTCCCTGGCTAATACTAAAGTCTTCTGGGAGCTTTCTTGCGGCCTAAGGCTGAACTCACAATAACTATGCTAATGAATTAATGGGAACAAGCAGGAAAAGGGGGAGTTACAGAAAGCTATCTGTCTTTCTAACCCCTGTGTAAGCTGATGTTAACGTAGGGCTGGCAAACTCCAAAGCATTGTTGGACATGAGCTGGCTTCCCACAGAGCTGCTGGGATGTATCCCACATTGCCCCCCCGGCATCCTGGTTCCAGCAACACGATGCGGAGGCACCCAAGCACTGGCTCTGGAAGCTGTACAGAAGTACTTATGCAGAGCTTAAGCTAATAAGCTTTGCCAGACCTGGGCTGGCCTGCACAGAGCCAGCAAGGATGTCTCTGCGATTGTGGCACCATTTATCAGCAAACTGGATAATCTGCCAGGGGGATAATAGAAAGCTGACTGTATATTGAATGTTTGTTTGCAATGGAAATTCCGTGTTAAGGTTTTGACTCTAAAGGATCAGTGGATTAAAGCCAGACAGCTGACAAGATTTCTGTTCCTTTCTGTCTGCTGGCCTCTTTCTTGGAGGTTGCTGACCCTGTGACAGGGATGGCTTAAAAGCTCATGAAGCAGTTTCTGAGTAGTTTATAACATGTTGTGGCAGTGTTGTTTTTTGTTGTTGTTGGTTTTGTTTGTTTGTTTGTTTTTCCTGAAATGATGGAAGTGATAAATAGTATTCATAGTACAAGTCTCAATAAACCAGGAGACTGATTCAGACACCTTAGACCCTTTCCATTCTGTTCTCTGCAGGTATGTCAGGTTTTTTGATTGAGTTGTTAGAAAGGGAAACCTTGTCTTGCTTCTGTCTGCATTCACTCTTTAAATGCCTAACTGTGGCTGCAGAAAGGATGATGAACCCAGACTTTGGCTATTTTGGAACTCTCTGGATGAACATATCACAGGCTTGACGTTTGTGATCCAGTGCACCAAGAGAAGTAACCGTCAGAATATGATATATGGGCAGAGCTCTGGGAGTCATAAACCAGACACAACAAAGATAGCTGCAAGGATAAGAGAGGAAACTAGGAAGACCAGCTTCAAATGTTCTGCCTTGGATGGTTTAAAGTAATAGACACGACTGAGAGCAAGTGTACTAGCTCATACACATGTGGTTGTGTAAGCAGCTCTAGAAGGACCAGAAAAAGTAACATTTAAATTCAGTAATGAAGGAGACATGTTGGAATTACAGTATATCCTGAAATTCTCTATTGGTATGATACAGCAATCAGGGAAGATCAAATATTTAAATGTTGGAGAACAAACCATTGGATTGCAAGTACAAAAATTAATCCATTACAATTTTATTCTATTTACATTTATACATATATAGAGAGTTAGTTTCTTGCAGCAAAAAAGAGCAGAACCAAAACAAGTACAGAGAAGTTAGTTACATCAGTTCTTGGACCATTCATGCTTTTAAGCCGCAGGTAGAATAATCTTTGTAGAGCCTTTGCTGGGTGGTACCTCTTTTTCACTGCCAGTCATGCACAAAAAGATTAGGTACAAATTTTTGTGGCAGAAGCTTTTGTGCTACAGTTTGTCTCCATACCATCTTAGAGCAAGGTTTTGCACCTGTTTTTCGATGGAGATGCATATTAAAGTATTAAGCTTTTATTGTTTAACGTATTGAATGAAATTCAGATTTTTCCCCTAGCTTTAAGGTATCAAGTCCTGATGCTTACAGTAGGGTCCAGGTGATGCTGCGGTCTCTTTGTCCTGCTCAGGTTTCACGAATTAAGCAGGAATCCTTGCACCCCTCCGGCATGAGGATTCTCCTTGCTGTTAAAGTCATGGTGTCTTTCTACATCTGCATGCATTACGCTGCACAATTAGCTTTGTATCTTCACCTGTGAAAGATCTAATTCTAAGTATGTATTTTCCATTTCCCTTTTTAATAACACAATCTGTGAAAAAAGACATCAGAATGGAAATTGCCTTTAGAAAATGCTTTAGTATACATGCCATGTATATCATGTGACTGAAGATTTTGTCTATTTGCAGCTTTCACAGTATCACATGGTATCACAGTATGTTTGGGATTGGAAGGGACCTCAAAAGATCATCTAGTCCAATCCCCCTGCTGGAGCAGGAACACCTAGGTGAAATCACACAGGAACATGTCCAGGCGGGTTTTGAATGTCTCCAGAGAAGGAGACTCCACAACCTCCCTGGGCAGCCTGTTCCAGTGTTCTGTCACACTTACTGAGAAGAAATTTTTCCTCAAATTTAAATGGAACCTTTTGTGTTCCAGCTTGATCCCATTACCCCTTGTCCTATCATTGGTTGTCACCGAGAAGAGCCTGGCTCCATCCTCGTGACACTCACCCTTTATATATTTATAAACATTAATAAGGTCACCCCTAAGTCTCCTCTTCTCCAAACTAAAGACACCCAGCTCTCTCAGCCTTTCTTCATAAGGGAGGTGCTCCACTCCCTTAATCATCTTTGTTGCCCTACGCTGGACCCTCTCCAGCAGTTCCCTGTCCTTCTTGAACTGAGGGGCCCAGAACTGGACACAGTATTCTAGATGTGGTCTCACCAGGGCAGAGTAGAGGGGAAGGAGGACCTCTCTCGATCTACTAACCACCCCCCTTCTAATACAACCCAGGATGCCATTGGCCTTCCTGGCCACAAGGGCACAGTGCTGGCTCATGGTCATCCTGTTGTCCACCAGGACCCCCAGGTCCCTTTCCCCTACACTGCTCTCTAATATGGAATTTCCCAACTTATACTGGAACCTGGGATTCTTCCTGCCCAGATGCAGGACTCTACACTTTCCCTTGTTATATTTCATTAGGTTATTCCCCGCCCAACTCTCCAGCTTGTCCAGGTCCCGCTGGATGGCAGCACAGCCTTCTGGCGTGTCAGCCACTCCTCCCAGCTTAGTGTCATCAGCAAACTTGCTGATAGTACACTCTATTCCCTCATCTAAATCGTTAATGAATGTATTGAATAATACTGGCCCCAGTACTGACCCCTGAGGCACTCCACTAGATACTGGCCTCCAACTAGACTCCGCACCATTGACTACCACTCTCCAGCTTCTCTCCTTAAGCCAGTTTGCAACCCACCTCACTACTCTGTTGTCTAGACCACACCTCCTCAACTTAGCTGTGAGGATGCTCTGGGAGACTGTGTCAAAGGCTTTACTGAAGTCAAGGTAGACCACATCCACCGCTCTGCCATCATCCATCCACCTTGTTACATTCTCATAAAAGGCTATGAGGTTGGTCAAGCATGACTTACCCTTGGTAAAGCCATGCTGACTGCCCCTAATAACCCTCTTATCCTTGATATGCCTTGAGATGGCACCAAGGACAAGCTGTTCCATTACTTTCCCAGGGACAGAGGTGAGGCTGACCGGTCTATAATTACCCGGGTCCTCCTTCTTGCCCTTTTTGAGGACTGGAGTGACATTTGCTTTCCTCCAATCCTCGGGCACCTCTCCCGTTTCCCAAGACTTGGCAAAGATGATGGAGAGCGGTCCAGCAATGACCTCAGCCAGCTCCCTCAGCACCTGCAGGTGCATCCCATCTGGACCCATGGATTTATGGATGTCCAGACTATTTAATTGCTCCCTAACCCAGTCCTCATTGACTAAAGCAAACTCCTCCATTGACCTGGCTTCATTCGGGGTCTCAGGGGTACAGGGCTCCCCAGGACAGCCTCCGGCAGAGTAGACAGAGACAAAGAAGGCATTCAGTAATTCTGCCTTCTCTGTATCTTCTGCCACCAGGGTACCCACCCCATTCATCAGTGGGCCTACATTGCCTCTGGTATTAGTTTTATCTGCTATGTATTTGAAAAAGTTCTTTTTGCTGTCCTTGACCCCTCTCGCCAGCTGTAATTCTAAGGAGGCCTTGGCTATCCTAGCTGCCTTCCTACATCCTCTAACAACAGCCTTATGGTCTTCCCAAGTGGCCAGCCCCTGCTTCCATGACCTGTAAACTCTCCTCTTCTGCTTGAGCATACCCAACAGATCCCTGTTCAACCACGCAGGCCTCCTGGCTCCCTTCCTTGACTTCCTACATGTGGGGATGCTCTGATCCTGAGCATGGAAGAAGCAATCCCTGAATGCCACCCAGCTATCTTGGGCCCCTTTACCTTCAAGCAGTCTTGCCCATGGGATTTCCCCCAGCAATCCTTATAAGAAGTTTCAACACTAAGAACACAACTTCTGCATACACCTGTGCCCTTTTGGAGCACCCTGATGCCCACTCATTTTACAGTCCCTTCACAATGAAGAAAGTTTTAGTCTCATAATAAATGAAAATATGGCTCACATATTGTTATCTTTTTGAGTCATTGAAGAAGAGTCACAGAATTGGTATAATAAGCACATTTTCTTCAAGGTAGCAACAAAGGATGTATAAAAATCTGTCGATAACAGAGAGGCAGCAGAGTTCATGCTATTTGCCTTTGACTCACATTCCAAACCTGGCAGGTGTTCAATGGTCTATCACAGACAAGGGTTTTCTTACTACTTGTTTTAATTCCAAACTTTGTTAAAGTATGGATACTCTCACAGTGCCGAAGTACCCATCAGGCTCAACCCCCATTGTGCTGTGTACAAACTTGGAGCAGTTCCATGTTTTTCGAAAATACTTTGGGTTGCCCACAGGGTCAAACTTCCTGGAATTAATGGTTGGGATGCTGGACCTCAAACATATCCCTTTGGCAGATACAGCTTTTCATAGTTATCAGTTTGTTAAGGCCCTTGAAATCAAAACATTAAGGAAGTTGTTCTACATGTGCAAAGCTATATTAATGATAGATCCTGTGCAAACATTTTCAGCATGCAGAAGTATCATCTCTAAAAAAAAAAATCTTCATTCATCTTCACCACATTTTCAACAAAATTAAACAAAGGTGTATAAATCGGAATTGATGGAGCTGCGTTTCATATATTTTTCTCCATTATGGCAGACACAACAAAAACTGGTGCCTAAAGATTTCTCTATAGCGGTCTGGGCTCATCCACACTGCAGAAGTATCCTCTTAGAAGGTGTCCTAAGGCATCACCTTAAGCTTCTACACAAAACCAAGCTTTGTCTTGGTCTTAGGCCAACCCCAAGGACAGTCCGGATGGCATTTAACACAGATAGAAAACTTCTTTGGACTTGAGGACTCCCTGCATTGTAATATAGATAAAGTCAATATGCTTTACAGGATCTGAGCATTTATTAAGTGCTGCTGTGCCCCAAATATGGTTCTAATGCAACAGTTAAACAAAACAAATCAATGGAAAAAGTACTATTGGCTTCAGTGAAGATTGTTTTAGTCTCCTGAGGTTTTATTGCAAACGCAGATGTGTTCAAGCCTATTGCTATGAAGTGAAACAGTCTGTGCATTGCTTGACTGAACCAATCTACTCTGACATCATTGCTCTGCAGAGTCTTGTCTTCAAGCCCAGTATGAGGACAGTCGTACAAGTCTTCTGCATCTCAGAGCCACTGAACTCATCACTTGGTAAAGAGAATCATTTAATACATCTACATAGGGATTTTTCTTTTATTTTCCTACAGAAATTAAAAAAATTGAGAGTCTGTCATTTTGTCATGATGTAATAATTGACTCTGTGCTACACAACACACTTTCAGATTTTTCAAAAGGCATGCAGTTTGCTCAAAGAAAGATCCATGAGTTCTGTACAGGAAAAAGATATATACAGTAAGGAGGTCCCATGTTACAGCTGTGCAGCAAACAGAAACCCTCCAGTTGCAACATCTTTGATCTCTGAAAAACAAACACTTAAATCCAGGTGCAAAGTTGTTAATTTAAAAAAGTGAAACTGTCTTGAAATTTTTTTGGTAAAATTTGTAATTTAATATTCTTGGATGACAAAAGTGCATTGCAGGAATATTTGAGCCTATCAGGTTCATCTTCTTAGAAAATTTACTCTGGATCATTACTGTTTGAATTTAGACAAGTGCTTTGACCCCTATTTTAATCATTTCTTTAGTGGGTTTTTTTGAGATCCAAATGTTCAAAGATGCCAAATACCGGACTGCTACCTAAAATGTAATTCTGCATGTTCTAGGGCTGAATGAACCAAAAATCTAGAGCCATGAGGCTGAAGAAGAGGTACTTAAAACCAGTCATAAAACTATTGCACAGACCTATCTACACTTTAATGTTACTGTACTATGGAATGGGAATATTGGGGGGAAATTCCATATCTGTGTTCAGCTGTCAGGTAAGAATTTTGCATTGAACTCACAACCATGTGGTTATTCCCAAAAGCAAAATTCATATCCAGCTGAGGAGATGTTAAGAACCCACTGTGACATATGAGTGAAAAATATGGAGAAACATTCCTTCTGTTCTTCTTTTAAGAACAATTTCTCAATATCTTAAAACCACTTTAGGCTACAGGTAACAACAAATACTTTAAATAAGAAGGTAATAATGCTAGCCAGAAGCTCTGTTGCAATGCAATTTAAACTAAAATCTATGTTTATAATAGTTTGTCCATGCATTTATTCAAATATATGAAAATGTATGCAAATTTACATTCCATTGTGGTTAGGTATACTACAATGGATGTTTCAGGCTATGAAGCTTCCCTAGTTAGCAACTCTCACTGACTTCTGTTGCGACAGGATTCAAACAACTGATCTTGAAATTTGAAACTAAAGAGAGCAAACAAAGGTGAAGTAATATTATCCAGGAACTTAGAAGAAAATGGAAGAACTATCAATTCTTACAGGCACTTTATATAACAAAAAAATCCCTTTACTCTTTTTTTATTTTTTTGTGACCATGCAGTTAGGCATGTAATTACCTGTTTATCAGGTAACAGCCCAGACATTCAGCACTCAACAAATTGGTGATTGCATTCAGATGAAATTAAAAAGAATTATTACCACCCTAAATAATACTTACATTTATTGCAAATCATAAATGACCCTTTTTAAAAATTGTCAATCTCCAAAGTACATCCTTTCCCCTAAAGGACACAATAAATGGCTTAAGCATCCCTCCAGTTCTACTGAAGAGATATCTCATTGACAGCCTTTTTCTAATATGGCAGCAGAGGTAAGAACCTGGGAGGATAAGAGACAAAATCTAAATGTCTCTTTTCACAGCTGTTTGGGAAAGAAATCTGTGTAGTAGTTTGATCTGTATCTGCACTTGCATTGAGCAATTGTGTTCAGGCAGAGAATTGCCTGGCATTATCTTATGACTCACTTGACAGAGCTTACCCCTACTTTTCATTACCTGAGAAGAGATCATTACAAAACATACAAGTAGTATAATTTTATAGCAATCTATTTTAAACTAGCAAATTAAATGGGAAGAAGAGAGGAAATGGAATGCAGCAAGCATAATGCTTTTAAAATGTTTTTAAAGAAATAGGAGCCCAAAGAAGTGTGGGAGAAGGTCTGGATTATGGAGCAGGAGCCCTTTCACTGTCTTGTGACATGGCAGGACTAACTGCACAAACTTGATTTGTGCTGGAGAACACTTTGACTGAAAAAAAAAAAAGGTAAATAAGCATGATATTTTTTAAAGGGTAGTAGGTGGCAGATAATTGGGTGTATGTGTGTGTATGTGTTGCAACCAATGTCCAAAACTGTGCTTTTGAGGTTTCAAGCTGAATCCTGCTGCTTGCTAGCTGCAACCAATACAGGGTAGTTGTAAGTTGTCATAACACTTGGACTAAATAGCAGTGAGATGTACTGAGTCCTCTCATTACTAAAGAAACATATGGCAGGGCCAACAATTAGGATGCTGATCGTGCTTCTGTGTGTAAACTAGATCAGGAAAACTCTGGGCTTGAGGGATGTGTAGAGAAAAGGATGCCAAAAGAGAAGGGTTCCCAAAAAGAAAGTGATCTTGGAGAGAAGAGGACTGGGAAAGAAGATGGTGAGCATCCTTACTGGGGGAAGCGTGCTGGTGGTCAGAGTTGCGTGGAGCTGGACACCAAGGAATGCCCAGGGACTTTCACCAGTGATGGTCCAGAAAGGTAACTGGGAGCAGCAGGGCAGCAGGAACCAGCAGGACTTTCTGCCCAGCACTCACAGGCCAGCAGTGGCCTCGTTGCCGGGGTGGAAAGAGAGGACCCGGGAGTGTAGTGCTGGGATGGGGGAGTGAGCGAGTGTGAAGTGATCAGGTAGGATAAAAGCTCTAATCTTGCTGGTTGATAAGTTAAGCCCAGTATCCAGCTCCACTACCAGTTACTCTTTATTCTATCTCTCCTGTGACAGTGGGAGGAGGACAAGGTGACCAGCAGAAGGACTTTGAAGTCCTTTGAACTCGGGGAGTTTGGAGGACTGCATTGTTATTGAAGTGTGTGAGGAAGTGAAAAAACAAGTAGTATCACTCTCCTCTAGATTCACATCTGATGTAACTCTCTAGTAACATTTATTGGGAGAGGAATTGATTAGAGGTAGAAGAATTTTGCAGGGAAGGCCTTCACATTGAGTTGTTTTGGAGAACTAATGGTAATGAAGTGCAAGGTTGTACCTGAAGGCAGGATCTCCCCATTCTCCTGGCTTTCCTGTAAGATCATCTCACATCTCAGCCTCTTTGCTTGCTACATAACTGCAAGTTCCAAATGTGAAATACAGCCAGTTTTATGGGATGCTCCTGAACTGTGTTTAATAGTCAACCTGGCTGAAGCATCTCCAAGACATAGAGAAAAACTATAATTAATAGAGGAATAGAAACAGAAGAGCCTGCAGAGACAGGCCCTGAGCCTAAGGTTTAATGCAAAAACTCTTACACTGGCTTACCAGCATGACAGTCAAAGCTGCCTGGAGGAAACTTATCCACAAGGTTTCAGGTACTTTTCTTGCATGTGGGTGCAGAAGGCACTTTTACTGATAAGGAATTCTTTAGGCAAAAACATGAAGTGCTTCAGAATGCTTTAAAGACCGGAAAACTCTTTTTGGCATTTTGGTAGCTCTTAACTCAATGCTAGCTGAACTTCTTTGAATGAAATACAATGGTTTTCAGAGGTGCAGCAACCTTCCCAATAGCCTCTTTGCTCCATAGGAACTTTTCCTTCCTTCATTCTGGTGACCTGGCTCTCCGATGCTGCTGCCAGCATCCTCCCTGCGGGAGCCGCGGGCTGCCCGCTCCTTGCTGCAGCTTTAACTCAGGATTCCTCCGAGGGCAGGAACCACCTCCTGGGCAAGTTTCACCTGACATAGTCACTGCTCGTAAGGAAGACAGACTGCAAACCAAGAGCATGCAGTGCAGCAAGCACCGTCTGCCGCATCGATGCTGAATCAAAACCAAAACCATATTGTTGCAGGGACCAGAATGTGGGTTTTCCACCTCTTCAGTTGCAGAGTCTTGAACACGACTGTATTCTTCTTCTGTGCCTCCTTTCCCTGTGCTCTCTCTTTCACACATCCACACAGCTTTGGTGGGAGGGTTTCAATAATTTTTCTCCCCTCGAGCTGTCTCTGCAGCCTAGCACCTTCCTACTGCAGGTTTGGAAAGGTGTATTTAAACTAAGTGAAAGTGGTGGTGAGGTCAGGTATGACCACAGCTGTCTCATCTGTTCAAGTTCATGTTGTAGTCCTCTCAGAAGAAACAGTTGGTTGGTTTTCCTGGAGCTTGGGGAGGAACGGGAAGGAAATGAGCCTGCTTGGAGAGGGAGATGGTGGTGGAGGTGGCCAGGGCAGGAGCGGAGAGCCACAGCAGGGACCCAAGAGCCGCTGGGACGAGACAGGTTGTGAAGGGGTAAATGGCACTCACTTGACTTTTCACAAATAGCCAGAAGCAAGGACACTGTGACCCAGGGGAAGAACTGTGCAGAAACCTTTCTGCTTTGTTCTGTTTACATCTTGCCAACTGGAGCTTTCTGTCATTAAAGCTAATGATCCTAGCTGTTATTCTAAGAAAAAAAAAAGCTTTTCTGAAATTGTCTGGGGGATCTTGCTATAAAAAGAAACCTAAGCAGACCCATCACAAACCTATGGCCTGCTCAGGGTCTTGATGCACTTGATGCTTAAAAGAGTGCTCCAAGTAAAAGGTACCAACCTCAAGATTTGAAGTGATTGCAACTGTTTCTTGGGATCTTGCTGGTGATAGGACAGGAACTCAGATGGCATGGCGTTTGCAGGAGCCTAGTGCCCATCTGCTCAAACTGAAGAAGTTCAGCATTTGTGTGTAACATACGTAGGCTTCTTGAGAGCTTTCAGGTCAAACATAGGAGGATTTAATGGGTTTAATGTTCCCTAGGGTAAGGCAGGGAATTGATATGCAGTGTCCACGCATAACCTCTTTAAAATGTGTTCTCTTTCTCATCTGCCCACAGTAAATTGTTCTAAAGCACAAAATTGAGAGCATTGAATCCATGGAAGTAAGTACTTGTTTTGGAATAGTTTCATTTTGGTTTGTTTTGGTTTGTTTTGTTTACCCAAAACCTGTTTCTGGTTGAGAGAAGATGAACTTCAAGATGCAGAGAACTGGAAATTGCTCCTCACAGCAATTGCTCCTTGGTATAAGCTTGAACAGGCACTTAACCTCTCTGGTCTTCAAGTTTGCCCTCTAAGAAAAGGTGCATTAGTAGTGTTAGCTGTGAGCAGCAGGGTCTTAAACTTGGGGTACTTTTAATTGATCTGAGTTCTTTAGATTTGAGATATTAAAGATAACTGAACAGATATCTCAGTTAGATGTCTCTTGTTCATTTTAGCTAGGAATATCAATAGCATTCTTTTCAGTTCTTTTCATCATGCTTTGTCTATTCTTTTTTATTAAAGCCAATTAGAAAATTTCCTAACTGCAATGTATTATCTCTGATATAATTACTAGTAAGTCATGAATACCAGTCATATGTGTGCTAATGAAAAGCTGTTTTTTCTTAAATTAGCTATCTGAATATTTTCTGTAGTAAACTTTCTTTTTTATTTTCCAAATCAAGTTTATAAAAGTGCAATAGAACAGTAATGGGACAGGGGTGTATAAAGAAATCTTAGTGAACGGGGTAATTGTAGCACTTAAAATAGATGAAATGTTTGCAATTAATTTTACAGTTACCATTCAAGACTGCATTTTGGGAAATAAAACATTTTACTAAGTTAAATTAGTATTGGGTTTGTGTGGCAAGGTAGTGGTAGTGGGGGGGTTACAGAGGTGGTTTCTGTAATAAGCTGGCAGAAGCTTCCCCCATGTCCAGTAGAGCCAATGCCAGATGGCTCCAAGATGGACCATCCACTGGCCAAAGCTGAGCCCATCAGTGATGGTGGTAGTGCCCCTGGGATAACATGGTTAAGAAGGGGAGAAAGTTGCTGCACAACAGCAGTTGCAGCCAGAGAGAGGAGTGAGAATGTGTGAGAGAAGCGGCTCTGCAGACACCCAGATCAGTGCAGAATAAGGGGCAGGAGCTGCTCCAGGTGCCTGAGCAGAGATTCCCCTGCAGCCTGTGGTGCAGACCTTGGTGAGGTCAGCTGTCCCACTGCAGCCCATGGAGATCCATGGTGGAGCAGAGATTCACCTGCTGCCCATGGAGGAGCCCACAGAAGAGCATCTGTATGCCTGAAGGAGTCTGTGACCCCATTGGAAGCTCACACTGGAGCAGGCTCCTGGCAGGACCTGTGGCCCCATGGAGAGAGGAGCCCAGGCTGGAGCAGGTTTGTTGGCAGGACTTGTGACCCTGTGGAGAACCCAGGCTGGAGAGGTATGTTCCTGAAGGACTGTACCCTGTGAAAGGGACCCATGCTGAAGCAGTTTCATGAAGAACTGCAGCCCATGGGAAGGACCCATGCTGAAAAAGTTTGTGGACAACTGTCTCCCATGGGAAGGACTCCATGATGAAGAAGGGGAAGGATGTGAGGAGTTCTCCCACTGAGGAGGAAGGAGCAGCAGAAACAACATGTGATGAAGTGTCCACAACCCCCATTCCCCATCCCACTGTGCTGCTGGTGGGGAGGAGGTAGAGAATTTTGGAGTGAACCTGAGCCCAGGAAGAAGGCAGAGGTGGGGAGAAGATTTGATTTTGTTTCTCATTACCTCACTCTGATTTGATTTGTAATAAATTAAACTAATTTCCCCACGTTGAGTCTGTTTTGCCTATGATGGTAATTGGTGAGTGATCTCTCCTTGTCCTTAACTCATGAGCCTTTTGTTATATTTTCTGTCTCCTGTCCAACTGAGGAGGAGGAGTGGTAGAGTGGCTTTAGTAGGTACCTGGGATCCAGATGGGGTCAACTGACATCAACACTGTTTATGCACATTTAATGTTGAAAAATATTGGGTCAAAATTTACTCTTCTGTTTTCCTTGGAGGACTAAAAGATGTGTGTTACTGCCACTTCATTACACTGGTTTCAGCTCTGGGATTTTACCTCTAGTATTTTCTTAAACCCTTACTTATATTTTTAATAAAGTTTGAATTTAATGGAACCAAACAATAACAAAGGTGAAAGTTTTGTCCCTACAGATGTGCCAACATATCACAAATGGTCATGCTTTCAGTATGAGAATACCTGCAAAACTTTTTGTTGTATGCCTGTAGTAAAGAAAAGAAAGTGTGTGATGTAGCCACTGAGAATGGAAGTTATTTTCTGGAGTAGTGGTTCTTCTGTTAAATTTTAAAACTTCTTCATCTTACAGGCAGACATAAAGCCTCCATGCACATGGACGTGGTTATACCACAAGGGTGGCAGTGGGGAGGCTCACTGCCGAAGACTTGGAGAGTGAAGGAGATGAGGAGCCTTCACACGACATGTCATTATGCCGAAGATGCACGCTCGTTACACTTTCTCTTAGTCCATGCCATTCATTTTTTAAAAATCAAATCCCTGAAATCTCTTGCCTAGAAACAGTCATTTCATGAAATTGAACACTTAACACAGCCTTCCAGGCTCCTGCAGCCCCCAGGCCAGCAGCATAGAAGCAGCAACATCTACTTATCTTCTCTATTCTGGAAAGGAATTCTATCAGAGGACTTCAAATTTTGTAGAAAATCATAGGAGTGGAACAGTCCAGTTAATGAGCATACAGTAGATTTTCTAGGTTTTCATATTTTTCCTAAAAAAAGGTGATTTCTGAATGAAAGCCATCATACTGTGATTTTACTAGGTATGGCTTTAAATCTTGTTCTACCAAAAGTTAGCAGCACTGAAAGCCAAGCTTCAGTACCTAAGTATTACGTATGAGGACTGCAGCCCTATTAAGATTAAAGTTTCAAGGAGTGAAGCTGGTTGAGGCTATTGCCTAAAGCAATCCCATCAGGCCTTCTGCTGAAGGTATATCTTCTACTTAAGAAAAACCACTATATGTTCTTTCTGCTTTGTAGCAATACTTTTCATTTTAATCTAGCTGTATTTGTTCCTGTGCTTTTATTCCAAGCAAACAAAAATGAATTCTTAGCAATCTGGGAATATATTTCCTAATGCCCTCTAGCAAATACACTTTTTTGAGCAATACAGGCTACTGCAGAGGGAAAACGAACCCTTTATGCAGTAAAGAAAGACAAGTCAAAACTAGAAAAGTGCAAGAGATGTTTTCTGACCAATAATAATTATAGTGAATAGGAGTATTTTCTATTCACAGAGCAGGTAAGCCTAACTCCCCTCTTCAGGTTTGTTCTGAAGCAGGAGCTGGAGCATGTGGTCTCTGTGGAACTGAAGTGTGAGAAGGTCATTCACTGACCTGGCCTTAAGAAGAAGAAACAAGCTTTTGGAATTGTTTACTGACCCTCTCTGTGTGGGACATATATATTCTTCAATGATTCAGTGTGGAAACATGCATTAGAAAAATATGTAGTACAGTTGCGGAAGCAGCAAGTAAATCTTTATCAAAATATTGTAGACTGTAGCACCAGCAGAAATCCTTCAAGCCCAATCATGGGGGTTTTTCTGTCTAAGAAAGTGGTGTACACAACTAGCAGGAGGTGATTTTTGTTGTTCGACTTCATGGTCTAATGCACTGAATGTAAAACACAAAATGCCATGGGGCTGGGGGACAGGAATGGGGAATGTGATGCCTTGATTAATTGTTTGTGTAACTTGCAATTGCAAAGTTAACGGTCCTGCCCAGGCCACATTGCTCTGACTGGAGTGTCAGATTTGACCGTAAGCAGACCCCTGTATTCACTAGAAGTTTCACAATGCTTCAAGATAGGTTCTGTAACACCTTTTGGACACAGCTCTAGCATTCAGATTAGGCTGCCTATAGTTAGGCACATGGCCTCATCATATACGTCAAATCAGTTCCACCATGTTATTTTTGCAGGAGCTTTGCCTTTGAGGAGCAATTCAGGGTGCCCCCAGTAAGCTTTATTTTTAGATAAGTGAAGAACACAATCTCTGTTTCTCATATTGCAGTTCAGTGGCTGGAACATCTGCCCAGGAGGTGGAAAACTCCTCCAGAGCCCAATGCCATCCAGATGAAATGGCTGAAACCCATTTCCCTACCCTAACCAGAGCAGCCCGCAGCATGGGCAGGGGAGATGAGGGGATTTCTCCGTGCCTCTCACTGTGGCTGTGCCACCGCAGAAAAGCAAGAAATCACAGGAGCTCAGAAACTTGGAACAGAGAAGAGAAAGGGACTTTGAGGCTCAGCAATAGATCCATCAGCTGGATAGGAAGATTTGGCTCTTCCATTCTGCTTGATTCGCAGCAAAGCATGTGAAACAGTCCTCTGGACTCCAGAAAACAAAGTAATCTCTTTAAAGCTTGGTCACAAGCTACTGTACACGCTAGAGGATAACAGTCACTGAGTTCACATCCATTAGGTCACCACGCTTTGCAGCACAGGGTGGAAAACAGTGTGGGGGACGGCTGCTCCCATCCCTCGCTGGTAGGTAGATGCCTTGACCCTGTCTGACCGATGGTCTTTATAGCACAGCCACCCCCACTGACCATATTCTTTACAATAAATACTTCTTTTGGATGTAGTGCTTTATCTGATTGTTCCTGGTGTGCCGTGGGAAACTGTAAACTGCTGTAATCTAGACTTATTCTTTGTATATTTGTTTAAAAGTCACCTATACAAATAAAAGATGAAAAAAATCCCTGCTTGCTTTTGCTTAAAGATGGTATAAAAGCTCTTGCACTTTACAAACAAAGAAATTCTGAAAATTATCTAGACCTTGGTTGTTGTTATTTTATCCTCTGTACAGTTCCTGAATGTGATTAAGTAATTACACAGCCATGCAGGACTATTGCATTATCATGCTGTGAAAAATTCTGTAATCTCTGATGGTGGACAGTTATTTAACAAAAGGTAATGCTGATCTACCTGTGTGTGAGATGTATGCGTACAAATGTGTACTGCTGCAGCCTGGTACAATTTAGTGTGTTTGATTGAAACGAATAGATCTATTTTACCACCTGATTTTCGAGTACACGATAAATATATATTACTCTTGTATTACCATAAGGATACTGGTTGTTTTTGCAAAGTTCAGGCAGGAGAGGGATTCATTTAGAGAAAGTTCACATTGCAGTTAACAAGACTTTCCTTCCACTGATGTTTTTCATTTTTATTTTTATGTTTATTTTTATTGAAGGTTTATATTGTTATTTTCATTTCTGTAATGACAGTCCCTCTAAATAAAGAGGAAATAAAATGTGATAAAACAGCAGTCAGTCATTTTCTGGTAATTACTCTCAACACTAGAGAACCTGACCTACATTATTTAGGTGTAAGGTAAGATGCAGTAAAACGTAACTGCTCTCCAGGATGCTGTGACAGTTGTGCTGCTGAGCATCTTTGTGCAATTCTTTATGTGCTCAGGCATATGGTTCATTTCTGCATTTCTCACTCGAACTGGACATAAGCAAAGGGGGACTATTTTTGCCAATCCATATAAATCTAGCAAAGCTTTACTGCCACGTGGGTTTAAATAATTTAGATTGAGGTTCTGCTTTAGGAAGACCTGTGACTTTCGGAATCTAGGGGAAGGTTAGTATTGTGTCCTGCCTGTTCCAGTATTTGCTGACATGTCTCTCCACTGCTCTGTCATCTCCCTGAGACATGCTGTTTCAAGGCTTTTACACTATTTGTGTTGTAAGTTGCATTTTCTGAACCTGTGCAAAGGTGCACTTGAACTATTTTGGTTCTGCTTTGTAGATTGCTGTCTGGTCAAAAACCTGGCGGCAGTAGAACTGTGCCTTCTTTTTCATGGATGGCACAGCTATTCAAATGTTTTTTATTCTTCAACTCATTCATTTTCACTGAAATTACCAGTTATAACTACAGCATACCAAATAAGAAATATCTGGTTAAAAACACTCTTAATTACCTCCCTAAGGTCTTTTCTCTGACTTGATAAATGTTAAGCATTTTAACCAAAAATCTGCATTTAGATTGCCCTTCAAATTCACAGTTGAGTTGATTTTGTACAGGGAACTTTCACTACTATAGCTGGTAATGTGCTGTGGTTTTGGCTGTTGAGTGTGTGTTTGAAGGATTTTGTGTTTCTGGAGTTCCCTGTGTACTATATTTACTGTTCTTTGTCACCGATTCATATCATGCTTGTTGTTGGCCATGAACTCTGGAGTTATGCTCTGACAATTATACCGTTGATACCATATACATCAGTTTTTTACTCAGTCAAGGAATATTTTAATCAGTGTTCCACTTATAAGGAGAACAATTATTGAAAGAGTTGAAAATTAGCTGTCAACTAGAGGTTCTGGAAACTGGTTTAAAATATCAGCTTTGAGTGGTGGCTTTGTTGGGATGCAAATAAACATTTATGAGGTTGTTATTCTTACAGTCTGGCTGGGAGAAAATCCAAGGTTTCTTTTGCACTAATACATGTTTATGCTAGTAAACTTGTTTTAAGAACTGTGGCCCGTGCGTTATTCTTGACTCCCTAAGAAACCACATTTTTCTGAGGCAGGAGTACAGGACTCTCTCTGAGGCACCACAGCCTCTCGATTTTCTGGATGAATTAGGAATGCAAGGAGATCAGTGGGCTCAGTCTATAGAAATCACAGGATGGGCTGTCTACATTATGATATTATAATATTGTAGCGTGCATCAGTGTGAAAGGGAAAACCAACCAATCCTTTCTAACCTCATCACTAGTGTAATGCTGCGGTTGAATTTTTTCAGTGAAGAAAATACAGTAAACTCAAAATTATATCAACTCATTGGAAGCATACATACAGATTTGCAGGTCCAAAATAACTCCACAATGCTGTAGTTGCTGGTATAAGCAGTACTACAGTCAAATCTAGCACATGTGGTAGTCGATGCGTGCTAAATGCCTATCAGGTACCTCAGATGCATGGCCGAACTTTGCTAACTTTGGGACTGAGCTGGGAGAGCACCCAAGGGGTGCTGTGAAGTGGGACACCAGACAAGAGCCGAGGCCAACAGGACAGAGGATGGTGCCCATGCAGAGGTGGCAAAGCTGTGGCTGCTGGAGGCTGCTCCGAAAAGCCAGTTTGGGAATCGCCTCTGATTTGAGAACGTGGCTTTGCTTATCATGATTGTATTGCTTTCACCATATTCCTGCATAAAACCTCAGTGACGATGTTATAACTGGACATTGTTTATGTTTGTTTTCTTAAATTATAATGAATTACACATATAGAAAAGATTTCAAATGACTGTACCTTTAGTAGCAACCATGCTACCATCTGAGACGCTATTTTGTTAGCACAGTCAGTGCAGCTTGCATGATTTCAATACAAAGAGGGCTAGGTATGACTCTTCATAACTACAAAAGAACATCCTGACACCTTGCTGTCATCATGATGGCTTTGTTGGATTCATACCTTCAGCAGAAATGAAATGCATTCCTGTTTTAAATATGCCCTCATCCTGGATACATGAACAGCAGCAACAAATTGCTTGAAATCTCTAGCAAATACAGGAGGGATCTAGCTGAAAAATTTAAGCTGTGTGCAATTGCGATAGTGTCTGAGTGCCTTCCACACATGATCAGTGGCCAGTGACAACCCCTGGACCCCACGGAGGTTCTGGCATTTCCAGGTGCCTGTTGTGACGTTGCAGCTCTTGAACTACACAGCAACCCCTAACGCCCGCTGTCCTCCTCGTAACACAAAGCGAGAAATGAAACTGCTGGCTGTTTACTATCATTTCCAATTTTGGATGAGTGTTCCCTGCCAAATATGTGCTGGATTTTTACACTGCTGGTGTGTCGGAGTTGGCTTCCTGAAAGTGAAATATGATACAGACGCTGCACTATTGATTGCATACCTTTTCTCAAATAGCACAGCCTTTTGCTAGGCAACAATTAAAGCATTCTCGTGTGCTCTGCTGCTGCAGTTAACTCTATAACACATTTTCTTTAAGGTAAGCATTTAGGCCATTTCTGTTTTGATTGAATCAGTCCCCTCCACAGTTGCATATCCCTGCCAAGGGCATGCACAGCACGCAAGGTTTACTGATACAGATCTCCCGAGGCCTGTTTTGACTTTGGGGTGGAGAAACGAGAGTGCACAAGGCACCATGGTTGGCTCAAATTTAGCTTTGCTTTTGCCTCTGGAGAATAAGACCACGACAGATACAAACACAACTGTACGTGCACTAAACCAACAGAAACCCGCGCCGTGCCTATTCCTTTAGAACAGAAGAGTAAGTGCTGTGCTGAAGAAGTCCCACAGGATGCTCTTCCCTGTAGCAAACATCGTCTGCAGCCTCCTGTCGATTCCTTCCCAGAGGAACCACGCACATATACAGACCCAGCACAAATGGAAAGGTCGGATGCAGGATCCCTGGAGAGCAGTCAGCTGGCACTGAAATCAGGAACCATCCTAAAGATACGGGACGGCTCCAGACTATTGCAATGATTTTGAGTAATATGTATCTTTTATCTTTTATTTCTGTGCGATGTCCTTGATATTGTGTCCAGGTTACTTTTCAGTTTCAACCAGGAATAATGGATTAGAAAAAATTGTGCATGTAGGCCTCTGTTAGTAGCAAGATTTGTTCTTTCACATTATTGAACTTCCTTTGTCTGAGAATCTCAGGGAAAGTTAAAATGTGTTCAGGCAGAACCTCAGAAATACTGAAGAGATCTGATTTAAAATGTATCTATTAATATATATATTATTTTTAAAAGAGTTTTTAGAAACACCACTCCTATATATGCATACACGCACATATGTGTGTAAAAAATATGCATATATATGTAGTATGTATTTGTGAATAAAGCTCTGTGTTGGTTTACTAAAAGGCAGTCAACTGACAAAATTACTTTAGTGGAATCAAATAGCCTCTCTGAGAATATAAAAATCTTTCAGAGGCAAGGCAGAGTCCTTGTGGTGTGATGTACCGAGTGTGCCAGGGGCTGCTGGTGTGTCAAAGTGCTGTCTCCTGTCACCCCCATGCTCCCTGAGCCGTACCATGCACAGTATGGAGCATCCACACAACACAGCATGAGGTGTTTTGATGCCTTATACTGCCTGGAAACCAAAGTTGATATTCCTCGACCGCAAAGCACAACTCTGCAGTGTACACTAGAGCCCTGATCGCAGGTCCTAATCTTGAGGCGAGGAGTCCTGGTACGGGCACGGTGCTCCTTCCTTTGTGGCTCCCCACACACCCCAGGGGAGCAGGGGTGTCTGGAGCAGCCTGTGTGTTCAGGGCTGTTTCCAGGTCTGGATGTGACCGGTGCACTGCAGACTGCAGCTCTGCTGCGCTGCACACGCGGCTCCTGGGCAGAGGGAGCCGCCTCTGCTGGCACCGTGATTCAGGGCATCATGGCAGGAGTTAATTCCTAGCTTAAGCGCACTTAGTATTCACCAAAATGTTTTACTTTTTAATTATACAAGAACCTACATTCCTAATGTAGACATTTTTATTTAGATAGCAAATTTCCCTTCTCCATCCAGTGAGGAAGGAAAGCCGAATCTGGTTAAAAATCACTGTTATATGGGATGAGGTCAGTGTTCGCAACATTAGCATGGAAAAAATCTCAAGCATTTGTCTTGTTGGCATTTATATCGAATTTTGTTTGCCATTTGCATTTCTTTGTATTTCACTGTGAGTCTAGGATTAAAATGCACACCGGAACTCAGCTGAATCCATAAAGCATCAACTATAAAAATTCATGCTTAGTCAGAAACTTTGCAAAATTTTAATGAAGCCATAACTAAATTCAGAGTTGAGTTAGCTGTGCTTTGTTATTTTGTAATGAAAGTTCTGCAAAACACTTCTCAAATGGCAAGGACTGCTCCTGCTCCCTTGCTTAGTAAACGTGGGAGATGCACGGAACCAAATTTCTCCCTGTGGCATTCTCACTGGAGTCAAAGTCACCCCAGGGATGAATTAAACCTGTTGAACTTGGTGGTTTTAGAACTAGTAGCATAATTTCTTCAACATACAGCTAGAAAGAAAAGGAGTAGTGACTTGAAGACTGAGTTACATGAATTCAGTTTAGCAGTGCAGAGAAACAGTGTGTAAGACAAAACTGCCCCAAACTAGACGCAGTTTCGATTTTCTGAAACATCAGCTGAAAAAAGTCAACGTGGTACCTCCCTAATCTGAGGCAGATTCAGAAGACAAGACAAGGAGGTTGGTGTGTACATGGACCTGCAAGTTATTCATAAAAACTTCCATTAATCTTAGCCTGAATTTCCAATTTTTGCTTTGTTTTTGTGTGGTGTTGCTTTTCTTTTTTCTTTTTTTCTTTTTTTTTCTTTTTTGTTTATTTTGTGTATTTTGTTTTGTTAGTGGTTTTTATGGTTTCTTGGTGGGTTGGTTGGTTTGGTTCTTTTGTTACACAGTCCCAAAATCAAATTATTTTGAGCCCGTGGAACATTCTTCTTACAAAAAATTATGTATTCTTTGTTTAGATGACAAAAAACCTGTTTCTGTGTTTTTAAATAAGTTTAAGTGGAGCCAGTCATTCTTCTCCTAACCTCAATTTTTCAGTTTAGGAAGCTGAACGAACATAATTAATAATTAATATAAGAAATACAGCATTGTTATTTCTTTTTCAATGCATATGACCGTATTTTGAACTCCATCCCACTTTGAACTATTATCATTAGGACTTTTTATTTGCTATGTGGTCAGTAGTTTTCCTGCAAGTTTTCAGCCACAGCAGAACATCAGAATTTGTAGTCTTAATACCTAAATCCAAATGGAATGTGCAGTTGGAATATCTGGCAGCAATGAAGTTCAATTCTTTGAAAATGCTACCCCTGAAATACAGCCATTGCCTTGAAAAAATACCAGTTGTTAAAAAAAAAAAGTAGAAAAATCTCAAACAAGGCCCAGAAAGATTACATTTCTATATTTTTCAGATATTCACCTCTCTCATCAAGGTAGCCTAAAGGTCATGCACCAACACTTCCTAATTTTCACCTTTTGAGTGACGTAGCTGAGTACAAATGGCCTGATTTTTTCAGGTGTTAACACCACAAGTAATGACAGAAAACAAGTGTGTTTTCTTGAAGTGCCAGTCATGAGAGAGTAAAGCCTGTGAAGGCTGAAATAGTATTGAAAGATGTCTCTTTTAGGCTCATACTACAGTGTACCTATTCTTCAAAATTATTTCTGAACAATCTTCCAGGAATACAGGAACAGCAGAACTGCGAAATGTTAGTGCTGAGTAAGGAAACCTGACCAGAATAGGGAGAGCTTCAGGACAAAGTAGATAAAACTGTTCAGTAAATGCTTGTATCTGGAGACAAAGAGAATCAAGAGCAATTAAAACAGGCATGACTGAGCAAGCATCCTTGAAAGGATGACCTTGAATTTCCTTTTCACGTTCACTGGAAATTATCAGCCAGCCAGAGTAAAAGAACAAGCTGGTGTGTGTTATTTTGCTGGATTCCATGGCATCCTGGAGAAAAAGCAGATGTGATCCACTATAAATATCTGGCAACAATAGATTGACCAGCCATTGTTAATGTGTAGGATGGTCATATAGCATAAAGAGCTCCCGCCTATTTTCAGAAGTTACCCCTCTACTGTATATGGGATAATCATATCAACATCTTCCTTCTTAATTGCATTAATCGCTTGTACTGCATCTGCTCTGGAGATGAACTCCATTCATCTGCACGTATCCATCAGGTCACATGAATGCTATTTTCCAGTTCTTGTATCTGACGAACCGCTGTGCCTGGATGTTGAAGAGGGCACTGAATGCAGCCCCGGTCTCAAGGTTACTTCAAGTAGAACATGTCCTTTTTGTGAAGTGTAATCCATGGCTAAATCAGTAGTGTAAGTCTGCCTAATGACTGTGTATGATAAACTGGAAATAATATGCATGTGTTTTCTGTGTATATAATCCAAATAATTTAGAAAATATAATACATTCACTTTCAGAAGGGTGGCAGACTGGTTGGGTTTTTTAAGACCTCTCTAGCATGTTTGCATTGCTTTTAAACCACAAAAATAGTGAACTTCTGCAGAAGAGAAAACCCTGTGATTTTACAAAAGGACACATAATCATAGTGTTATTTCATGAAACTCTATTACATTGTAATCAACTGGAAGAGCTAGCAGGTTTTAACACTGAGTGTGTTTTCTTATGATAAACACTTGTCAATATAATGCTATCTTGTGCCTGCTGTATCTTGTTTCCACCATGACCTTTCAAACCACATGCATGTTCTTTCCTCTCCCTTTGAGAAAACCTTAACAACATTCTAATCATCATGAAGAGCAATTAACTGTCTTCAACCAGCTGTGCTACTCAGCTCATCTGGGAATGGGATAAAACCTGCTCTTTAGTGCAGATCCGCCTACCCAGGCATGGCAAACGAGGCCAGCACAGAACACTTTTTAAATATGAAAAATTGGCACTTTCACAAAGTTTGGAAGCTTTGGGTGAAGTGGAATGGTATCTCTTCTGTTAAACAGAAGCTTCATTCCTGCTTGCGCTACAGCCTCTGTAAGATAATGTATTAGTTTTAATAATGCTCTTTTTAAAGGTCAGCATTTGAAGAACAGCACTTATTTGTTGACATCACTGCAGAAAGCAGCCTTGCCCTCGCTGAGCAAACTTTGTGGCAGCGGTATTCTCTGATTGCTCAAGGAGGGGAAATAGCTTCTTCAACACAGTTTGTGAAAGGGCACGGCAGAGACTTTTGGAAACTTTAGTTGGAAATTAATTGTATGAAGTAGTATTTGGCTTCTTTGTTTTTACAAATCTGTGGCTAAACTGTGTTATGTCTCAATTCACTTAACAAAGCTCTTGCAGTTTTTTGTCTGTTAGCAAATGAAACAATAGTAAACACAGAACAAGTAAAATTAATCTACAACCACAACGTTTTAGCAAATAAAAAGATGGAGGCAAAAATTAGTACAGTAATTAATGCTTCAGAACTGTTATTTGAGCTGCAAAGAAAGTAAATCAAGTTGATGGTATGCTGCTAGTTTCCTGAAATCATCAGCTTTTTTTGCTATATGTATAATTGGAAGTGTGAATAAAAGAGGTATACCTTCATTTTTAACATATGTGTACTTTGAACAACAGAAGTAACTTTTGTTTGAGTTCAATGTGGTCATTTTAGTAGTTGATCTGAACTGTCTTATAGATTGTTCAGAAATGTAATCTAGCTAAACAAAATGTCTACGATACATATAGTGAAAATGGACATATAATCAACTTATAGTGGGGCTGATTCTATGGAAAGTTTTTAGAGTTCTCAAAAAAATAGGGTATTTTAGATATTTGTATATAAGCTGCCTGGAAAACATTGTTGTGATGAATACAATTTACACAAATACATGAGTTATGATTCTGTGAACTGGAATGTATTAGCTGATGGAAAGAAGTGACTTCTTTTTGTCAAGTTTGAACCTTTGTTAAATTGCAAAACACTGGTTTTCCCACCCCCCCAGATCTTTCATTAACCTCGTGCTATATATTTTCTAAACATTATTTATTTATACTGATATCTTCCTTCTGAGAAATAAACTACACATTATGACACATGCTAATATTCAAGCTTAGGTGCCTACACTTTAGTCCTTGGAAGCCTCAAGTAACTTCTTTACCAGTTTAACCACAGGTTTAAATACAGACGTACCAAGCCATCCTGAGTTCACCCAGCCCCTTGTGTGCGTGCGTTATAGTAGGAAGCCAGATGCCAAGTATTCACCAAGTGTCAGAAGTACACTCTTTACACAGTCCACCTTCCATTAACCACTGAAGCTCAGACTTCATGTGAACTAAGTTCAGAAAATACAAGCACTAGGTAAGATTAAAAAAAAGTGTTGGTATATCTCCCATTGAAATCAAAATTTATGAGATCTCCAAAGAAGCGGTTTAAAAGAACTGGGAGGAAAAAAGCAGATTAAAAAAAAAAGAATGAGGTATATTTTTATATGAAGGAGCATGAAGATCCACAGCATATTGTACCTGGTGCAGAGAGAAAATCTGGTTTTATTATAATACACAGCAGACTAAGAGTAACTGTTATTATTGAGGCCATTCAACTGTTTAAAAGGGAGGGGAAGTGTCAGTTGCTTACAATTTTGCCAAATTCATATAATTACTGCTGATTTTTTTTTCTTATTTTTGACTGGATTTTGTTGGGGGTATTTTATTGAAAACACTAGAGATACTTCTGAGACAAACCAGACTGCTGCAGGATCAGCACTTGAATTGTACAGAGTCAACAGGATGAAGGATCCATTGATAGCCAGAAGATGAGGTCTCTGTCTCCTTGAACAAATGGAACATAGATTTAAGAGGCCTGAACAGAAAGCGACATGTCCCCTGCATGCTGTGGGAAACAGCTCTATGTCTCATGAATAAAGTGTAACAGCCATCTGCTTGGCTAACAGAGCTGGTGGCCTGTAGAGCAAATCACTCAAGCTAGAGAGTCGTAGTTCTGTGTCTGTGAGCCACAACAACTCATCCTGTGCGGGGCAAGGACAGGCTCACTGCTCAGTTACATGAGGATAGCTGGAGATGAGATGAAGCCCGTGGACAGTCAGCTGCACAAAATCCACAGGTTGCTGCTTTTTATTTCTGTAAGCTGCTGCTAGAAATGAAGGGCTTTTTGGATGTATGTATCTAACATATCTGCTGAAAGAGAGTGACAGATAAAACCTGAGTTTCCTATAGTTTTTTGAGATCCTTGTGTATAAGAGACTATATCTTTCTTTCCCTCATGGATAGGCAAATCTCATTCTGACTTTCAGGTTGCTGAAGAAATGGGATTTGACTGCATGATATAGGCTACACTAGATCACCTGGGTGCAAGCAGAAACGTGTCCTGGTGATGCCTCTGGAATCCCTTATCACACTTCAGTAAGTCATTCTAAATATCAGCCCATCACATCACAACAAAGCCAAACAGTGACTGCTTTCTCTGTAGCTCTGTGCACTGAGCTGCTTCTTTTACCACAGAAGTGCCCCTTTGTGACCTGAAATAGTAACAGGTCTGCAAAATTCAAAACTGTGACATGCAATTTTGGCTGAAGTACCAATTCCAGTGCTTGTTAAATGGCACTGTGCTTATGCTTTTACAGAGCCTGGATAATTGGAGACTTCGGAGATGAGCTCATGGTTCAGGACGGTAGAGGAATCTGTAAAAGTGAAATAAATTGTTTTGCTATTGATTCAGAAAAGTGAATGTCATATATTTGGAAAAGTTGTGGAAGGACCAATTCCATGGTTACACAACACCTCAAAAAAGATTATCAGAAAGTCCCTGGATGAAGACCTGTTTCACTTCCAAAGGATGCTTTTTGGACCTGGATGATCATCTTTCAGGATTTTATGGACTGCATTCTGGCTCAGGATACTAGTCCATGAACAGCCACCTCCTTAGACAAGGATGAAATCCATACCTAAAATGATGAGTACCACTTGTAGTGGCAGTAAGCACAGAACTCCTATCTATGAAGCACAGCTCTCACTGTCAATGTGATTAATGTGCTGCCCTTCTTTGTGAGATAGCCCTTTTCTGACTCAGTTGCTGACATCTCATTGTACAATACTGAGAACAAAAAGGCAGGTAGTTTTCTTTCTGGGCATTGTGAGACTAATTTAGACAGATTATTTGAAAAGTGTCCACCCTAGCTACCCTGTCAATAAACTTCATCAGTATCCCAAAGATGATAGTTTTGAAGGTGGCCTGAGCATAAACTTTTAGGATGCTCAGAAAGAAACTATGCCCACCTCTATGCCTTGAGGTGTTTAAATGGTCATACACAAAAGACAAGCATCAGCAATATCAGTAAGCAGCATTCATGCTGCTGGGAAGAGTACTTAATCCACAATTGTTATAACATGAGGAGAAAACACTCAGTCATTGAGAAAGACTAGCAGGAAAATGGTCTATTTAGTTCCTGAAATGCAGCAGTATCTGCTGAATGATTGTTTTGTTCATTCATCATGGATCATGCATTGCTTTAGTGAATTTATTCAGCAAAGAGTACAAATGGCTGATTTCTGAAATGCAAACCACTGTCTTTAAGACAGTTCAAAGACACTGCAAAGTGTCTTTTATGACAGACTGACAAAATGTACATAGAGATGCATGGTACCATGCTGGTGAGTCCTAAAGTCTCACATCCTCCTGCACATTCAGGTATAGGATGCAATGCACATCACTTGGAATGTAAGACCAAAAGTTGTCCACAGGCCAGTGGTACCTGCTGTGAGAAGTCTCTCTGGACTTAGAACAGGCACTTGCCCTGGATAAAATCTTACCCTGTAACATCCCAGGCAACATCAAACCAAAACCAAACAGAATAACAAACCTCTCTTTTCTGGACTGCATCATTCCATGGTCATATCTGGTCCACCTAGGGTGAACAAATATCTGTAAGTAGGAATTAGAAGAAACATATGCTTGAAAAAAAGCTGAACATGTATGAGAGCAAATGCAAACAACGGAAGTATTACTTTTCACTTAGAAAGCAATCAGCTCTATACACTATTTTGTATGGATTACCTCGTGTTTGTGAAACTAAGAATGCAGATGTTCTGTATTTATATTATTTATTTTTAGAAGGTATCTGAGTTGTATCACCTTGGGGTTTTGTTCATTGATTCACAAGATTTGCTTACAGAGAACAAAAAAATTGAATAAAAATTGACTGTAATCACAAAAATGTAGACTGTTCACAGTGTGTAAAAAAGTGCTAAAGAAGAGGATCAGTATGGCTAAGTGAGGACAACAGAAAAGGTATAGAAAGAAAGAAATTGTCTGAATATGTTGTTATCTGGTAGTAGCTGAGAGACTAAGGGTCTTTTTAATTAAATAGTTGGGTACGAACCCATGAGATAGGACCACGTTGTACATAAATAAATGTACCGAGATGATTTGTAATAGAATCTGTGTGTGCAAAAGCATGTTGGGGTTTCATTGCAGTTGCGGTCTAACAAAAGCTTTATATTACATAATTTAACCAATGTTTTCTTCAAGGTGACAGCTGCTTTTCTTTCCCTTGAGGCTATGACACACAGTTTTTTTGCCCCTCTTGGGTCTTATCAAAAAAACAAAACCTAAAACCTAAGTTGCTTAAATTATCACTGAAGTAAGTTGCTTCCTTTTCATTCATTTCTTGTCTCTATTGAGAAATTACAAGAAACACACTTCCATAGGAATAAAAACAAGAATATGAATCATTATAGTCCTTTAAATAAACTAATTTCTTACTTCAACAGTAACTTACCTTTAGAAGCTCTTCTGACATCATTTTTAAAATCTCTGAGAAAGTTACAGCTGACTTGTTTCTGAAGCAGTATCAATCCAGGCACATGCGTGCTAATGTACAGGAGGTAAAGCTTACTTTATCATGGACTTTATCAACAGTGAAGGCCAGTTGGGCACAGTCAGTGGGTTCCTCAAAATGAGCACTTTTTCTGAGCACTGGAAAATAATAAATAACAAACGAATGCAGCTCACCTCACAGTGCATTTTTCTGATACCTAGTTCTTGCACATGTTCTTGTGACTTCCAAGCACCCTCAAAAATACTTAATGTATTAATTCATACAGTGCTTGTCAGACAGGAGTACTCCTATTTCATTTTTACTCCTGGTTTTAAAGAACATTAAAATCTAGTCTAAGCACCAAGAAAGAAGACAACATCAACAAAACAACAACAACAAAACACACTACAATAAAAATGTTTCTAAATATGTAAAACAAGAAAAGTGTAATCATTAGTGAGACCTTTGGCATGTGTCTCTCTTTTTTTCTTTAAATAATTTAAAACTTTTTTATTTGGAATTTCCTCTATTTAAATGATTTTTTTTTTCAGCCTGTCAAACAAAGTTCTCTACTCCTGGTTCTGAAAAAGTAGTAATGCCATTAATATTTCTGTTTTCTACATAATTTTTCTTGGTTCCAACAGGTTTTTCTTAGCCAGTGCTTACCTTATCCAGTGTTTCCTCACTCTTCTTTCTCCTTCCAGTCACTCTCCAAAAGGTGATCTGCTCCTAACTATTTGAAACATTCATGTATATAGTATTCATAAACCTCGCATTTCTGAAGTTTCGTTTTTCTTTATTGATGGTTCTACTGCTGTGTTGATACTAGCAGGGCAAAATGTTCACTTTAGCATCAGTTTTCAAGTGCTGACATCTCTTGTCTTGCAGCACACACCAAATCCATTTTAATTGGAAAAGTCAGAAAAGGCTTCAATTCAGAGTATTAAAACATGAGACCCATAAGCATTGCTTTATATATTGACACATAGGTTTTCTTCTATAATTGTCATAATTTAGCTACCTTTAGGGGATTTGTAGTCGACTTTATAATTTAGTCACTCTTTATGAGGAGCTTATGAGCAGAATGGCATGCAAAGTATACGGTATTTTCCATGGAAGTTCAGCACTTCACTGCTAATAGTCCTTTGTGATCATGGTTGCTCTACAGCTGGACTAAAATGAAGTTTTTCCTAACTTCCATGAAGTGGAGATATGACATGATAGGTTTTTTAAATAACTTTTTCCAAGGCGATGTCAGAAGTTTCTTAATCAAACACAGTATTTCAATGTATTTCAGGGTTTTAAAGGATGATCTGAGAAGCATTCGTACTTTCTCAGAAAATAGTTATGTCTCATTTACAGATTGTAAATTGATTGAGAAACAATTATATAGCTGTCCCTGTTGTTCTAAATCAGTTCTGGAAGTCTGCTTTTCTGTGGTTTGAGAAATAACCTCATACTGGTCAAACTGTACTTGACTGTAAAGGATGCCATACAAGTGTGGCCTACAATTAAATGAAGACTTGAGGGGCAGGATTATCAGTTAGTATTTTCCAAAATCTTGATTCTACCAAGGGGCACATTTTGGAGTTTTCAGCTACACTGAGCATGGCTGTTCCTTGAGATTTCCAGTTAATGCATTTCAACTGAATACAAACCATGTTAGGTGTGGGTTTTGGTTTTGTTGTTTTGTTTTGCTGTTTTGTTTTTTTGGGGTTTTGTTTGTTTGTTTGTTTGATTGATTGATTTTTGTTTTGTTTTTGTGTTTGGTTTGTTTGGTTTTTTTTCCTCATTTCAGTGCAATCTCAATCAGGTCTCTTAAACTACAGACTAGAAGCACAATCAGTTACCATGGCAGAGCTAGGAGCTCAGGTATGGAAGATCCCTCTATTGTTGAGTGCTTATTAACCTGTTTCCATTCAAAATAATGAAACAGGTTAATTAATCCATCATTGAACGTGTTTGACCTACCCTGTCTGACTTTTCTCTGTGAGAGTATAGGAGCATCTAAGGGGTCAGATGCATCTGGAAAATGGATTTAAAAATTGTGAGCTATCTCTCGGCTGCTAATATTCAGTTCTCAGTACTAATTTTGTGTGCTGTTAATGTCCTTCCAAGAGATGTCATACCAAAAGATATTATTTATGTGTTTGTCCTTTGCTCTAAAAGCCACAACCAAAAGCTACAATTTAAGGGCAAGAAAGCTTGGCTGTGTGAACTGGAAGCAAAGCAAGGCTCAAGCCCAAACAGCCACTTTGGCATATGCAGAACATCATGCACTCAAACATCCCACTCTGTTTACCTTTGCATACCAAGCATGACTTCGAGTGTTACACCTTGAGTCAGGTAGAGGAGGGAGAGAGGAAGAGTTGGCTCCTTGCCTGAAAGCATCTCAGCATTGGGAGAAGGGAGACAAAGACAGGCAAAGTGTGGGAGGCCAGGACACTCGCAAGAAGCAGAGACAGACCCACAGGCAGGTTCAGAAGTGATAGCTAAATCAGATGAAGCTCCACAGTGAAGATGTTGAAAGTCATTAGAGCAAATGTCATCACTATTGGTAACCATTAACAATGGAAGAAATTAGGCACTGCTTAATAAAAATGTCAGCAGTCTGTGAAGCCTATCATTTAAGCAGGTGTAGGTGTTTTGGGTTTGATACAGGAATTGCACTTCCACTACAAGCAGAGTCAGTCTAAATTATCATAAAAACCTGTTCTGTATTTGAAGCAGGTGGGTTACTGTAGTCTCCACTGAAGTAATTTCTACCCTATCTTACCTAGGGCCAGAATTTCATCCTAGAAGTTTATAATTTGCTGTTTCTGCACTTGATATCTACTGCTTAGTAAGGCTTTGTCCAGAATGTTGGACCCTATGTGAGGAAAAACAATTTCTTCACAGGTTTTAACAGAACATGATCCTGACGGAAATCATTAGCTTTCATAGCAGTTTCATTAATCTATCAATAACAGAAATTAATCTGCCTTTTGTACTGCCATCTTAATATACTAACATCTCTTGAGCCACTGCTTTATTCCACTGAAATGTCACCCCTTTATTTCACCACCAGCTTTTTTCTCTGGCAGATGTCTTTAAATGTACATTCAATTTCTGTTCAAATTCCTTAAGATACCATAAGACCTATTCTTTAATGAGCATACAGACCTTTCCAGGGTATATGACTTGGGAATTCTTGAAACATCATCATAAAATTGAGTTACATAGCCAATAAGGTTTCTGTGAAAACAAAACGCATTATACTCCTGGCCTGGATTGAATGTGACACTAATTGCAGATTCTATTGCTTCTGGCCCATTGCCTCGGGGTGCCATTGTTTTAAAAGTGATCTCAAAAGACAATAGTGTCTTCAGACTAGGGAAACTGGGATTTGAATTCTTGGTACAAGAGTGACTATCCTTTGGCTTTTTTATTCTGAAGAGGAACAGGAGATGTCTCTAAGTAATCCTAAAAGCAGACCACAGTTATTAGTGTCTCAACAATCTCAAAAGAAATTGAAAAAATTAGTTGCAAAAATGTCAGAAATTCTCAGAGTTATCACAAAAAAAGTAAAACTGTCAATGATAGATTTGTTACAGAAACCTGAAACTAGATTTTAGCATAAAACTGACAGTTTCACATTAAAAAAAAACCCTCTATCATCTTTTCAAACTTTATAATAATCCTTTTGATTTATACTGAGCTTTCCAGTTGAGACTTTCCAATTTCTTCACAGACATCACTCATTGTTATTTTTATGACGGTGTTATATGACTGTGTACATACATGTGTGTATGTACATGCATATACATAGACTGTATGCATATACATACTACATTTTTACAGTCATATGCATATGTGTAAAAACTCACACACAGAGAGCTTCCAAACACTCTGGGCCTATAAGTCACTGTGAACCCTCAGAATTTTCAGGCACCACTGGCACTTATATTTTACACTTTCAATCAAACACATTACAAATATTACTGTTTAATAAGGAATCATCTGTAGACTGCTAAACCCTGCCCTCACAAAACAACAGAGTCCTGCTGTCTGGGTCTGATAGCATTGGAATACTACTGAGCCAGAATTAAGAATTTATTTATAAGTATAAGATAATTCAGAAAGTTGGTGCCATTTAGCAGCTAGACTGGTGGACTAAATTTAGGAGATGTGCTCTATTCTGTGCAGAACTTCAGTTTGGACAAACCACTTCCTTGTCTTGTCTTTGATAATGATTTTGATCTCTTTTGCAAAGTGTTTTGAAATCTACTAAACACTGAATAAGCATTATTTACAGATAAATTGGGACACAGATGTTTTTAAAAATCATAAAGAGGCTGTATTGCATAATGGAGAAGATAACTATGCCTCCTTTTTCTCCCTCCCAGTTTTGCTTTTTAAACGTCTGTGATTTCCTCTCAAAAGCTCAGAAAAAAAAAGTCTTAATTTGCCAGATCGAGTTTTATGAGGTGCAAACACTTAAAATTAAGCAGCTTAATTGTATTCTAAAAAGGCTTTTTAGCACCAGCATTCAAAATAAAATGCTGAACTTCCCCCTGTGATGCTGACTGCAGCTGAATAAGAATCATTGAGAAATACAAATGCATTGATAACTGGGAAGACTAAGCTTCAAAAAAATCACATATTTTCAACTAAAATTTGGTGTGATAAAATAATTTTGAAATAGAATGATTTCAAAAATTATTTCTTTGAAAAGTAGTTGGAAAATTTTTGCATTTGTCAATGACATCCCTTCCTCCTTCTTCCAAGACTGAAGTATTTTAAAGAAGTTGAGAATCGATTCTCAAAATTTTTCCCAAACACATTTTTACAAGAGCTTATTTCAAGTTCTTTCAGCCTGAAACAGAGTATGGAAATATTTCAAGTAGCTCAATAGGAGTATGTTACTCTTTGTACAGTAATTGTTGTCTGTCTATAGTGGACTTTGTAACTGTTCACTCATCCAGCAAATTATAGATACTCATCTTCAAAAATGAAAGGGTCAATAAATGGACAATAATTATAATGCCAAACTGAATGGCCATATTGCTATTAGACAAAATGTGGTTCTAATTTTGCTGTCTTTGAGATTATACTTGCTTACAAGCAGTCCCCCACAAAAAATAAAAGGATTTCAAACAATGAATGGTAATTTTAAGCTGCACAAGCAGCAACCATAACAACATTGATCTAATAATAATTGTTCATCAATAAAAACTAAGGGAAAAAAGTTAAAAGGTGCAAAAGGCGATATGGCTGGCAGTCACTGAGATCTGGACACCCATTTCCATCCTTCATTGAGAAATTCTCCCCTAAACAAACGTACACAAAAGGCAGGATAAAAGCGCAAAATAAAAGGCTAGTTAACATAAAACGGCTGTATTGCATGAGAGCAAAGGTCCATCTTGAACAGTTTCTGACAGTGACTTCCAATGGAAGCTTAGGTAGGGATTTACCTTGAGACAACAGGTATAGTTCCACTAACTTCCCACTTTCCAAGAATAAGTCACTAATGGATGCTAAAGACGGTGTACACGGTTCTCCATTTAACAATCTTTCATGCAGCCTTCATCCAAATGGGTCTGAATTCTCTTTGATATTTTTGGCACACAGTAGCCAATAAGTTATAAAAAGAAGTTCGAGCTCATAGACATGCCCTTAGTGACAAGGTAGTCTCTTCTGCTTGTTCTACAGGTTTTGGCCAGTATTGTTATTGCCTACTCTAGTCCTTGTTATGAGTACTAGCCAATAATCGTTTCGCAAGTTGCATGGAGGAGGTTACCAGGAACTTACCAGGGACTTATCCACCTTACCCGTTGCCATATCCCTCCTTAGGAATCTCGTTTTAAAGGTTTGGAGCCTGAAGCTGTATAACCGACCTCAGGCTGCATTACTGGCGTGTGTGAGAGGTTACGTGTCTTCCTCGCTTACGCACTAGTGGTCTTTTCCTACTTGGGATCCTGAAGCAGTGCTCAATGAATAAGTACCTCATCTTCCACTCTTGCTTAAGAAAGCCTTTGAGAGTCATTTTGATATAAAAGGAATTGCAGTTTTGTGCCTCTTGTCTCTTGTGACCTCATTTTCTCTGTATCTTTGGCAACATAGGAAAATTGTAATAATAATACATCTGCTCTCTTCAAAGGGCTCCCATATTGCATTTTCATCCTGATCTCAGTAGTTGACTGTTTCCGGTTGACACCTCACAGTTCCCTAAAGTACAACCTTTTTGTATTGCTTTTCCTTTCACCTTGCCAAGTCCATAATACCTGGAATGTTAAGCTTTTAATGTAATCTAATTTGAATTCAGGGCTCAGTCATTTAGCTGCATCCATTTTTTAAAAGCCTGGGGCTCCGTGGTCACAGTAAGAAACAGCACTTTCTGTAAGCTGCTTGTGATACAAGAAAAATCAGGGACAGAGTGCTCTTTTTATACTTCTGTAATGTCTCGCTGCTGTTGTGGCCCATCATCATTCTCACTGAGTTCTGCTGAACAAATTCATTAACTCTTGCAACTTGACTTTTTTCCAAAACCTTTAAAATTAAAGAAAGTGCATGAGTTGGAGCTTGGGTGATTTGGTGATTTGTCTGGAATTCTCATCTACTGATGTAGTCCTCAGTGGTTCTGCATTTTCCACTGACAAACAGTACAGGAGAAAATGTTTTAATTTTTTTTTTTTTTTTTAAAGGCTGAAATTAGTATCTTCCTCCCCAGTACAAATTTACAGCTAGTCTGCTGCTGAACTGCTTATGCCTCTTTGTGTGTGGAGATATACATTTGAATCATAAATTAACCTGTTTGTGCAGAGGTTGCTGGCTGGAGTGATTTGAATTTGATCCTCCGGAGGAACAATACCAAAAGTTTAGGTGAAGACACATTAACATTGATTTTCACTCTGTTCTGCTGAGACATACACCAGTAATTAACATCCATTCATCAACTCTTGCCCCTATCACAGGAACATAAAAGCAAAATTTAAAAAAGAAAATTCATTAATATAAAGTCAGCATGAAAGTTTTGGGGTTTTTTTTTGTGTTTTTTTTTTTGGTTGGTTGGTTGGTTTGGTTTTTTTTTTTTTGTCTACACCTCTTTCTTTTTGCCATCAGGATACAAGATTTAAGATTTTTTTAAAATAACGTGTCAAATCTCACAAAGCTGAATGGAAAAAAGACCATAAAAATACAAAGCCTTACATCTTGCGTGTAATAACATTTAATCATGCTAATGAAACAAAAAGGGCTTTAAAATCATATTTATAATGTTGGAGAAAAACATGTAAATGTAAACTAATAATGTGTTCTTTCTTATTATGATGTTAAGTTTACCATCTTTTAGGTAGTGGCCCTCTGGCACTACAGCAGGGAGCATGACCTTTTTGTAATTTTCCAAGAATTTGGTTCCTCCAGATGTCATAGAGTCTTCATAAACAGTAGTTTACATCTTCCCTGGGAAAATGGAAAGGAGCTATGGCATACTTTGCTGGAGCTTGAGAAAAATGCCCAGTGTCTGATGGACTTGGATATAAACTAAAGAGCGAAAACACTCTTTCCTAGATGGTTCTGTTTAAATACCTATGGGAAAGCAAATTTAATATGGATTTTTCTATTTGTATACTAACTATTTATAAATTCAATGTAAACATAAGAAATACCTTTACTTTATGTGGCAGAGCTCATGTAAGTTGTGGGAGGAAAGTACTTTCTCATTCTTCCCTAAGTTGGTTCCTTAACTGGAGGGAAATGACCTCAAAACTTTTTAGTTGTCATAAATATTATATGTAAGAGCCAAATGAATGAACAAAAAGTTAAGAGTGACAGAAGCATTTTCTTGCTGTTTCAATCTTCATACTTTAAACTCTAAAATAGTGATAGATTTACTTCTAGACATGGTATGTTACTTTAAAATAGAAAATACTTTTTTTTCTAAAATGTAAGAAAATGGAACATTTAAACCAATATATCACTGAAAAAAGATCTAATGAGAAAATCTATGAGCAGTGTTGCAGATAGAGGGAAACTGTGATTTTAACATTTACAGGGTTCACGTAACTTTAGGAGAAATGTCTCCTTTGAATGATGTTTTTTAAGTAAGACATCAGGAAAAAGCTTGAAAACCTCTGTACGAGTTGCTCAGCTAGAGAGATACATGCAGGAAACACAATCAAGAGAAAAGACCTAGAATAATGGTTCACATATTCCTAAGGTGGATGTTAAAAATAAGTGATGGCAGCTGGACCACCATGCAACATCAAAGAGTGGGCTCCTAAAGATAGGGGTGTGAGCACCATGACACAATTCATATGTTTTGATTTGAATATAACTAGAACTAATGCAATGTAAATAGCAATACAGTAACACAAAAAATCATTGGGGTTTTTTTAGTGATTATCAAATTGATATTAGCTAAACTGGAGAGCATACAAGAAACTGCAAACAAGAATGACTACAAGAGAAACATTAGTCACTTGGAGGAAAAGTGGAAGGCCAAAGCCCAGCTGGAGTTAAAATTGCCTAGTGACATGAGGAGCAACAAGAAGAGATTCTGTCAGTTTGCTCATAGCAAAAGGTTCAGAGCAAAAAGTTCAGAGAAAATGGGGGACTGTTGGTGAAAGGGAGGAGACAGTCCAGTGATTGATGACATGGATAAGGCTGAAGTACTTGATGCCTTCCTTATCTCCCTACCTCAGTCCCTATGGGAGAAGCTTGAGACCAGATCACTGCACAAGCCAGTCAAGCTTGGGAAGGAGAGGAGCAGTCAAGAGTGGAATTGTTGCAAGCTGGGGGCTACTTGGAGGATGCTGATTGTATTCAAATCCCTGGGTCTGGAAGAGATTAATCTGAAAGTATTGAAGCACACAGCTGAGGTGACTGTGAAGCTCCTATTTGTTTTTGGCCAAAAATTGTCTCAGTCTGGAAAAGTCTCTTACAAATGAAAAAAAGGAAAATATGCCCAGCTTTATAAATGGCAGGAAGAATCATCCAGGAGTTACAGGGTAGTCAGATTCATCTCATTCCCTGAAAACAGATTCTAAGAGAATTTTTTCTAAACATTTGAACTGGTTTTGCCTGGGATACAGTTAATTTTCTTCACAGTAGCTGGTGGGGTGCTACGGTTTTTATTTGTGTTGAAAACAGTGTTGATAATACCGGGATGTTTTAGTTACTGCTGAGCAGTACTGACATAGAGCTGAGGCCTTTTCTGTTTCTCACTCCACCACCAAGTAGGCTGAGGGTGGGCAAGATGTTGGGAGGGGACACACCTGGGACAGCTGACCCCAACTGACCAAAGGGATATTCCATTCTATACGATGTCATGCTGAAAAACAAAACTGAGGAGGAAGGTGGCAGGGGAACCGCTGCTCAGGGACTGGTTGGGCATTGTTTGGTTGGTGATGAGTAATTGTTTTCGTTTGCATCACTTGTCTTTTTTGGGTTTTTTTTCTATCTCTGTTATTTTTTTCTTTTCTTCACAATTATTCATTATTGTTATTATTGAACTATTTTTTTTATCTCGGCTTATGAGTTTTCTCACTTTTACACTTCTGGTTCTCTCTCCCATCCCACCAGGACAAGGGTGGACTGAGTGAGCAGCTGTGTCGTGCTTAGTCACCAACTGGAGTTAAGCCACAGCAACTGAAGGACAAGTAAGTAACAAAGGTTTTCCAAGGACTGATCATGCTTATTAACCCCTATGCCTTCAGTAATGAAGTGACAATGGTGGATGTAATACACCTTAACTTTACTGAAGCTCTGGCAGTCTTTCAGAGCATTCTAGACTGTAAGCTGAAGAAGTATAGGTTGTATTAATGCACTTCTAGGTAGGCTTAATATTGGCTGGACTTCTGTGCTCAGAGGGTAGCAATCAGTGATGTGATGTCCAGTGGAAGCTGGTAATGAGCACAAGACCCAGAGGGGTGACAGTGGCCCCATGATTGTTTGGTATCTTTACCAACAACCTCAATGATGAAACAAGAATTCTCAGTAAATCTGTGGAAGATATTAAACTGAAGCAGTTGACCCAATACATATTAAATTTCAATTCAGAGAGATCTTAAGGTGCCTGAGGACTGAGCCAAAAGAAACCCCACGCAACAAACCCATAAGATGTTCAAAGTTTTGTTTTCAGAGTGGAATAATTTGACACAACTCTGAGCTGACTGGCTGAGTGGCCATGGGTTTAAGGCAGACACCCAGCTGAATTTGAAGTCCCAGTATGCTCTCATCACATATGAGGCAAACTATTATACATACTGGGCTAAGTTACATTAATCTATTAATAGATCAAAGGAACTTATTATTCACTTCTATTATATGAAGCCACATCTGAGCTATTGTAACCAGCTCTTGGCCTTCCCATTCAAGGATGATGTGGAGAAACTGGAGAGGATCTGGCAGAGGGCAATCAAGATGATCAGCAGCCTACAGCATATAGTTTGTGAGGAGAACATGAGGTACCTGGAGCCATAAGCTGCAGCTTGGGAGGTTCAAGCAGGGCATTATGAATATCTTTTTCAGCACTGGAATGCTGGAAAATTGTGGCCCAGCACTAAGATTACACAGAGGAGTTGTGGAATCTCCACGCGTGGGAGTTTTCAGGACATGATAAACCCAATCTTATTTAGTCTTGGCAATAATCCTGCTCTGAGTAAAACATTTGATCAAATAATCCAAAGGTCTTTCCAATGATCCTCTTGTTCTAATTTTCTGCTTCTTAAAGCAGTGGGGTTTTATATTGTTTCCATGAACATGAAGAAAATGTACTTTGATTTGTATCTATGCAGGCACTGTTTTCAGCTAGGATGATGGAAGTCTACATTTATTTTGAAGAAACAGGAAAAAATGATGCAGAAGTCAGAGCTGATTTGTTATTTATCTAAGTAAGGTGGTGTCTGTTAATGACAGTAAGAATCTGACACAAGAATTTGGGTAAGAAACTAGCTTTTTGTGTCTTTGCTTCTTGTAGTTAAGGGATCAGAATCACCTTGGCACGATTATCTAGTAACTTTAAGAGCTATGGATGTTCTCATCAGTAAGATCTCAGTAAGTAGAAGCTGTCAAATAGCAGACTGCAGAGAAGTGTTCTATATTACCAGCTACTAGAAGAACACTTTGAGTTATAAATATCCATAAGCTTTAATGGAGAAGAGAACTGTGCCTGTCAGCAGAAAAAAAATACTATCAACCTGTGATGCCCTACACAAATAATGTCAAACTTGGGGCACAATGCAGATTAAGGTGCACTTTAAGCCATCTACTAAATGGAGTATTAACTGGAAACTGGATCTTGCCATCAGTGAAACATAATTTAATATATCTGAAGGCCAGTTATTGGTTCACCTATCTCAGCTGCACTTGCAGTGAAGGCAAAAAAGTCCTTTTGACTGTAAGTACTATCTTTTCTATTCCTGAGCAAAACAGTGAGTTTCGTTCCTGATTGTGTTCCGTGGCAGCATCTTGAAAGGAAGATATTTTTAGCCTGGAGCACAGGAATACTCCCTGCTTCCCTGAGTATAATGTCACTGTATCTCAATGGACCGTAAGCAATACTTTCATAACTTGCTATGTTATAGTAGAAAAGAACATGTTTAGTTTGACATGAGCATCTTATAGAAAATATCGATCTGGGATTGTCTGCTCCAGTAGACAATCTGGGCTTGCAATATTACTCTCTATTGTAATCTAATTTCTTCTGTTAATTAGTCATTTGACTTTCAGCAAGATATGGGATCTTGCTTTACCTTACCATTACCTTATGTTATGTTTACCCTATCTTAGCACTGTAAAAATTAGCCTAACAATAACTGCTTGCCTTTTACAAACCTTGGCAACTTTAGGAAGCAGAAGTGCTAAGTATTTTAATTGTGCAAGTAAAGAAAAAAAGGGAATGTGAAGACAATCTTTGAAAATTCATTTTGAAAGGTTTCAATGACTGGTTATGGTAAAGTTTCTTTGATTGCACTCTTGGCTTGTATGTTCACCCTTTACTCAGACATCCAAAAACTCTCCAAAATTTGTGGCCTAAAAATGTGAATGAAAGAAGCAACTCAAGGGTACATGACTTAGCAGAGACAAGGACAGAGTTGAGAAACTGCAGAGAAAAATGGCAATAATGAGAGTGGAGTTATGCAGAGTTTGGAAGTCAGGAATGAGGATAATGAAGATAATGAGAGGTTAATGAATAGATCATGATAAAGGCTGTCCATAATGTAGATGATTACTAGACCAGCATTTTGGATGGAATTAATAAAGGAAAAGCAAGAGTGGCCAGTGATGAAGCACACAACTAAAGCAACTGAGAATCAAGTTTAGACAATTTTTTGCATGGCTACCAAAGAAAGCCAGCTAATTTTAGATGAGGGGTATTAAAGGAATTACAGGAATTAGGAATTTGCAAAGAAAAAGATGTGGGGAGAGAAAAAGAGAGAGCATCTGCCTTGTGTAAGCTTACTAAAATCAAAGAAGAAAAATAATCAGAGTTTTGGAGAGCTTGTAAAATCAGATTATAGATCAAGTAGCCAGGTAGAAGGTTTTATTGTCACTAGGATCTTATTGTCTTACCAAGTATGTACTTGGTAAGGCAATGTTGATTGCATTCTGAAGGAATTTCTTGCTTACACAACTAAAACTGGTTCATAATTTGAAGAATGCTTACAGAAATATTAGAGATGTTATTCCAGCCCAATGCCTACAGATTATCTTCCCAGTTATTCCACCAAACTCTTACCCTGATTATATAGTATATATGATATATAAATATGTATATGAGATATATGTTAAACATTCTGCAGTCAATACATATAATTTATAGTAGTTTATATATATATTAAATTATACACACACACACACACACACACATTGTCACCGTTTAATTGCAGGGCAACAATAAACTGTGGCAGATGCTCTGTTAACCTCCTCCCCAGTCCACCCCACCAAGAAAAGGCAATAGGAAGAAAAGAAAGAGGGACTTGCAAGTAGCACTTTACTAGTGCTACTAATAAAATAGAGAAAATAATACAAAATACACAAAACCAATCTTGAATTTTCCTGGCTCTGCACTGCTCCAGCACCTGCAGGGCAGGCACCCAGGAGTCTTGGGCTGGACTCTACAGCAAACCGGAACTGAATTCAGGATTCACTTGAGCAAGGCCTCGGTTCACAGGGATGACAGGCAGGGTCCTCTTCACATGCCGGCCATAGTTGAAGAGAGCAAGATTCTTGTGAACTCCCATTTTTATATGATGTATGACGTGGATGGGATGGAATACTTAGCTGGTCAATTTTAGTCACCTATTCAGTTCGCCCCTCCTTGCAAATATGCCCCTTTCACTTATGAGAGGTGTGTTTTTATCAGTGACCTTACATTCCATTGCTTCTGTTTACAAAAACATGTAGCCAACTTCAGAAAAGTGCAGTTACTCAGAAGAACTTAGCTGAAAGGAAAATTCACTAAAAGAGAACTGGTCTTGTTTTTAACCAAACCAGGACACACACACAGATATTTATAAAATTATATTAAAAATTATCGTTTAGATAATTCTCAGAAAGTGGTACTTTGATAGTTTAATGAGAATCCTTTTAAGGAACACATGTTCTATAACTGCAATCACAGCTCTAGGCATTCCAGATAAAAACAATCCACTTCAACATCCCCAACGAGTAAGAAAAGTCTCAAAGAAATAATTATTCAGATCACATGCTAAACTTCTTTTGGGAATTGTGCAACAAGTCAAGACAAGGTAACCTAGAGTGGTGGTCAAACCATGGGTAAACCGATCCAGGCATGAGAGACTATAGCTCTTCTTGAAATGTGAGAATTCAGAAAATAGGAATCAGCAATGTGACTTTCAATAACTTAGTACAAGCAAAAAAATGATACCAAACAGGCCACTAGAAGGTCTGCTTGCAGGGAGAAATTAAGAGCAGCAGGAACGTAGCACCATGTTTTCTTTTGTAACATTACTGTGGTTCCTGATAATCTCCATAAGTACACTTGAAGTTCTCTTTTTCTTTCTGTTTCATCTGATGAGAAATTTCATGTGATCCCTCCAGTTTCAGGAGAGACCAGGCAAGAATTCATCTGCAGAGACAAAAATTTTTTTAACAAAATATGCATGAGATCTTGGCAGCTAGTACCATAATTATTTAAGTGATTATCCTATCAATCAGCAGTTCTGTTGTGCAGTTGGCCTCTCTGTCATTGGGGGATCAAGGGTTGTGGTATTCCATTCCTGTAGGCTCATTTTTACTGCAATTTAAAATAATTCATAGATTTTCTCTTGTATTCATAACCCCTAATGAACTGAGAGATATGCACTGATTTCTTAAGCTATCTAATTGCTAAACTTATTTGTTAATTTTGATAGATAAATGTATGATTACGGATAATCTATAGCGATCTAACTATTAAACTAAAACAATGAAAAAAAGGAAATACTGTTACTCTATTTCTTATCTTACACACAAATGGACAAAAGTAACATTTATAGCACTTTTTCATTCTAGAGATGACAGAATCAGAGAATGGTTGGGGTTGGAAGGGACCTCTGGAGATCATCTAGTCCAACCCACCTGCTAAAGCATGTTCATCCAGGGCAGATTACAGAGGAATGTGTCCGGGCGGGTTTTGAATGTCTCCAGAGAAGGAGACTCCATAACCTGTCTGGGCAGCCTGTTCCAGTGCTCTGTGACCCTCAAAGTAAAGAAGTTTCTCCTCGTATTCAGATGGAACTTCCCATGCTTCATTCTGTGCCCATTGCCTCTCATCCTATTGTTGGGCACCACTGAAAGGAGTCTGGTCCCATCCTCTTGACACCCACCCTTGAGGTATTTATAAACATCGATGAGATCCTCTCTCAGCCTTTTCTTCAGGCTGAACAGTCCCAGCTCTCTCAGTCTGTCCTCATAAGAAAGGTGCTACAAACCCCTAATCATCTTCATAGTCCTCTGCTGGACTCCCTCCAGTAATTCCTTGTTCTTCTTAAACTGGGGAACTCAGAACTGGACGTGGTACTCCAGATGTGGTGTCACCAGGGCAGAGTGGAGTGGAAGGAGAACCTCTCTTGACCTGCTGGACAGACTCTTCTTAATGCACCCCAGGATACTGTTGACCTTCTTGGCCACAAGAACACATTGTTGACTCATGGTCAACCTGTTGTCAACCAGAACTCCCAAGTCCTTCTCTGAAGGGCTGCTTTCTACTAGGTCCGCTTCTAGCCTGCACTGATGCCTGAGGTTATTCCTCCCCAGGTGCAGGACCGTACACTTGCCCTTGTTAAACTTCATCAGGTTCTTCTCTGCCCAGTCCTTCCAGCCTGTCCAGGTCTCACTGGATGGCAGCACAGCCTTCTGGTGTGTCAGCCCTTCCTCCCAGTTTGGTATCATCAGCAAACTTGCTGAGGGTGCACTCAGTCTCTTCATCCAGGCCACTGATGAACAAGTTGAACAGGACTGGACCTGACACTGACCCCTGCAGAACCCCACTAACTACAGGCCTGGGGAAAGGGGAGGTGCTGGTTTTGTTTGTTTGTTTGTTTTCTTTTCTGCTAGGCATATGAACATCTAACTACCCTCTAAAACTTGTTCAACTATAACCTTCAACATCATTCTGTCACACTGATGAAAATTAAAGCCTTGTTACAAACAGAGAGAGAGAGTATCTTGTTTTATCAGTATGAATTTGCTGCCTTTGGAATTCATGAAATATTTCTGTTCTTGTGATAAGAAACAACGGGCTTCACAGATATTGGGCAGAATCCCTGCATTTGGAGCTGATTTAGAGATTAATGGTAGTAAAAAAAAAAAGTTAAAGACTTTTCTACAGTTATCTATTTTCTCATTTAACTTCCAGTAACAAAGAGGAAAAGCATACAAATTATACCGTACCACAACAGAATGATCAGTGACAAACGTCTGTCAGTAAGATTGCCACTGCAGATAGAATATGTAAACATATGTTTCAAAACAAATTTTTCCTTATGCATTCTGTCTTGTCACAAAGATGCCAAACGGAATAGACTAACATTGCAAATAAGATGAGCATATTTAATAAAATGAGAGTGATGGAATTATAAAATTTTTATTATCTTGGGTTTTAACACTTTCTTAGTTTAATTTTTCTGTAGAAAAAATTAAGCATAGTTAATCAAGGTTTGTCACTGGATTCCAGTGGTGACTTTGTACACTGCAAAATAAAAAGCACAAAAGCAGCACAAAATAAAGGAACATATGGAATTGTTTGTAGTTCCTTACAGACTTCAAGCAAAGAACAGAATTTATAGACTTTTAATACAGGGAAACTTAAAATCACACTGTTTTGTCTTTTCAGCTGTTCCCAAAAACAAATAAAAACATGGCTGTGCACATGGTGTGGCGAGTCCTTCAGCAGGGAAGGGCTTCATACCACGGGAATCAATACCATGGCATTACTTGGAAGATACTATATTTTCCTGTTTTCTAATATCTTTAATCCATTTAAATACTGTAGAACTAATTCAAGTTCATAATTTCCTTTATGTTCGATTACTGGAGCATGCCTATTAGTTAGCGTGTTGCCTTTGCAAAGGTGTCCCTGCACAATGAATAAACCTCACTGCAATGAGACAGTCATGAATTTGAGTCCAGAAGAATGTTACTGATGGAAATTCAACTTTTCTTTTACACCAAAGATTTAGTGTATTTATTAATTACCTGAAAAACAATTATATGCTATAGATGTGGAAACTCACAAGGCTGTGTCTATAGAAAGACTTTAGATAAAGCTTTCCTTTAGTAGTAGTATAGGTATCTTGGTTGAGCTAATTTTCTACACTCCCTCAGCAAGAAATGGAGATGTCTAAGATGGACAAATTGGTCTTTAGAGGTGCCTAAGAAAGGAGTTTGAGAAAGGGGATATACTACCCTCTGGAAGTATTGATTTATGTTTACTGATAAAAGAGGGAATCTACTCTAGACTAGACGATCGGCAACACTTTTTAAAAAAAATTTAAAAAAAATTTTGGGTCTTTAGCCAACCCTAGTTTATTGACTGAAAAGACTTATTTGCAGAATGCTAAACAGAACTCAGAAGTCCTTATGCACTGAATGGTGGACACCTTCTAGGAAAATCATATTTTATACTTTCCAGTGAAGATTCTTTAATTATAAAATATGTTAGATCTTTTCTATTTTATGCAATGCTCTTCCTTTCTCTTTCTGGGACATTCAATTTTTTCTTATTCTTTAAATTGATAATTTATCCACAGTATTTCAGTAATTTATGTTTCCTGCAACAGATAGTAGAAATGGAAAATATGAGATTTTCTGGCTAGTCTCATCTAATCTGTTTCTTTAAAATATTTTCTTTGAATCTGATATTTCACTTTGTCTTAACCTACTTTTCTGATTTAGATTTGAGTTAATACAATACTCTTAATCTTAATTTCTCTGGATAGTTTAACTGAAGTTAGCTGGAGTGCTCACATTCCTGCTAAGTTCATACTTAGACCTTCACAGGCTGGCATTTTAATCCCCATTCTTTGTGTAACTGTGTTTGTCCTTACTGTGAATTTCCTGACTTTTTTTCTGGTATAAATTCCCTGACTGTAATCAAGGTGCAAGTTCATTGCTGTTAATTGAGGTCTGTCTGACTTATTCTGCTGTTCACAAAACCAGGACAAATAATATGTGAGTTCTGGAAGTTCCAGAGCATGGAGTGTTATACTAAACATCTGATTTCAATATGACAGGATTTATTTCATAATGCCTTAAATGCAGGTGATTATTTTTCATTATTAACAAGTTGAAAATTATTTTCTATTCAGACTTTTTAAAAAGTTGTCTTATTACTCCTCCTTTGGTGGCATTTTGTTTCAGTTAAATGTCTTAAAAGTTAAAATTAAATAAATCTGCATTAGAACAACAGGAGGTTACCTACAGTACAGCAACAATAGACAAAGAGGGGCTTCTTTATGGTCTGCTAAAAAGTGAAGGGCCCACTCTGCTTAACTGACCTGGAAAGAGCTTATGCATTTCCTTTCAGTTTGATCTGGATGGTTATTTTCTTTTTCTTAGGAAAGTCTCCCTATTGTTAAGAGGGCAGAGGATTCCTATTGATTACAGTGTTATCTAATGGTGAGGAAGAAGCTTGCCTCCCTCCTGCTGACTTCAGCTGAGAAGTCGATCATGACCGCTACAGATGAATCTTGAGGAAAATTATGGAGCATATTACCAATTGAGAGATGAAAACAGGAAGAAAGGGATTATGTCTTGCTCAGGGCCAGGAAGAAAGTAGTAGTGAATCTTTGTTTAGGAAGTGTCCAGTTTTATAATATTTCATTACTTGGCACAATCTATTCAAATTCCAGCTTTCAGATGTGATATGCTGGGTGTCAGTACATGCACTGCTCAGAGATGGAGCCAGCTGTTGTACAAAAAACCACTGCCACTATAAGTAAGCTATACATTTCAGTTGTACACAGACTTGCTGTATGACTTATGAACTTTAAGCCTGTCACTTACTCGTATCTAAAGACTGGTCAATGAGCTTAACAACTGGTCAAAAATTAGACAAAACTGCTTAAGAAAAGGTAGGTCAAGCATGAACACAGCTGGATGAGTTTGAGTCACTGCCAGCTACCCCTGTATTTGTCATCAAGTTGTAGTTTTATTGAGTACAATGGCAGGAATAACCAAAAGGAGAAATCTAAGAGGTCGAAGAATTACTTGAGAGATTGATTTAGTATGCTCATTGTAGTTTTCAGGTTTTAATGAGTCTTGATTTGAATATTTTTCAAACATGTGAATGAGATGTAGTTCCATTTGAAACACATTAAAGACTGTTACTCTTTGAATCAGGCTTTGAATAATAGAATCACAGGCCTGGAAGGGACCTCAAGAGGCCATTTCTTCTATCTCCCAGCTCTAATGCAAACTCAGCTATGCTTATATCATTCTGACTGACGTTATTCTAAAAAACCTCCAGTGAGGGAGACTTTACGATCTCCTGTGCCATTGTCTTCCAGGGTGTCTCTATCCTTAGCACTGGAATTTGTTTCCTACTGCCTAGCTTTGCTGTAATTTAAGTCCATTACTCCTCAGCCTAATCTACCAATGATACAGAGAACGAATTGCTCCTTTCCTCTTTGTGTCAGCTTTTCATATATTTGAAGTCTATTATCACACTTCACATTTAATTATGTACTGAGAACCTTTTGGCTTCAGGAAAGACAACATAACTGACCAGCTGTAAAAGCAGAGAATTTGTACAAGAGAACAACAGCGTGATCTAGAAAACAAGAGTCTCTGTTAAGTGGTTACCCTTACTGATTAGTCAGTTCATTGATTAGATAACCAGTCTGTCAGTCTGTCCTTGGAAGATCCAGGGTCAGGAACACTTTTTTGTAGTTTTCTTCTTCCTGCAATATTAGTGAATCTGAATTCTTTAGTCAATGCTTCATTATTTATAATCCCCACCATTTGGGAAAGAGACTGTGCTAATTGAGAAACACTACTCTGTTAGGCAATATTTGTCATCATAGCTAAACATACAACTATGTGTGACACTAATCTATTCACAGAACCCAAAAGAAAATGAAACAAGAGTGTATATTCGTTTCTCCATTTTACATCCTACCTTACACCAATAGCCTCAACACTACTTTCTCAATTAATTTTACTGCAAATCTGTTAAATATCTGAGTCTCCTTTAGCTAAGTCAGGAGCTTATGATAGTTAGTCTAAGGTTTAGGCCTGTAATCCCCTTCTTACTGGCTTCATGACCTTCTTGCAAGCTGGTGCAATAAGCTGGCACATTTCTGTATCTCTGATGTATTCATTTTCATAATAGAATAAAAAGAGCTTCTCACTGTCTTTTTAAAAACTGTTTCACAATGAAGTCCAAACAACACCTACTTGGCATATTTTAGAGAATGCTTTTGCAGTTTTGTCCTTTATCACATTTTACTGCTTGGCGAAACACTGTGGGCAAAGTATTTAGGACACTATTTTTCTCTTGGATATAGGTTTTCTACGTTTTTTTTTTTCCCCTTCATGGTAACAGTGCTGACTAACCTGCCTTTGGACAGTCTTGAAAGGATCTTTTTGCTTAATCTTGCAAGACCAAATGGACTTAGTGGTCTAGGTACCTTGTTCCTTTAGCCTTCAATAATTTATTACAAAATACTTAAACAGCATGCCAGTTGTCGCATAAATACTTCAACCTATCTGATGGCAGTAGGATCTTACCTTAAGTTTAATACTTGTGTGGCCATAGACATTATTTTAACAGAATTTTTACAAGCAAATGTGCTTTAAAAATTGCTTAAAGTTTTTTAGAACATTTGATTTTTCATTAATGATTCAGAGGAGAGATTTTACTTTTTAAATCAAACCTTGCAGAAGTATCTGCCAATCGCTAGCCATCCAGTTTTACTTGTTTTAGATACCACTGCTTGTTTACTAGTAGGGACATTTAATCTGCAATATTTTCAGTCTCATTAATAACTACAGTAGTACTTTAACTTATGGAATCACGTAGCTTTAGTCTTTCATGTAAAAGCCTTTTTGTTCTGATTCCTGCATGATAACCCATTTATGAAGTGAAACTTTAGCTTCACTCCTAAGTAAATAATATGGTAGGACCTGTGATCGATGCAATGAGGGATGACAGGACAGCTCAAGTGACTGGAGCAGGAGGATAGATTGATGCAAGATCTTCAAGACAGACACACAGACAAGGCAAAGAGAGCTGCTGTCTGTCTAACGGATCAACTCAAATGTGAGAAGCTGTGTGAGAACTTGTGAGAATCAGCGAGGCCACTGAGGGTGAGATTGTGGAGAGTGTGATAACAACCACCTGACCGGTGTGAGGAAGTGGACAAACTCTTTTTGAAATACTCAAGGAAGTGTTTGGAAACTATGATGCTGGTTCTTATAAGAAATTTCATATTTGTTGGAAGGGCACCATGGCTGGAAGCAAGCTATCCAGGACACTTCTAGATGGTATCTGGCCTAAATTCTTGTGTCTACATCAGTCATTACCAGGACAATGTTTGCTGAATAGAATTAGCTAAACTGTTGCTGGGCTTCCAGTCTTGATAGCTTAGCTCAATGGGCTGCTGGCTTCCTGTTGGACAGTTTCATTTCTTTTACAACCCATGTTTGCAACCACTGTAGCATCGCTTATCACATGTATCCTGAGTCAGTAGAGAGATTGTTCTTTTAGAACTAAATTCATTCCCGGTGTTTCTATTGTTGGTGCAAAATGCAGCTCACATTCTCTGGTTGAGACTAAACCTGGCTAAGAATTTCCGTATTTCATATAATGTGGGTTGTGGGCAACACCGATATTCTTATCACTGGATCTATTTAAACGTAATGACTGAATCCTGTCTTCTTGTGTGATGAGTTTTAAAGTTGTGGTGTGTTTTGTTTGATTGTTTGTTTGCTTATTTTCTTTCCCCTTTTTGAACACAAGCTTTATCTCTGACATGGAAACAGGAAATGTGCATAGTTTCATTCAACACCACAAACTGCAGAGAAAGGCCTTTGTTCTGTCTCTGTGACTACCCTTCTGTTCATGAACATGAATATTCACCTAGTCAACTGAGCATTAGCTGCCTGTTTGTGATTTCTCTGGAGATTAAGCATTTTGTTGTGGTATGACAAGTCTGTAGAAAAACTCTGTTGATCCCACTGAGATATTTAGGTGCTCTAAGGCACAAAGGAAAGCAAACATTTGTCTCTCATATGGTCTGTACCTTTTTTTTAACTTTGCTGACAAATACATGAGACATATGTCACTTTTCCTTCTTTCTCCTGGCTCAACACTGCACTCATTCAGTGTTCCCTAACTTTAACTCAGAACCTCTTGTTGGCTTTATATGTCACTAAATAAAACAGGGCTAAGGGCTGTTTTCTGGCCCTGAGGCTAAATGGCACAGAGTGGCTGCAGACACACTACATAACACTTGGCCTTGAGTGTCCCCTCAAGGGGACAAAGTGTCTGAAATTACATGAGGGTCATATTACAGAGTTTTTGCAGGCTGGCTTTTCTAGTATGAAATGGAGAGAACATGCAGCATGCTCTGGTGTGTGACATGGGGGGAATGTTAGAGTGTGTCAGGCTGCAAAACCTTCAGAGATGGCGATGCTGAGTATTGGGAATGATTCCTGGCAAATGCTATCCCCGTGCCTGGGCATTGTCGTGCAGGGTGCCAGTTAACACCTGCCAAACTGAGCAGAATGAAATCTCTTAGTAGTCAAGCAGTGCAGAAAACCAGTGGTCCAGTGCTGGAGTTCAAACCCTGTTTACTTTGCATTATAGCTATATAGGCTTAATGCAGACACAAGCACAAACATAGCATGTCTGTATCTGTACAGCTATGTGCATGATGAAGTGTTCTGTATAGCCTCTGCCCCATCTCATTGCTTTCTATGTTGTGTTCTTCTCAGGTAAGATGTTGCATACAGTCACCTCTTCAGCACAGATTTCAATTAGACACTCTCTGAATCTTGTCCCAAAAAAGATCTCAAAAGTTGTGATGTTTGCAGGCAGTGTAAACCTCAGAGGACCAGAGATAAAGGAAAATAACTCTACAGATTCTGTTTTCTAGATAAAAAAAATACATCTAACCATGATGACATATATGTTGACTTAAGAAACATTGAGATTTAGTTTTATGTGTAAACAGTGTGCATAAATTTACCTGTTGTATGAGTACTTTGCAAAAAGGACTTCATGTGAATAGTTTGAATACTACAGATTTCATCAGCACTGCAGAAAGTTATGTCCTATGCTGAAGGTAGACCACAGAGCTATGAACAACTTCTGTAGGGTGTCAAGCTTTAAGCTCATTCTGTGGAAGTCTTTCTGTTGATCAGCTCTAAGCTTCTTTAAAGAACAACAAACAATTGTATAGTAGCAAGGAAGTCGACTGAGTTCCCTGATGCCATGGGACTTTGCTGATGTTCCTTCAGTCTGGGTAAACATAGAATTCCTAGCACACTAGAACCAATACAGTTAGTGTTACAGATTAAATAGCTGTCAGCATATCAACTTAACATGCTGTTGGGATGGGAATCTTCTATGTCAGCCCGTTTGCAGAGTCCATCAGCCAAAACTATCAATGGATCAACTGTAGAAGCTGGAAGACAAAGGCTCTGGTAATCAGGAGGAGTAAAAGCAAGCATTACACCGAAAATACTGGATATGAGTAGACCTCAAGAACGATGCAATGAGAGGGGTTCTGAGCAGACATGCTAACATTTGAGGAAAAACAGAGGAAGTATTTCAGGATTGAGTGAATAGTGGAAGTAGGTCTTCTTGATTATGTTTCTCTAAATAGAAGAGTAAGCATGTCTAGGACCTCCTGCTGCTGAAAACCAACTATTCTGGAGTTCATTGAGCCATGAGAAGTTCTAAGGCAAATCTTGAGCAACAAGGTTAGATACATTCTTTATGGGATGAGGGAAAACAAGGCAGAAGAAGGAAACACAACTGATTGTCATCAAGAGCATGTATTTGAATCAGAAGAATTAGATACAGGCTCTTCCCTGCCCTGGCCCGCTGTGTAACGTTTTACTTCTTAGTGCAACTGCTTCCATTCCCAACTCTTTAATCAAGGTTTTAGATTTTCAGATTGTCAATTCCTCTGCAGAGAGAAACTGTTACTAATATCGAACCCAGACACTGACATGGGTCAACCCTTTTAGGGATTCCTTGAAATCAAATAATTCAACTCCCTGTGAAACAGGGAGGCTAAGAGGCAAAAGGCCAAAAGGAAGTCTATTTTAATTTTGTATTCCTACTATTAAATGGGAAGACAGATATCGCCAAAAAAAAATCAAATTTTGATAGAGATTTTCCACAGGCCTAGAGAAAATTTCTGAGCTTTTGAGTTTCTCTGACACTGATGCTTCACTCATCATTGATTATAATACATGCCACTAGTCAGGGAGGTAAGAAGCAGGCAACTGAGAGCTTAAAACAAAGGGAAGTAGTGTTGTTAAGTTCATCATTTCCCACCTGTAATTTTCCTTTGATTTCATTTAATTTGATAAACCTGGCAAGTTGCTGCCAGGTGGATCTCCTACACAACTCTGCCTTGAGATTTCATGATCCTTTTTATTTCTAGCATCATCGTTCAGTCATCTCTATTTTCTCTAGCTAATTAGCCTGCTGTTGACGAGGTGCACATTTCTTAACATATGGTACAGTTGCATTGCATGTGTGCTGTATTTTCATTTTCTAGTTTGAATCTTATATTCCTGATACAGTATGTCAGAAATATCAGATATCCATCTTACAGAACAACACTAACAGCTTCACATTGAAATGTGCCCTAATTATACTTTCGAATTCCTTACATCCCCATGTTTTCAATTAAGACATCACAGCCATTACAGTACTGTGACAACAGATTGTGATTTAAAGACGCTAGTGTTTGGAGGTCAGAATTTAGCAGGAGATAAAAGTCACAGGAATTGTTTAAAATAATTAAGATTTTTTTAAAATGTACCTTTCCAATTCAGTGGAGCAAAGTTAAACCCCATATGAAAATCCTCCACATGGCGTGATACTGTCTCTTTGAGACACGGGCATTGCATGCAGCTATTATAAATCTTTTCGCTGTGTAAGACTGCAGAGGGAGGACCTGACTGGCAGCACAAAGGAAGGAGCTGGTGTCTCTGCCTGTCTGGGAGAGACAGGGGGAGAGGAGCGGGTGGAGGGGGCGAGACGCGCACATACAAACGCACAGCTGAATGCAGAAAGATTCACTCCTTCTGCACAGCCCACAGACCATCTATGCTTAAATGATTCTGGTCCACCATTTGCGTGATGTATTAGCCTTTCAAGCTGTCTTTTAGTATCAACTGAGAGACTGTAGCTCTCGCTTTTAGCTGAGCTCATCTGCAATTGGTTTTACTGTTGTTTATCTCCAGCAGGTCTCCATTTCTAGCTAATGGTAACCTCACTGCAAGGAAAACAGTACAGTCGAGCCGTGCACATGCTGGAAATACACCAGGACACAGCAAGGGCTGAATTAAACAGCTTTAGTTACATAAAATTAAATTCCTGTGTGGTTTATTCTACTAGCAAAAATGCTTTTTTTTCCCTTAAAAAACACACACACACACAAACAAACAAACAAATAAATAAACAAAACCACCACAGTTCAGCTTGTTCAGCTTTACACAATAGTTAAGCTAAACTGAAAAAAAAAAAAGACAAATATTAATTCTGAAATAACAGTGTTCGCATGGGTTGCTACACTAGCATAACTGTATCAGCTCCACTGGGCTGGCATAACTGATGAAGTCTGCTATGGTGACTAGCTCTCCGGTTCCTTGAGTTGCAGAGAGGTGCAGAAGTAACCTTAAATTCTCTGGAAAGCAAATCCCTCAGATGCTCTCTACCTCCCTCATCCTCCCTCAAAAAAACCTTCAACTCCCTCCGCAGGATTAGCTCTTTTTCTGTACCTACCCCCTCCACGCCGCGTCTAGCCTGAGTCGCTGTCAGTCATCTGGTTACTCCCCAGCTCCTGCAGGCATCCATCCCTCCAGCCAACGCACATCTCCACCACACACAGCCCTGCAAGCTCCTGCCTGAATCCCGAACTGACAGCTGGGAGACAGGTAGTATGAGGATCACCTCCAAGAGATGAACAAACACTCGACAGAAGCAGAGCAGTAACATGCTATTTCCCTAACAAAGGAAAATAACATAATGTTTTTCTCCTTTTTTGTATAGCTAGTTTTTTAATCATACAATGAACACAACAGAATTATAAGATTTCAAGTAGTTTTGTGACAGCAAGAGTAACCACAAAATACACAAATGTCTGTGAAATGTATAGTTATCTGCTAACATGTGCATCAGCCATGAATGCTCCAGCCTTATGGCAAAGGTACAGTGTCAGAGCAGAATTTTATTTCACATAAAGACTACACTGCATAGTGAAGGTAAGAATAATACCAGATTGGCTGGGAACATTTTCCAGCTTGTGGGTAGAGCACTGGGCACCTAAAGTGCTGGGCTATATTGCAGTCATAGTGAGAGGCCACAACCGCTATTGACTTAATGCTTGGCTCATTTAAAATGCAAGCTTTATTTAGATACTTAATATAGATCTAGGCATCTGACTGTAAACACCTGATTAAAAATATTGGCCTATCTTTACAAGTAAAGGTCAAAAGAAACATACACTACTGAGCACTGGAAAGCAAAAGAAGAGTGAGACAAAGAATTAAGAAAAAAGGAATTCCAAAGATTTGTGGAGGACAAAGGACAGAAAGAAGGCAATTTGATGATGTTTATTATTTTTATTATTGTTTAATGTCCATTAAAATGATTGAGTTTATATAGCTTTTATACAGCTATTTCTACTCTCCCTTTTGTTTTTATTATACTTTACTGTTCTTTGTGCTTTTTCAGCCTGAGAGCAGAAAATACTGTATAGAAACCCTGAAAGAGCCTGTTCACCTGAAACTTTCATCCAAATTTTAGTAAATACCAAAGAGTAAACCTTTAATTGGACAAGGAAGAAACTTATGGATACCTAGCTAAAGCTGTACATTTTCAGATGTTCACCTATTGTAATGATGTCCTGCTGCCACGCCTTCTACTTTTTAGCCATCCACTGTGAAAATAATAAAATAGATTCACCAGCAACTGCCAAAAGAACAAATGTTTTTAGTTATTATTCACCTGGACGTAGGATTTCAGTCAGGCCTCTGAAGCATGTACGTGTAAATGTTGCCTGTGCAGTGGTTATTCAAGCTTCCCTTGAATTCCATCCATCCATTTAGTCATCCCTGACAAGTCAGTCTCTGTTACTCATATATACTAATATCTGTTGTAATGGTGAAAGTAACAGGTTGATTGAAAACAAATGCTGGCAGTCACACCAAGGAATGCTGAGATTTTACTAATCTGAAAAATATTTACCTATGGGGAGCTTTGTTCCTCCTTCCCATGGGTCCCTGCTAGAAACAACCAAATAATTATAATAAGGAGGCATCTCAATAAACACAGTGGGAAATATTGTGGATGTTCTTGTATAAATGCATTATGGATATTTTTCAACTTTTTTTTAATATGAATTGACTGAAACTTTTCATGGGTTTTTTTGTGTTTGTTTGTTTGTTTTGTATTATTACTTCACTTTGTATTACAAAATATTAAAAAGACAAAACAAAAGACCAAAAAAACCCCAATAAAAAAATAAAACACCCCTCCCGAATCTTACAAGCCAAATGGTATATGACTAGCATTTGTGAAGTGCTTTGAGCTACAGAGATAACAAAACTCAGATAAACTTTCATATCTGATTCCGGACATATGGACATTTTCAGGGTAGATTTATCTCCCTACACTAGGGACAGTTTGCTATAAACAAAGGCCAGATTCAGATTTATGTGGCTTCTAGGAACAGTGAAGGCCACAGTTCCTATGGTGGGACTATAGCTGTGCTCATGTGGATTCGGGGCAAACACGGACCCTAGAAGAGCTGCTTGGGTCAGGTATAATATTGTGTAAACACATGGTATTTGTATAACATTCCAGTAGTATTTGTTCACAATTCTGACTTCAAATAGAAGTGGTTCGTGAAATGTTCCCCAAATTAATACATCTTGACTTTGACTGAAAGCCATTTTCCTAGCACCACTTGTCTGCACAGCTATTTGTCTTGTTCTCAAAAGAGCACTGTGCCTATGGTGCAACAAATGTTACCAGAAAAAAGCATGTTTTATGTTATCTATTCAGTGAAATGGCATATGTGTCAGATGTGCAGAGAAGGCAGGGCTTGGACATGAAGGATTTTGCACCCTTAAGCCCATCATAGTGAACAAAACAAAATATAGGTACTCTTCCATCCTGACTATACATTTGGTTGACAGCTTCTCTTCCGTCTCACAGCAGCATACCTGTCACAGACATAAGTAGTCTGAGCTAAGTCAGTCAAAACAGAAAGCTGCTTGCTATCTAAATAAACTAGAACTTCAACAATGCTCTGGTGAAAAAAAAAAAAAAAAAGAGCAATACACTTAGATACAAAATGTAATTCTCCCAGGATTAGGTTTATTTACATAAAGGTGAATTTTAATCCAGTGGCCAATTCCCTCAGAACTCTTTATCATAGCCTCTAGCTTCTATTTGGAAATGTTTCCACTAGAAAAGTAGGTTACAGGGAAAAAAAGGGAGCCATGTTAATTATCAGACTTTTGAAATCAGTGTCAACAGGAACAAGTTGATTTTACTATCAAGATGAGAGCTGATTGCAATTAACCCTGTAGCTTCCATAGTATTTAATCTCAACTGGCTGTCTCATGCTAGGTGTGCATCTCCTCCCTCTGTACTGTTTACCCAGTCATGATTAACACTGTGCTAGCTAAAATGAGGACTCACAAACCTGTTCTAATATGACATAATATTAATACTCTAGTAAACCAAGGCACTGGAAACCCAGTCTGGCCTATCACATGTTCAGAGGGAAATCTATGTGCTCAAAACAGTAGTAGGAAGTGTAGAAGCAGCTCTGAAATGAGGTTCAAGGTTGAACATGATATCTTGTCACTTTGTGTCATTAAAGTTAGCACTTCAGGAGCCAGGTCTGTAGTGAATCAGAGACAAACTACTTTAGAATGTAATTAACTCTTCTTTTATCTTCTACATGAAGGCATTCAAAAGACCTATGCATGCTCTGTGGTATCCTAACTACCCTTGTGATGGTAGCTCAGAACCAATATCAGGAAAGAAGACACTTCCTTTTGTAGAAAGGTTCTTCTTTCATGAAATTGTTTTTGTGATTGGCATGATCCCTTATACTGATTGTATTGGTGAGGCAATAAGACGTCAGCAAAGCAGTGAGTGACCTGTAGAGGCTGCTGAGATACCTAAAGTGATGGAATAGTTTCGTGGTCTGCTTTGCTTAATGTACGAAGTGGCTGTGATTTGTCCACAAAAACTCTTTAAAGCTTCCACAGGAAACATTCCTTGGCATAAGAACATGAGATTAAAAAGGCTGCAGAAGTAGAAAAGCAAAAAAAGGCCCATAATATTAACTAAGTAATCTTGATAAACTCCCATTCCCCATCCCTCTGCTACACAGGGTGGTGGGGTGGAGGAGTTGGCAATGAAGGAGTACGGTTGAGCATACGGGAAGAAAGAAGGTAGGAGGTAGGTCTCGTTTTAGTCTGTCTTTGTTTCTGATTATCCATGTCTATTTTAATTGGCAAGAAATTAATTTTCACAAAGTCTCTTTTGCCCATGAAGGTAACTGGTAAGTGATGTCTCCATCTCAGCCTGTAAGCCCTTCCCTTTTATTTTCTTCCCCTGTCCTGTTGAGGAAGAGGAGTGAAAGAGCAGTTGGGTGGATGCCTAACAGCCAGCTGCCCAAGCCACCACAAGTATGCTAATAGGTAAGGTGGAATATTAAACTACATTAAGATATAATTGTAAATCACTTGCTTTTAGTGAGCAACACAGAGCTGAGAAATGCTGTGTGCAGATGTTTAGTATGATTCAGATAAGATTCCATAAAAATATTTGCTGATTTGAGCTTTCTAAACACATAATCCATGTTAAGACTTTGCAGTAAAAAAAAAAAAAAAAAAAATAAAAAATTATTCTGTCTTGATCTCCTCTCCTCAGCATTCTCCAACACCGTTATTCTTTGTAATGTACTGTCCAATTTGTGAGTTGGAGCTCCTGCAAGACATAGCCCACAGGAAACCGTTGTAAAGAACAATAATAGAGGGAAGTACAATCAAAAGAAAGGAAGATTTTTGCAACTATAGCTATTCATGAAAAAAGAAGAAAGACTGCTTGGGTTAACCAATAACAAAACATCAAGCATCAATGCAATACAATTTTTTTTGTAAGAAGAGACCTGGCTAAATAATTCATCCAGTCATAGGAAACAGTGGAAATATCAGAGGAATCAGATAAGCAAACATGGTATTGCTCTTCATTGAAATAAAAAGTGACACGACTGTCATATTGCAAGACTAGTTTCCTAGTAAAATAAGAGGCCCTATGTATTGAATAAATAAATGAAATAAAAACTACAGGATTAAAAATTAAGAACAATTCATTGCAGAAAATCTCTGTTCCCACAAAATTCTAAATAAAATAAATTCATCAAGAACCTGCACTTGCCTATTTGCAGGAAATATCTATCATTTATAAGTAAAAATAATATCATTTATTTATACCCAAATCTTGTTCCTCAGGTCTTGTCCACAGAATATTTCTGTCCATGACCTTATTTTCAGAGAGCCTCTAACACATCTCCTAGTCTGATTGGAGCAAATTGGATCCACCTGACACTGTCATTCAGAAATAATAATATCATCCTTTCACAGAGACTTGAAGCTCCTGAGATCAGAATAATTCAGGGATTCAGGTTCTTGCAGTCAGTTGCTCCACTGTCCTGGCCATCTTATGAAACTGTCATTATTTACACTAGCTGAGATTATTTCCCTCTCATCTGGCATATCTGGCTTCTGGCTGCAGCTGTTCAACAGAATTGCCGAATTGGTAACAGTCAATGTAACGTACATATCCTGCATATTGAAGATGTTCTGTTACATATACTTCACATACTACTGTATTATGGAGGAACCCTCATCATGAACTTAATTTTTGCAAAGTGCTGTACCAACTCAGAATCTAAGAACTTAGATTGTAACGCAAGATATAATGGCTAGATAGCAGAAAACACAAATGGAATGAGACAATGTTAGAGATATTGTCTTATTAATTCTTGCAATCTGAATTGAAATGATCTTGGACAGGAACGCCCAAAAACTAACTATCCAAAGACCTTCTGTGAATATAAGGTAACAATAAGTAGGAATATGCTGACAAATTTTAGCACAAAACCACATTGATTTAGTGTAGCTAATGGCAATTTAGCGGTAAATGTGTACTTACTCAGAACCAAAATTTGAACTGCTCACTTTATGCTTAGAAAAAGAGCTCAGAACAGTGGGAAAGGGAATGAAAAACAGAACAAAAAGAATGATCAGAAGTCTGATCCTTTACATTTAGTCTTAAAGAGCTCCAAAGATTTAGCCTACCAAGAAATATTTTTCTGATTCTACTGTATACAAAGGGGGTTTTTATCAAGCAGAGGAAATCATAAGAACCAATGGCTAAAATTTGAGCAAGAGAAATCCAAATAAAATAAATTTCAAAAAGAACATCCTCAACTTTTGCAAAGATACTAAGGCAAATGTTGAATTCTTCATCTCTTTATGCCCCAAATCAATACAGACGTTAGAAGAAATACATCCAAATTTAGGAGCAAGCTAGTAGACTTCAGGTAGTGCAGCTGAGTAAAATGTCCTGTGTGGTACTGGAGATCAGGCTAGGTGATCCAATAGTCCCCTTTGGCCTTTGTATCTGAGAATCAGATCCACAAATAATTGTCAGCAGGGTTAATTCCTGAGAGTAGTCCAATTATGACCAGAAGATTATTTTATGAAAGTGCTATTCATAATACCAGAACATAAATTTGAAGATATTACTAAAAGGAGATAAGTTAGTAGCAAGACATGAGATCTAGGGAAGGAAAATATATAAAATAAAGAGCTTAGTTCAGCAAATCAAATTTAAGTAGATGAGAAGAGTCCAAAGTCATCTTCATGGAAGTGATATAAAAAAAAATGAAAATGGAAGAGCTATATTTACTGTGCTTTTGCTAAAAGTCAATATTCCTTTTGACATTTACCACTAGTAAGGTTCACTAGTATATATCACAAATGTAAACTTTTGAAAATAGGAAAGTGTATACTAAAATACGAATATTAGTTTCCAAGTGGATGTCTTTCTCAAATTGACCCACTATAGCTACAAAACAATAATATTGAATGAAATATAAGGACAGCCATACATGATAAATTTGACACAATGATAACTGGGGTTTCAGACTCCATATGTAGCATCATATCCAGAAGCTGATACTCTCTATAAATGGTAAGTGGGATCACTGAGGTGAGTTCTGAGGCAGTGGGCACCAAGAAATGCCAGAAATCTATGAAGTATTTAGAGAACAATAGGTAAGGCAGTGGAGAAACTAAAGCGTAACACAATAAATACGAAAATAATTGGATCATTGTGTCCTAAAAAAGAAGTGACCAGAAGAAATGTTCCTACTTCTAACCTGAATAGTTATCCAGTACTTTAATTTTACAGGTAGTTTTATAAGGAGAAACTGCAAAATCACATTTCCCTCATGACACTAAAAACAATGGGAATGAAACCGGGAGCAATTTCTTTTTCCAGAGCTCTCAACCTTTTTTCTGCCACATTCCAATCAAAATGGTCCTTCTGGGTTTTTTCTGTGTCTCACTCCCATGTTGTTTGGGTTCTCTATATACCTTTGGGAAACCAAGCCAAACAGCACTAACTCCATGCCTTTGCAATGAATATCAATATAGCATGACACAAATCTGCTTCTGATGAAACTCATGTTTGGGCGATGGTTTGTTTTGCTGCAATATCTTGCTACAAACACCACCATAACTGTTTCTCACTCTTATCCTCAGGAAAAGCTTTTGCTAACTTTCTTCAAAAAGTTTCAATCAATCACTGACACAGGGGTATAACAAAAAAATCGTAAGATTTTGAAAAGAAGACAGTAAGTAGGAAGGAGGAATTTTGAACATAATCTACAAAAGTACAATGAAAAGTTGAGGTTAAATTAAGTGTTAAAAAGAGAGTGAAAAATGCATGTCTTTTAAAACATAAAATGTAGACTTTTGGGAAGGAGGTTGTAAGAGTTCTTGAAATGTGGGTGAGAAAAAGTATTAGAGATGATACAGCAGGGATTAACAGAGGGAGCCAATTATTTCCAAATATTTATTGTTATTATCTATTTCTTTGTTTCCTATCCTTTTCATTTTCTGACATTACAAGGTCACTTTTCTGTAATCTCAGTTTGAGAACTAGATGTTTTATGAACCATTGAACAGCAGCTATGCTCATCTATATGGAAAAAAGAAATAGAAGTTTTCTTCCTCTCTTTTCTCCACAATGTGTTACAGCTTCTCATACATGTTTTTTAGAAATCTGTAGTTTATTGTACTTCCCCAACATTTCTGAATGTCTCCAGATATTTTTTCTAAATGAGATTTTCCCAAAACTGTACCATGATCTTGTATTATTTGGCCCTTTTTATCATTGTTCTTCATTCTGGAATCCTCTTTTCCTGCTCTGATTTTCCTTATTATGTTTTAACAACCCCACAATTCCTCTGCTGTGAGTTTTCCTGAGATGTCCCATGCAACTTGCTTCCAGTCTTTCCTGAAATGTGCCAACATTTTTTAAAGTGTGAAAATACGAAGAAGACTGGTTAATTTTAACTGTTAAATGTATTCCGAAGGCTATATCCTTTGACTGTTCTAGCATCCTAGCTTCATGGTGATCTTGGACTTAGAAATGTTTTAATTACTTTTGTAGAACATCCATTTTATTTTTCTTATTTGTCTATCTCAATATTTATATTGAATAAATCAGTCTCTCGTCTTAATACCCTTTTAAATGTTCCACTAAATGTTCTACTAAAGAAGACAGGACACTCACCATGCTGAAGAGAACAGAAAACTACTGTACTTACCTTCTTTCAGGTGCAGTTCACGCCATGATTTTTAATATATATTATTATAGAAGTATAGAAGTATGACCCAAAGAAGAAGCTACTATCAATACAGAACAAAAAGCCATGTATACATGACTACTAGCCACATAAGTTAATGTGGTTAGAAAAAGCAGGGAGAAACACCCTTAACTGTGATAAAACTTCAAACATTAGCATTTGGATTGTGCAAGCTCCTCAGTAGATCTCTATATTCCCATTCTTTGTATTTGTATCACTCCAGTCTTGAAAAAGGGCAAGAAAGAAGACCCAGGTAACTATAGACCGGTCAGCCTCACCTCCATCCCTGGGAAACTGATGGAATGACTTATCCTTGGTGCCATCTCAAGGTATATCAAAGGTAAGAGGGTCATTAGGGGCAGTCAACATGGCTTCACCAAGGGAAAGTTGTGCTTGACCAACTTCATAGCCTTTTACGAGGACATAATGAGGTGTATAGATGATGGCAGAGTGGTGGATGTGGTCTACCTTGACTTCAGTAGAGCATTTGACACAGTCTCCAACAGCATCCTTGCAACTAAACTGAGGGAGTGCGGTCTGGACAACCGAGTAGTGAGGTGAACTGTGAACTGGCTGAAGGAAAGAAGCCAGAGAGTCGTGGTCAATGGGGCAGAGTCAGTTGAAGGCCAGTATCTAGTGGAGTGCCTCAGGGGTCAGTACCGGGGCCAGCAGTATTCAATATATTCATCAATGACTTGGATGAGGGAATAGAGTGTGCTATCAGCAAGTTTGCTGATGACACCAAGCTGGGAGGAGTGGCTGATAAGCCAGAAGGCTGTGCTGCCATCCAGCGAGACCTGGACAGGCTGGAGAGTTGGGCAGGGAAAAATTTAATGAAATATAACAAGGACAAGTGTAGAGTCTTGCATCTGGGTAGGAACAACCCCCAGTTCCAGTATAAGTTGGGGAATGACCTATTAGAGAGCAGTGTAGAGGAAAGGGACCTGGGGGTCCTGGTGCACAGCAGGATGACCATGAGCCAGCACTGTGCCCTTGTGGCCAGGGAGGCCAATGGCATCCTGGGGTGTATTAGAAGGGCGGTGGTTAGCAGGTCGAGAGAGGTTCCCCTTCCCCTCTACTCTGCCCTGGTGAGACCACAGCTGGAATATTGTGTTCAGTTCTGGGCCCCTCAGTTCCAGAAGGACAGGGAACTGCTGGAGAGAGTCCAGCACGGGGCAACAAAGATGATTAAGGGAGTGGAGCATCTCCCTTATGAGGAAAGGCTGAGGGAGCTGGTTGTCTTTAGTTTGGAGAAGAGGAGACTGAGGGATGACCTTATTTATGTTTACAAATATATAAAGGGTGAGTGCCATGAGGATGGAGCCAGGCTCTTCTCTGTGACAGCCAATGGTAGGACAAGGGGTAATGGGTTCAAACTGGAACACAAGAGGTTCCACTTAAATTTGAGAAGAAACTTCTTCTCAGTGAGGGTGCCAGAGCACTGGAACAGGTTGCCCAGGGGGGTTGTGGAGTCTCCTTCTCTGGAGACATTCAAAACCCGCCTGAACACATTCCTGTGTAACCTCATCTAGGTGTTCCTGCTCTGTCAGGGGGATTGGACTAGGTGATCTTTTGAGGTCCCTTCCAATCCCTAACATTCTGTGATTCTGTGATTCATCCTTGTCTCTACTCTTCTATATTTCACCATAGTATTTTGTTTTTACTGGTGCATTTCTAAAGATGCATTCTGGTTTGGGAACATAGTTCATAAATGACTATACTTTCCCCATTAGATAAAGTATTTGCAACATTTGTTTTCATCACCATCTTCTCATAAATAAATAAATACGTAAGTTTAAAAAAATATTTTGGAAAAAAAATATTTGTTTCAGTAAAAGATTTTTAGCTTTTGAAAAATGAACTTTTTCATAAAACCCGGGTATTTTCAAATAATGATTCTGATGATCATGGTGATGAAGATTATAATGATGATGATGATGATAATAGTAATAATAATCATCATCATCATCATCAATCATCATCATCATCTAAAGAACACTCAGTACAAAATATTCAAATATCCCTAAAAGGAATGAAAGGTTAACTTCAGTTAGTCCCTGAAATGATGTTGACTCAGGCCTCACTAAAGTAATTTTTTTTTTCAGAGACTGCGTGCAAAATTGCAGTGTACATATATTATGAGAGAAGTTAATCCACCTGGCTACACTATACTTAGCTTATCAGTAGGGATTAACTACTGAAAAAAAATGAGACTAGAGGTAGAGATAGAAAGGCTCATTTTGTTCAGGCAATTCTCATAATGAAAAAAAAAAAAGATACTTTGCTTGGATTTTTTTTTTTTTTAGAATTCTGTGCATTTACAAAATGAAGTTAACTAACAGAACTCATTAATTCTTCTGAAGTGAACCTATTCACACTTCAACTTCCAGTGTTCTTGTGAAGGAGGAAAGACTTGTTATATCCATGTTTTCATTGCACAGCTTCAGAATATGAGACCCAGGGTGATGTCCTGAATGTACTGAAGACCAAGACTCCCACTCAGTAGCAGGCCCAGGATTTCAGTCCCTCCCGAAGTATGGGATCTACACCAGGCCACACAACAAAACAAAAACAGAGGTAAGATTTTCGTACACAGACACATATACATAAGCCTTTTGTCCCAAAAAGGACATACCATGTTGAAAACATAGAAAGATAAAGGATGTAGAATCTTTTTCTCCCCAAAGTTCAACACTCTATTATTTGAATAGTCTGATGATAACATTGCGGTTCCTCTATCCAGGAGTCAAAAAAATCTGGTTACATGGAGGCTATAGGAGTATCTAAAGTTTCATGTCAGCAGTAGAGGATAACAACATGCACAGTAAAGTTTCCCTTCTCAGTCTAACATCTGAAACACATGCCAGGAATATTACTTTTGGCTATAAACTGTTTTCTCCACATCTGTAGTTACCATGTCCTCTCTTCATTTGACTTTTGCAGATTCTACATCTACAACTGTCTCACCTTTAAAACTTCAAATCTGGAAAATCAGTCTCAGTGTGAGAGAAATGCTATTTACAGACATTTGGGGACTTGTTTGCTGTATTGCAGCAGGTTGAAAAAAAAAAGCAGCAGCTCTTTTATGACTGCTTTCGCATTGTGTAGTATGGAGCTGCAAGATTCCTCTTGCTGTTACAGTAATTCAAGTAGCTTATTTTAACTTCCATATTTCTTATCTTGACTGAGTGGTTACACTAGCCATTGCCTTTTAGGGATTGCTAAACACATTTTTGTACATGGTGTGGTGCATGGAGAATGTGTCTACCAGAATCTGCAGCAGTCCTTTGTATGTGAGCAACTTCAAACCATTTTCTATTTATGCACTGATGTGAACAACTTCAAGCCATTTTCTATTTATGCACTGATTATAACTGAACCAGGCATAAAAATGTAATACTGTGCCTTTACATGGGAATTCATATTTAGTGGTCAACTAGTTCATGAGCAAACTGATTACCTGGTGGGGCTGGTGATAAAATTGTAAACAGGACACTTTAGAAAATAATATTTTATACAACTATCTTTTATGCTTGAGGACAGGTTTGAGTCCTATGAACAGCATGCTTTCCCTTGCAGAATGGCTACTGCTCAAGCATAACCCGTTATTTCCAATTCCATCCCAGAATGAGGATTCGAACAGAAAGGAATTTTGCAGAGATCAACTTTTTTCATGCTCTATAGACAATAGGGGCATTTGAGATCTGGAATTGCAGCTTTCTTTGAAGGTCTCAGGGTGAAAAGAGGGAGAGAGAGAGGGAGGGAGACAGACGGGAAAGTAGTTTTTCCACATTCAAATAAGAGTTTCATTTTTCAGAATCTACATTGCAGTCTAGTGTACTAAAAAAACCAACCAACCAAACAAACAAACAAAACAAAACAAAAAAAACACCTGAACATGGAACATATGAGTAAACATTTACACTAATAGATTTGGTCTAAGAAAAATAAGACAGGTTGCAGGCTTATCATATACCATTCATTTTATTAGTTGTTAGTGTGGCTGGAGTTTGAGTCAACCTTGAGCTTTCCCACCGTCCATGCAATAAGGCAGAACTAACTCTGCTGGTTGGCCTGTTTGGCTTCTCAAACCGCAGTTATGTATTGCCCCAGCACTTTCCCATCACAGCACTTTCCAAAAGCCAGAGGAGTGCAAAAGTTTGTTCTTTTTCCATTTCCACTCTTCTGCTGGTTCTCAAAGGACAAGTTTCCAGTTTCACAGAGACCTGTGCTATCCAAATTGTTCTTTCTGAGAGAGAACTGGGCAGCTGAGGCCTGAGCTGGCCCTGGTAATACAAAAGGCTCCTGAAGTTTCCATGCAGGCTCGTGGTCTGTGCATCTATCTGGGTTTTAAGACTGCTTACCTTCTGACTACCTGGCTCCTTTTGTGATCTCTCTAGATGCTGTATCTTCATTATTTTTTGGTGATTTAAATAATGAGGTAGAAAATCTTGAAGTGAGCAATAGAAACAGCCAGTGGTAAGATTATGGCAAGATAAAGCATAGGCACTTGGGAAAAAAGAGCTGCTTTGTTTAATGAACATTTCCAGTCTCTAGTTTCCCAGCTGTTCTATGTCAGGCATGGGCAAAACAACAAACAACCTCCTCATCCCATTTTGTCTGATTATAACTACAATTTTCACAAAATAATTTTTTTTTTCAAAATCTTGCATCATTGATGTGGACTTTGTAAGATGTTTTTTAATTAAAAAAAAAAAAAAAAAAAAGAGGCATTTTTAGGAAAGTTTGCCCCATTTTTCTAGAGAAATCTAGGGTGTTTTCATTTGGTTCAAGTGGTGCAAAAGTGGCCAGCAGTCCTTATACTTTAGCCTGTGATGAAGCAGACTTGATCCATAACTACACAGATATGCTAGTGTTACTTCAGCAGTTACTTTCAGCTTTTTAGAATTCCTTTCAAACACAGTTTTTCTATTCTTGATTTAGTGGTGAGAGATGTAAAGGTGTGTGGAAGGTGAGGTCATCTCCTTCACTGTATTGGGTTTGCATGGCAAGGTTTTGGTAGCAGGGAGGTACAGGGGTGACTTCTGTGAGAAGCTGCCAGAAGCTTCCCCCATGTCCAACAGAGCCAATGCCAGATGGCTCCAAGACAGACCCTCCACTGGCCAAGACCAAGCCCATCAGTGATGATGGTAGCACCTCTGGGGCAACATGGTTAAGAAGGGAGGAAAAACCTGTGCAACTCCCGTTGGAGAGAAGAGTGAGAATATGTGAGAGATACAACTCTGCAGACACCCAGGTCAGTGCAGGAAGGCAGGAGCTGCTCCAAGTGCCAGAACAGAGATTCCCTTACAGCCTGTGGTGCAGATCCTGGTGGGGCTGGGTGTCCCACTGCAGTCCATAATTCACAGATACTTTCATTTGTGCTCACTTGCATGCTATCTATCTAGAACTAATGGATTATTTCTATCACTTAGGAATTATTTGGAGTGTGTGAGCTAAAAGTTGTTAAACACATGGATGAGATGTTCTGGCTATGTGTGCAGCTAAAAGAGAACTGAAAGAGAAAATTCCAGACAAAAAAACTTAGAGTGCAACAACGCAGCTACAAGAAGCAGGTGATGGAAAGCTAAGGACAATTACTTAATTTGCTTTTTATCTTATATGATTTATTTTTGAGACATATGTTTGTTATATAACTCATTTGGTGTAAGCTGTACATATAAAGTCTGCTGGTTATAAATTTCTATTTCAGTTTTGTCTGCAGAGCAAACCAATTTTGAAGCAAATAAAAGGTTATGCAAGAAATTCTAGTGCACATTGTGGTTAATGGCTCATATAAATAGAAGCTCTTCTTTTAGACCAAAAAAGACCCTCTAAGAAAATGAAAATAGTTGAGAATGTGCCTAATGCCACACCTCATCTGGGCTGCTTTATTAAGCATCTTGAGGACTCTGTCAGCTGAGAATGGTTTTTAATGGTTTGGTTGTATTCTAACCAATTCTCACTTATACAAATATAAATGTATGGACTCTTTCCAAGTTCCACTTCCACCGAAAGTTATGTAAAAGTTAATATGTGGCAGATATTTGACATGGTTCCCCAATCAGTGCTTTCACTACTGAAATCTGAAGATGGGATTTTAAAGTATAATAGAACTTAATACAAGTGAAATTACTTACACTATTTTCACTGGTGAATCTTAATTTTATTTAGGAACGAAAGTTTAAGGAGATGGAAGATGCTTGTGAGTGTACACAAAGCAATAAAGGAAATTTGTTTCTGTTGGATAGATGGGTATATCTGGAGAGAATAATAGCTACTGTGTCACTGGTATTGATTCACCAAATACCTAGTATTATATTTGGGTTCTAATTACAGAATATAGAAAGCATATACCTCACTAAAAACAAATGTGTACATAAGAGTTTTGCAAATTGTTGTAATGATACATTTTATTTGTAAACAGGTATTATGCAAACTGGGGATTTCTGTTGCTGAGAAACATATGCACAGTTATGGCCCAACAGCTGTTGTTATCCACGCACTCAGATTACTGGAGTGCAGTTCTGTCTCAGGATAACTTTATTTATTTCTATGTGGATTTTTTAGAATGGGCTGTTGCTTGTCCCTTTATCCTGTAGTGAAACCCAGGATCTAAATTTAGCTAGTGATAATAAAAGGAGGAGAGAGAGAAAACCGGAATCAAACCCAACTGTTACAGGAATGCTGAAGTTATCGTCCACAGGACAGACTCAAATGAAATGCCATGTGTATTGATCAGTTTATGTTCAAATTTTAAACATACTTCTGTCCAACAAGTTGCTGACTAAATTACAGGCTGTACATGACTTCAGAGATTAAAGATTCAGCCTAACTAGAGGCATTCCTTCCCTACCCCTTACCTTTCCCTGCTCGAGCTTTTTTACCTTCCTACTATTTTCAAGCAATATTGTTTTCTCCATTGTGTGGAAAGCTGAGACACTGAACTCCTAGCAATGTTATTCAGCTCCAAGTTCCTGACAGATGAAGACATAAATAGCCTATGCCATGTTATGGGTCAACACCTGCTTTTTTATCATTACAATAAGGTGAAAATATTAGCCACCTTCTGGTTTGATTTGCCACAAAGCTGGTTAGCCACATTGCACTGCCAAGGGAAATGTACATTGGTTTGTACCAACAATCTTTATCTTACAAATTAGGCATACCAGCATAAGTTGTTTAATCAAGGTCAATACTACTGTATCAATAAGCATTATTATAATAAATATTGTTATATTAGTGTCACAATCATAGCTAAGGACAGTTTCTTAATCAGACCTGCAAGGACTAGAAACACTTATTAAGCAATATAAATGCAGAAATTCTGTGGTGTTGTCATACGGTTAGGCTAAATGTTTTTGTCAAATTGTGAGAGGATATGTAGAATATTATTCTGTTATTTATTTGGCTGTATCTGGCCATTTTTGTTTCTTTTTGTCTTGCAAGTTCAGTTGTTCTAAAATTCATTTGTACTGTCATGGTGCAAAAGAATTCCAGCCACAAGTGAGGGTAGTGTCGAACAGGGAATGATGCAAACATGGAACAGAAAGCTTACAGGTTTACCTACAGACAGCTAGGTAGTCAGCATTAATAAGATGGTATGGGTTAGAAAAATGGAGCTTATCACATCTGCTCTCTAACAGTTATCAAGGCTTTTCTAGCAGGATTCATAACAGAAGAGATTTTAGTTTAGATTCGAAGCTTCTTGAGAAGGACTTTCCAAGTGCTCTTCTGAAAGTGGAACACTGTGATCTTAATGATGATATCAACTGTTGACTGAAGACAGGAAACAATGGTCCATGTACAGTCTGAAGCAAGCTAACTTGGTATCTTAAAAGTTCTCTCTGGAATTAAAATATTATTTGGATCCCAGTTTCATGGCTGAATAATTTCTTGTACAGTGAATGAAAGAACTGAAAAAACTCATGTTAATAAATTCCCCAGTCAGCCATCTGCATGCAAGAGGTTAAACAATCCCTGTATTCACATCCACGGCCTATATATCACCACAATAGACATGAATATATTTACGTGTATGTGGTGTCACTCAAAGACTTATAACCATTGGAAGTACCTGCCCAACCAAGTGTCTGGATGTGTTCCAAGTTTGTTGTTAGTAGATACAAGTACTTAAAACTAAGGTAACATAATTTTAATTACATAATTGCAATTGAGACTAATGCTTTATCTTCGAGAGATTCCTGGACAAAGTACTCTCAGCTGAAAAAATGTGCCTTCCCATGTGGCAAGGTCTTATCCAGCAAGACAATGTCATGTCCCCCATTGCTTTGTTTTGAAGCTTTTAGTGGGTGAGGTAGTTATATAAAATTAGAATAACTACATGATTTTCATTTATTTTCCTTTGTTACATGAGGTCCCCCATAAATCTGTTTATGATTCCAAGAAACTCCTACTAGATAGCTTTTTGTGAATGGACTGTCAGTGGAAAGACTATGATCAGGAAATGGCATTTGCTAGTTGCTATTAGGACCAGTGCAATTGCATGGCAGATAGCAATCAATACCACTCATGTGCTTCAGACTCTGCTGAAAAATGAAAAAGACTGAAGCAAAAGACACAAGATCAGAGGCCAGATATTACTGTCTGTAAGATCTGCATCCCACTTGCAGGGGGTGGGAGATGGCTGATTCCAAGAGTATATCTTACTCTATCTGTTATCAATCTGTGAAAACTCAGTAGGAATGTTTATTAATAATGTGACCTAAAAAGAGTTCTTCTGAATCATAGTCTGAATGTTAACACAGTTTTTCACTTATTCACCGAAGGCTAAGCTTATACTGCAGAGGTCTGTCTAACTTGCTTTTTTCCAGGGAAGACAGTCAATGGAGAGGGGAAGGCTCCTTGAGTAAACTAATTCAAAGCAAACAAATTAGGCTCTGAACTGCCCTTCAGAAGAACCACTTGTCAAAAGAGCCTCAGAAGGCCTCGCCTTAGCTTAAATTAGCCTTTAAGATTACATCCCTAATGCAATAAGGAAATTCTTTACAACAAAACACTCATTAAAAACAAAGTGCTAAATCTATTTATACAAGAATTAACTTTAAGACAACCTGTGTAGTAAAGAGGTTTCCAAATAATAAAATGAATTCTTCTCCATACTTAATGAGGATGCAAGTTATTAACAAAACTACCATACCTCCTTTTAACATGATAAGTATATGACCTTTTAATATTGTTATTCTGATAAATCATTAGCACAATTCTATTTCTTCCAAAAGAAATCATGGTTATCTGGTCAATGTCTTTAGAACAGAAAAAGCAGAAAAAATATTTGATAATAAAAAGCTATTAGAATTAAAATGTAACTGTTACTCTTGCTAAAACCACTCACATTTGTCTTTATTGAGTTCATGGAATTTCTACAAAGCATCTTTTGTCTTGAAATTATTTTAATTAATTTGAAGACTAAAAAGTTCTGTTCACAGAATTTCACATGTGGATTTGTTCTTACAACAACATAAGTATTCACTGAACTGAAATTTAATTCACCATTCATAAATCAATTATTTAGATTGGTTTTTTTTCTATTCTGAATCCTTAGATACTTTTTTCTCAGTATTGAGAATTTTTCTCAGTATTGAGAAGAGAATGACTTAACGTGTTTCTTGTCTGTTTAAACTTCTTTGTATAATTCCATTCTATCACACTATTAGTTTCCTTAGAAATATTTTCTTCATTACAGTAAATATTATCCTTTTTTTTTAATCAATAGTTAATAGATATGTTGTATTTGTTGCTCTATTTCCTCTCTTGGGAAATAAAAATGCTATAAGTTATTCTATATTATTAACATACTTATGGTAGACATAAAAATGTTAATGCATGTTTCAGTTTCATAAGAGAGACATCTGAAGTCTCTGCGTGTGAAATATTCCCATTTTTCTATGTAAAGGCATGGGAAACTACGTAAAATATAAAGTATTGGATTGAGAATGTCCTTCTTCTCTTCTCTTCTCTTCTCTTCTCTTCTCTTCTCTTCTCTTCTCTTCTCTTCTCTTCTCTTCTCTTCTCTTCTCTTCTCTTCTCTTCTCTTCTCTTCTCTTCTCTTCTCTTCTCTTCTCTTCTCCTCTCCTCTCCTCTCCTCTCCTCTCCTCTCCTCTCCTCTCCTCTCCTCTCCTCTCCTCTCCTCTCCTCTCCTCTCCTCTCCTCTCCTCTCCTCTCCTCTCCTCTCCTCTCCTCCTCTTCCTTTCACTATAAGTAGGATCATAAAAATTTTCCTCCCATTCTCATGGCACAGCAAGACAAACTTAATATTTTGTGAAACTCTTGCCAGCAAAAAAGGGAGTTTTGAAAAAATACCATTTCCATATTTCTCAGGGAAGGAGTTGCACATTATTTTTTTTTTTAATTTTAGTATTTCTATGTGATATGATGTATAAAACTTCCATTGCTCATAAATTTGTCTAGAAAAGAAAGTTAGAAAAAATAGAATTGAAGCAGTTCACTTGAGGGGGAAGGAAGATTAATACAGAATGCTAGAAGTCTACACAGTTTTACCTCGAGCAATTTTATAGAAAGAGGGAAAGAGCATAAGAGGTGAAGTGATTTTGCCCAAGTGTGACAACCTAAAGGGTTCCCTGGCCTTGGGGTGTGTAGAGATGGTAACTGTGGGTTCATAGCATTCTGTAACACAAAAAACCACAGCTTTATCCTCTAAATTTCTCTATTTTATTACAGATTACCACAAAAAGCACCACTAGCAAATATACATATAATTAATAAAGTTATTAGGAATATATATTATATACCAAGCTATCACAAATTACTATCAGCAATCAGTAATACAGTACCAATCAATAGTATGTTCTCAATCAATAATAGCATCAATCAGTATTGCAGTACAACAAATAACAGCAACAACCTAGTAGCTATATACTACTACGGGTCACTACAACTTAGTGTTAGTGAAGAAAACATGTCAACAATATGTCAGCAGATCTAGTTACGGTAGATTACTTCTATAAATTTATATAATATTGATGCAAAGTGAATTAGGCAGATTTCAGAAGAGGCCACACTATCCAAAATGAAGGGGTGTGGCAGGATCTCAGAGAGGGGGACATAGCCACCCCCAAAAGAGGGGAGGACAGACAGAACTGAAAAAACAGGCAGAGAGTGTCTTCAAAAAAAGATCCACGTCACAGGGTCCGGAGCCACCCAGGTAACCCCAGTCAGAGTCCAAGAGCTCACAGAAAGTTCTCATGGAATTCATCTGGGAAGATCTCAGAGAGCGAGAAGATCAATTTTGGATAAAAATTAAGTCATTTTTTATAGCAATGAGAGGGTGTGGGACATCCTACTGCCAGCAACAGACGCTGTTGATTTTGATTTTTCACCTGTAACAGCCAATAGATGATGCTGTTTTCTGTTCTTTCAAAGCAATTTTATTTTTCCAGGTGGTTTTCCATCTTCCCAGAGTATAAATTGCCATTATGGTCCCTTGGTTTTGTGCTTACCCATGGCATCTCAGGATGTCTCTGGTTTCCAGGTATACCAGCTGTGCTTGAAAGAGGCCAGCTGCACTTTTCAAGGATGTTTCTGGTTCCCAGGCTTGCAGTCCCAGGCTGGCAGACCTTTCCCTGACAGTATTTTTCAGCAAACAATATCTTCTGCTCAGTATTTTTCCCCTTCTAACCAGGCCATCTTTATGGCTTCTCACATTGCCAGGGCAATTTAAAGATGAGTGCCAGAGCCAAAAGAGAAATTCGGAAGTTGCTTTGAGTGCCCAAAAGTCTTTCTCACAGAACATCTTGCTTCCTAATAATAAGCTATTGTTTTCCACCTCAAAAAATGAAAATATTATCTGCACTTGGCTGATATGACCACTGTCTATTCTTTTGTGATGAAAGGTTGTGCCAATGAATGGAAGAACAACCAGAGCAGTAAGTCAAGTGCTATCAAGTGAAGAGATTATATAAAATACTGATTATACTGATTTGGGCATATATAAAAACTATCCGCATAACACAAATGGTCTTTAGAAACTGTGCAGCTAAAACTGTCACTTTCCCTTTTTTTGAGTGCTTTGGTATAACCTGCCTGGACATAATAACCCCCAGATTTTATTGCAAGATACAGTTACTCCTCTGCTTCCTTTTTGTCTCCCTCCTCATATTGATTAGTATTGTTGACTATGATTCACTGAATATAAGGGATCAGCTTAGATTTCCAGCTGCTAAGATTAATAGATATCAAATAAAGAAATTTTGGCATCTATTAATCTTAGCAGCTGGAAATCTAAGGGAAAAACAAAAGAAAACGACAAGTCATTTAATGTATCAAGATCAAGATATTAAGGGTTAGAAAGACTCTCATTAATTTTCAGAAAGTTAGCAACTTCAAAAAGGACTATTTCCTTTCACTCGTTGCTTTTGCAACTGCTATTTTGTGACAGTGGTCCACTCTGGGTAAGTCTAACTTTGTGATTAAAATTTTGGTAGGCCTTTTCCACATAGTGAGAGAAATAGCCAGAACTAATGACATGTTGAACAGTTAAGCCAAAGTGTTATTATACATGTGAGTGGAGCTTCATACTTAACCAATTCTGTTTATCCATTACCTAAATTTAACATCTGACTTGCATTCTGAGTAAGTAAATCCCAGTAAACCTCCAACCATGTGAGTATTCAAACATAGACAAAACGGCTTGGCTGAGAGCAATTTATTTGTATTTTTTATTTAGGTATCTTGTAGACATAGGAGCTTCATTGTGCCATGTATTCATGTACATACTCTCCGAATCTCTATTAGCAGACTATAAAAAGAGTAACAAAATCACATGGATTTGTAAGTGTGCTTAGATAATAATATGCACATATTCAAAGTGTATCAGACTAATAAACATAGTTTTATTTATTTCTTTGCTTACTTATAATCGAATAATTAGTTTCTCATTACCCCTTCCTGTACACAAAGGTAAAAGAAAACATATCAGGTAACGTTCCTTACCACATGGAAAAGGCAAAGGGATAAGTGGAGTCAAAAAGAGAGGTAACATCCTCCAAATAATGTAAAAGACATGACATAAGCCATGACTCTCTCATGTTTCCTTTTTCCTCAATCAGTGTACGACAAGATGGAGAATGATGCAAAAAGGCCTCTCATTCCAAGTTACCACCCTTTTAGGATTTTGGTTCATTCATCCAAAGTCATTTCAGCCACTTATCTTTATTGTATCCCTCCTTTTGCATCCTTAAAATACACAACAGTCTAATTCTCTCAGTGTTTTAAAACATTTATGTAATATTAAGTTTGATATAACTCAGTGAGAAATTATGACAGGGATTTGCAGGGGAAAGGCCAGAAAGTGCATTTTTGTTAGATTTTTTTCCAAGACTAAATAAATAACCTACTATTGCAAATTAAAAACTTACACTTCAGTGCAACTTAATGATCCACAGCTAAAGATTCCTGCTTTTGAATATAACGAGGTAACTAAATCCAATGAGAAAGTGGAAGTTAACTAGGTGAAATCACTGAAGTCTGGGATAAATGTGCACCACATGACTAAAGATATATGAATCCTCTGAAGTAAATCTTAGAACAGAAATGTCTAACTCCTGACTCCTGGAAGTATTCACAAATGAAAGGATTAAGTAGGGAAAGTGGAAGTCAAAACTAAATTGAATCTGTGACCTGACATCAGGATGGTTGGTGAGCTAAATTAAGAGCTAAATTCATCCTGTGCTTGCTAGAAACAAGATTGTCATGAACTTCACAAAGCTTTGAATCAAGCCTTTATACTGGAAAATGAAATCTAAGTTACTCTGTGAAGTACAGAGCTACCAGTGGATCCTTCCGAATATTTGTTGTTCTTTATGGAATGAAGAAAGATGTTTCTAGTGTGTGAAAGCAGCATTCAAATGATGCACTATGAAGTATAATACCTTGGTTTCCCTATGCTGCGATGTAGGAGGCAGTGGGATGCATGGCCAGATGAAAGGGATGCTCACATGCTCTGGGGCTCATAGGTGGGTACAGGATGTACCACATTAGGCTGCAGCAAGAGCATATGCATGTTATGAAGGCCTCTTTAGATTGAGACCTAGTGGGAAATACATCCTTGCCAAGTTCCAGTGTTGTAGGAGCCATGGTGTCTCATATAATACATAATCCAGCATGCAAGGTACAGTCACAGCAAATTAAAATATGCACTGACCAGCTGCTGCTGGTACATGGCGTCAGAGACATCAGGAAGGCTGCAGAGCACTGTTGCAGATGCATGAAATATGGCCTTGACTGTGGGAGAACTCAAAGGAGGAATCACCTGTGTGAGCTGTGTGTGCCTTGTAAACCTGCAGCCAGCCACATCACCAATTCCATACATTGAAAATTACCATTCAGTTTTCCAAGAAATCCTTTGGGCTGTCACATACCTTTGAGTTTTGAAATCTTTCTTCATATTTCATATCTTTGTCAGACTGGACCTGCCTTCAAGGACTGTTGGAGCCTCTAACACACAGCAAGGAGCTCCCCAAGATGGGAATGGCCACTCTCTTAGCCCCACAGGAAAGGGCAGCTCCTCACTGTGCCCTTTCAGCAGTGTCCAATGGTAGGATGAGTGGCAACGGGCACAGGCCCCTCAGGAGGAACAGGAGTTTCCATCTGAATATGAATAAAAACTTCTTTACTTTGAGGCTGCCAGAGCACTGGAACAGGCTGCCCAGAGAGGTTGTGGAGTCTTTTTCTCCGGAGACATTTAAGACCCACCTGGACACAGTCCTGTGCAATCTGCTCTGGTGAACCTGCTTTAGCAGGTGGGTTGGACTAGATTATCTCAAAAGGTCCCTTCCAACCCCAACCATTCTGTGACTCTTTTATTCAGTTCCTAAAAGCTTAACCTTCCAGTAAGATGGAATTCCATTGTACTTGTTTTCCTTAACAGTTACGAGTTGAGGGAGCAAAAAAAAAAAAAAGTGAGTAAAGGATTGTGCATAGTTTTAGTGGGAGTTTTGAAAAAGCTTTGAAGTGCCCTTTTGGATGCAGTGAACTGAATATAGGACTGATATATGGAGATCCTGATGCTCAATCAGTCCATGCAAAATAATTATTTTCAAAAAATTTCAGTGAAAAATGTATGCCTTTAAATTTAAACATATGAGACTTCTAATTGTCTGCAGAATCTAGCTTTTAAAGTAAAATATCAGGCACCGTGAGGTGTTCAATGTGTTTAAAGTTGGGAAAACACATCAGTGTTCCAGTTAACATAACTACACAGGCTAACAAAACCAACAGAAATGAAATCTATATTTAGAATGCTTCTTGGTTTTTACTGCAGTGGAATTCACATGCAGAGATGTTCTCTCCTAAAATAAAATGTTTTTCTCCTTTCTCTTTCCAATTCCATTCCTTGATTTGAAATACTTTCTTAAAAGGCTAGGAGAAAAATAAACAAAAAAAACAAACAAAACACAAGTTTATATTGTGAACTAAGACATTCCGTACACATCTAAAATACAGCTGAAACTATATCCACATAAAGATAATAAATTTCCTTTCAGAAGTTAGAATGTAAGGAAGAAAACCCCTCTGATCTCAAATATGGACTTAGTGCTGCCATCCAGCGAGACCTGGACAGGCTGGAGAGTTGGGCAGGGAAAAAATTAATGAAATACAACAAAGGCAAGTGTAGAGCCTTACATCTGGGTAGGAACAACCCCAGGTTCCAGTATAAGTTGGGGAATGACCTATTAGAGAGCAGTGTAGGGGAAAGGGGCCTGGGGGTCCTGGTGGACAGCAGGATGACCATGAGCCAGCACTGTGCCCTTGTGGCCAGGAAGGCCAATGGCATCCTGGGGTCTATTAGAATGGGGGTGGTTAGTAGATCGAGAGAGGTCCTCCTTCCCCTCTACTCTGCCCTGGTGAGACCACAGCTGGAATATTGTGTTCAGTTCTGGACCCCTCAGTTCCAGAAGGACAGGGAACTGCTGGAGAGAGTCCAGCACGGGGCAACAAAGATGATTAAGGGAGTGGAGCATCTCCCTTATGAGGAAAGGCTGAGGGAGCTGTGGCTCTTTGCTTGGAGAACAGGAGGCTGAGGGGTGACCTTATTAATGCTTATAAATATATAAAGGGTGAGTGTCACGAGGCTGGAGCCAGGCTCTTCTCGGTGACAACCAATGGTAGGACAAGGGGTAATGGGTTCAAACTGGAACACAAGAGGTTCCACTTAAATTTGAGAAGAAACTTCTTCTCACTGAGGGTGACAGACACTGGAACAGGCTGCCCAGGGAGGTTGTGGAGTCTCCTTCTCTGGAGACATTCAAAACCCGCCTGAACACATTCCTGTGTAACCTCATCTAGGTGTTCCTGTTCTGTCAGGGCGATTGGACTAGATGATCTTTTGAGGTCCCTTCCAATCCCTAACATTCTGTGATTCATATGAGTAAGTCTAGAGGGAGACTGTCGAGTGCTGTGTTTTATGCCAGTCTCTGCCACTCAAGGACATAAGGTCACACACGGCTAAGCTGGCTGCCTGGGGGAGCCTGAAGGAAGTTGTTTAGCATATGAGGAAGGCTCCACCTCAAAGGATCTGTCCTGCAGCTTCATTGCTTCCCCTTTCCTGCCACCTGATCTGCTGCAATGGTGCCTCATGTTGTTGCATGACTGCAATATGTGCTTTTTCACAGCAAATCAGAAGAAAGTTGAATCCCACTAAAAAGCTGAACTGTTTAAAACTCTATTAATACATGCAAATTTGATTAAGGATCTGGAGTTCGCATTCTAGTAGAAAATGTGAAATTTGCCTGTATTCACAAAACTTATTTGTAAACAGATGACACTTTTGAGTATGCATAAATCTGTGGAGAATATAGGTTTATTTGTGAACATATAAGTATAAAAAAATATGTATTGTTTTGCTATTAAAATTAAACATGTTTAAAGGGCTTAATAGATGTTTATTAAATAGTCATATATTCCAAGATGGCTTACGCTCTTATATGCCTCTGTTGAAAATACGTGTGTTCTCCTGGAGAGGTTCAGGTTGATCTAAGTCTCAAGGAATCCATACAGGGCTTCCAAAATATTTCTGCCAAGCGAGAGAAAAAGCTTTCCAAGGTACCTTACTTAGGTTTGGGATTAAGACTATGCTCTACAGGGATACTTGTCATTAAAAAGAAAAAAAAAAAAAAAATGTTTTTAAACATGTTACTCAATGGACGAAAAGGGTTGATCTTTCTTACACACTCCTTTCCAGTGTGTGAAGAATGTCTGTGACTGATATCAAAGCATATACGATCATTGGTAATACCAGTAAGGCTTGCAAGATTTCATGACTATTTCTTTTTAAATGAAAACCCCTACGAAGCAGATGATTTGTTATATAGCATCCAAGCAACTATGTCCATGCATGGGTAAAGTCATAGATCAACCAGAATGAAAGGAGCTGCTGGAGTCTTACTCAGTCTATTACAGTGTGTGATGTCAGTGAAGATCTCACTCCTCCTGCATGTGGTGCCCTTACTCAAGTATCTTATTGTTTTGAAAGTAGGATTTTGCAATTTGACCTTTTCTGCATATTTCTACCCCCAAAGGAAGAAATAATTTTGTAGTTTGAGACTGAACCAATATAGAAGTCCATTTCTTTCCCTTACAGATACATAATTAATCTGATACATCATACTCACCTCCTCTGTATGCCACTTATCTTTCTTTTATGTCCCTCTCTTTCTTTGAAATAGGTTTTAAATCCTTGACCTGCTCCTCCTTTGCACACATATATAAAACAAAGGCAATGTGTCTTCTAATTCAGGTTTTATGTACACACAAATCTACAATGACATTCAGCAGTCAGTGAAGGTCTCCTAATATGTGAAGTCTGCAATCTTATATTCAACAACATTTGAACAAACCCCTGTCAGGGAAAAGGAGCACAGCAGAGGCATTTTTGTGAGAAAATTCAGGTGTCTATAAAGGAAGGTTCCTCTGTAGAGAAATTACTTGGTAGCAGACATAACCTAAAAGGCAAACATATCTCTATTTCTTTTAAAAATTTTGCCCCAGAAATGGGATTCCAAGCAATAAGTTCCAAACTGCAAACAGAAGTGTTAGGTACAGTTCAGCAGGTGATTAACACTGTAAAGAGAAAGAATCCTCCATGTATCACAGAATCACAGAATGGCTGAGGTTGGAAGGGACCTCTGGAGGTCATAGAATCATGGAATTATAGATTAGTTTGGGTGGGAAGGGAACTTTAAAGATCATTTAGTCCAGCCACCTCATCTAGGTCATCTGGTCCAACCCTGTGCTCAAGCAAGGTCACCTGGAGCATGTTGCTCAGGTCCACATCCAAATGGTTTTTTAATATCCTTCCAAGGAAGGAAACTCCACAACCTCTCTGGGCAACCTGTGTCAGTGCTCAGTCACTCTCACAGTGATAAAGTCCTTCCTGATGTTCAGGCAGCACATGTGTTTCAGTTTGTGCCCATTGCCTCTGGTCCTGTCACTGGACAACAGTGGAAAGAGCCTGGCTCTGTTTTCTTTGCACTCTCCTTTCAGATGTTTATATACATTAATAAGATGCCCCCCAAAGTGTTCTCCAGACTGAACAGTCCTCACTCTCTCAGCCTTTCCTCATAGAAGAGATGCTCCTGCCCTTCATTACTGTAGCACTTTGCCAGATTGTCTCCAGTATGTCCATGTCTCCCTGGAGCCCAGGAGTGGACCCAGCACTCCAGAGGTGGCTTCACCAGGGCAGAGGAGAGGGCAAGGATCACGTGCCTCCACCTGTGGGCAGCGCTTGTCCTAGGGCAGCCCATTTGCCACCTTTGCCACAAGGACACATTGCTGGGTCATGTGCAGATTGGTGCTCACCAGGAGCCACCAGGTCCTGTAGAATGGTTTGGTGTTTTGTGGGTTTGTTGGATTGTGGGTTGTTTGTTTGTTTTTAATTTTTATTTATTTATTATTATTATTATTAAGTGAAAACTGGCTTTAAAAATGGAAAGTTATGACCTGAATATGAAGAATATTTTAAATGTAAACATATAAACAGACCAGTGAGTCATACTGTACTTTTTGAAAGTACACATGTGTTTTCTCTCCTCTTTTGGGATGGTGCAATAGCTGCAGCCATCTAAAGACCAATGCATGCTATCTGGTAAAACTATTTTGGGGATTGACTCTCAATCCTTAACCTATTAAATGGTATTATGAAGTGCGGAGAAGAATAAAAATACTGAAGCATGAAGTCTCTCTGCTACGAACACTGACATACACCATTTCCTAATCATACATGGATGTAGGGTGGGCACTCCTGCTATGTGGTTTGATTCATATTTTATAGTTTCAAAATATCAAACTTACTTATTTCTTATGCATGTTTTTACATAGTGTTTTGCATATGGAAGCTAACAATCCAAATGTCTGATTTCTAACCACATTGATTCACAAGATATTTAACCTTGGGACAGCCTCATGTCAAAGTTTCATCTGACTATTGTTTGGGGACCATGCTAAACTGGGAAAGTTGACTGTGAAGAAAAAAAATACTAAATAGATTTTTTAAAGGTTTTTAGTAACATTATTCTTTCCACTTTATTAAAATGTGATATAAACTGCACAATTTTCGTGTCTTATAATGGAATATCACGTCACTGATAATAACTCAGGGCTATTAACCTGCTCAGCAATGTAAATGCTGGACACCGGCATATTTTTTCATTCTGATGGGATTCCTGACTTGGTCAGTACTTTGGTATCATTCTGCCTGTCCCCACTCTTAAAGTGGATATACACAAAAAGGTCTTTAAAACCTGCTTCTTATCCTGATTAAAACCTATTTTTAGAACAAGGTAAGTAAAGCAGAGAGAATTGCATCAGCTGGCTGAAACAGAGCACAGCACATCTTCCTCTCACCAACTGTGTGTTCACAAGTTTTACATTCAGTCTTGGTCTTATTTCAGCAACTTTCAAAGACTCTCTGGGTTATAGCAAATTATAGGTGATCCTGTCTGATCCCTGGGAAAATACCTTTCTTCTCATCATCCCCGAAGCCTGATTGCTTTTGTGCATCTTGCCCCTGCTCTCCTATTCCTCTTTGTTGTGGACATAGTGGTCTTTGCCCTGGCTGTGTCAGAAGCTTATTTGTACAGAGTATCCTGGAATTTTTGGGGGGAAGCAGGTATCCCCCATTCACTCCAGAGGGTTCCGTGCTCCAGGACAAAGTAAACAGCTGCATTTTTCTTAGTTGCCCTGTTCCTTTCTTTGAAAGGAACACACTCTGTTCAGGACACTACTAACAGCCAATTGAAAAAAAAATATCTTTTTTCACAGCCCTACGTTGTCATTACCTTTGTCTGCCTGTAAAGATGCTTAGATAAATATTATATTGTGTATCTGACTTGATAGCCCACATTGAAATTCTTCCAACTTCATGTTTCAGCAACCAATTCATTACTGACTGCAGATTTGTGTGCTGGTCACTGGGGTATTTATCCAGGTAAATAAGTAAATAATATTAAATAAGTTGTTGTTTTGTTCTTTTTTGTTGTTTGTTTGAGGGTTTATTGTATGTTTATTTGGTTTGGGGTTTTCTTGGTTTGTTTGTTTTTGTTGGTTTGGTTTGTTTTTTTTTTTAATCTTTTCCACTCTATGGTCAGTTTTACTTCTGAAACTAGACCTGCCTCAATGATGTCCAGATGTAATTTTTGCATTCATCTGTGGAAGTCAGGAACTAAAATAGTATGGAAGTATGTAGAATTTAGAATCACTGGAATTCATTGCGAGGGGGAGAAGCAGTGGCAGAAACAGTAGAGTTAAAATGTGAGAGACTTAAATGGGAAGTGAGAAAGTATCATCAGGCCTGTGTGATAGGGTGTGTTTTGGCTGTTGATATTGCATGTGCTGGTTACAATTCCAACCATAAAACTGCCTTCATTTGTTCATTAACATCATTTCCTCTGGCCAAGTTGTAAATTGGATTGTGGTGTAATTATTTCAAAATGGGATATTTCAGATTTTTATATTGTAATGAAAGGATCTGGGATGAGAATTACCTTCATGTTTTGTGTACTTCTTCCCAACTCTCCAAAGACAGTGCCTCCTCTTCTCCAATATTGTTCTTTATTTTTCTGTTTCCTCATTCAGATTGTACCCTAAACTGTCCATATTTGTCCAAAATGAGATTTCCTGTCTTTGAAATAGACTTCCCGCTTGTCCTTCACTTTCACTCCAATCCCCAAATGAGTATTTAGTCATCTTAAAGAATGAAGAATGAAAATAACAGGAAAAGATGAGTCAAAGGTTTTCTCTTTGAGCATACTAGTAGATTTCTGGACCCTGCCTAGAAAAATGATCACAAAAAAGGAGGAAAAAAAAAAAGGTTCTGCAGCAAACTTCAGGAAAAAAAATGTGACTTCTTATTTTACACTGCATTTCCCACCTGCCTTGCCTTTTCTCCCTGCCTCCTGCAAAATCACCCTCCTTTGTTGCTGTCTTCAACATTTCATTATAAACTATGTGAATGAAAAATGTTGCACTTTTATATTTAATTTCTGGTTTTCTTAAAAAATAAATTGGGATATAATTTTAAAGGGGTAAAGGGACTCTGTATAGTCAATTTGACACAGTTAGCTGATTCTTGTGAATGAAATAGTGATACAACCTTCCTTCAGGAGAGCAACAAGGTCCTTGGTAGTTGAAGGTTTTGTGTGTAGTAGATCTCGGTGAGCTTAAAGAAAGATATGGATATTGATAGGAAAGGGAAAAGGAAAATAGAAAAATGCTAGTACCTAGAAAATGGAGAAGAAAATGTGAATAGCAGTTATTATGCCTTTCCATTTTATTTTTCTACATGCTACGTGACTAATTATTGTGAGTGCTTAGTTCTGTAATAGGTCTCTTAGGAGAAGAACAGTTGCATCACGTTCTGCTTCACGTGTCTCTTGTCTTCCCTGTGGCCAGTTTCCCTCCCAATAGTACTTTGCGTTCTGTGAAAACAGAGATTAATTTCCTGTTGATAATTTTGTTTTAGATTATGTCAGAGTTCAGATGCATGGAGTTACAAATCAGTTTCAAATCAGTTTCATCTGTCAGGTATTACAATTCATACTGTAAATGATTGAGGGTACAGTCTTCCCAGTAGAAACCTCTTTCCATGTAGATCTATGCCATGTAGACTGTGCTTTTTAAACATGCAGATTTCCAGACTGATTACTTCTGTTTTCCTCATGGGTCATTCTGCATTGGAGAAGTTGTATTTTGCTTGGCTTGGATGTCTTTTTTTTTTTTTACTTGAAATTAGTGAATTTACGTAATATGAATTGTTAGAACTCAAAAAAACCCAAAAAACTAATTCACTAAATATAATAAACTTTTGTAACTTTTCCTAACAGAAGTTGTGATCACCTTGCTATTGTTTATGCTTTTTTATGTGCAAAGTCATTACTTGTAAACAAACCACAAGACGAAGTAGCAATTGGGATAAAGTGGAATATTTTCATATCCAGATTGTCTCTGCACTAGAATACAGAGTGACTTGCATCTGCTGAGTAGCTCTTCATCAACTTACACGTTTTCAGTGTGCAGTGGGGTTGAGTAGAGTGTGGGTTTACAGAAGGCAATGGAGAAGGAATATCTTTTACTCTGGAACTAGACCACTGCTGAAATTAATAGCTGTGTGTATCCAACATCCACGAGCTTTGGTCATGTGCTCTCACCTGCATGGTCACCTAGAGACAAGATATGTAGCATCCTGAGGGTTTCTGCCAATTGAAATGATTCTATGATTGTAAGAATCTATGATTCTATACCTTGAAGGTAAAAAAGAAATACAGATTCTCTTTGACCTGTGAAAAAAAATGAAGTGTTTAGATGGAAGAGCCATCCTGCCACTCCATCCCTATAATGACAACGTCACCTTAATTGAAAGAGCTGTAATTTTTTTTCCTGTACTGTTTTGCAAAAGATTGTTTGTGTAAATGGCTTTTCAATAAATCAATAGCAACCATGTTTATTTAAAAAAGAATCCTTTTAATTTTCCAGAATGGAGACAACTAGTAAATGTTTGCTTGAATAATTTTCATTTTTATCAGTCTAACTATGGGTAGAATTCTGAAGTTTTATATCCAAATAGAAAATAGCATACAACATCTCAGCTTCTTTCAAACTCCTTATGCATTTCTAGAATGCTAACATCAAATTGCACTTGGAAGTAACTAAAAGAGAGAATTTGGAGTCCATACTTGATATTTTCTGTTTTAGATATACCTTTAAAGTACATATTGGTAGGAGTTTGCTTCACAGTTTATTGTAGTTGCATTTTTCTAACTGTAAATTGTTGATTTAAATTGTGTTTGGCTTAAAACATATGAAATTGCCACTCAGCTGCAAAGGACTGCAGATAGAGAATATTTCTTCAATATGAGACTATATCAGTCTTTGCTTTCAGAATATGTACATTCTAAAAACAGATAAAGAAGCTCAATTTGCTCTTTAAATTCCTGTGGTAGCTTTAGCAAATATTTTGTTACTTTTTTTATTTTTATGCTTTTTATAGACTTGTGTATGATGCACAGACTTTGGACAGGACAGTGAAATGAAAAATGATCAATTTCTCCATGGATTCTAATCAAATTCTATGAAGATGGGACACAATATGACTTAAAGGTCAATTTTCTCTTCATATTAAGCCACAGGTTTTTAATTTTCTTTCAGAGAGCTCTAAGCACTGAAAGATATACTGCGATGTATAAGAAAAAATACTGTGTCCCGCCTATGAGACATGGATAAATAAAGGCAGTATATCTAGAAAACAAAAGGCAGTTGAATACAATGTAGAAGTATTCTAATCTCTCCAGTGCTTTTGAAAATTCACTCCTAATCCTTCAAGTGAGCTGAGAAAATGCTGAATCATCCTGATTCACGGTAGGATTTCTACTTATTTGATCACTTCTAATCATTGGATAATCCTTCCTTAGTAGAGATATGAGAGCTCCTTTATGGATGAACTTTGCTGAAGATGAAGTAATAAGAAGTATCAGAGGGTTTTGGTTCTAACTTTTTTTTGCATCTTCTGTTTGGGTTCCTTCTGAGTTCAGGTCTTTTGTCTGTCTTTCAGTTCATTCACAGAAGCACCCTTATTTTGAAATATTCCAGTTTTGCCTAAGAAAAATTATGCCCTATAAACTATTGACAATGGTAATTCCTTTCAAATAAAATGATCTTTTCAGTATATATGAAAGTAGAGGAGTGTTAATTTTTGTTTACTCTGAATTTTTATGCATGAAACTTTCTTTTCTATTTAGCGTACTCATGCATCTGTCCCCTTTCCATGTGTTGTATGTCCTTCCATTTCATGCTTCTCTCTTGTATCAGATCAACTTCCATCCATTTTCCTTTCTCCCTCTCTCAGCAACATGCATATGCATGCTTTTCTTTTAACCCAGCTGAGAGTCACATGCTGTGCACCTGTCTCAGAGGGAACATGCCTCCTGAGCTGGTTTCATACAACACAGGTGCATGAATAGTAACCAAGATATTTATGCAACAAAATGAAGAGAGTTTAACCATAAGGACATTACACAAGATATTCATGTAATAGTATGTTTGCCTGACCTTATTTGTTGTTGTACAAGCACATCCTATCTTGCTCTATTTCCACAGTAAACTCAAAATGGTATTTGTGACATTAAGCTGCTTATATTCATCTGCATCTTCAGTTTGATGCAAACTTCTGACCTGGTGGAAGTCTAGATCTTACTAGCTTCAGAGAAAACTTGTCCTATGTCTTTTGAGCTAGCTAGCAATAACTGATTACTTTGCTCCTTAAGGATTTTAAAATATGTGGGGACCTCAGAAATCCAGTTTGGATGTTAATTAATTTCTATGTGCTCTCAAAATTGAAGAAAGGGGTATACCATGTTTTTCCTTTCACAATGCCAATACAGTGGTAGATTGAGAACAGCTGTGACAACAAAGACAGTTTTATTAGCACCTATGCCACTATTAATACATGTTAATTAAACAGTGGGAATTATACTATCAAAAAAAAATTATATGCCATTTTACAGATAGTCAATAATAAAGCAGAGCTTGGAAATAAACTCCCCATTCATAGGCATAAAAATGTAGTTCCAGAGACAAGGTTATAATTTGATCTGTTCACTTTCAATTGATACCTAGATCAGACCTGGACTCTAGAAAATTTTCCTTGTCTTTCATTGGAAAATTTACCATCTTAAAATTTTCTAGTTTTTTTCAGCTGTTTATTCCAGTTACATAAACTAAGCATTTGTGGTTCCATTACACCACCTGGGAAAAAAAAAAAAAAAAAAAAAAAAAAGGTGTAAACTTTTATTTATTTTTTATCTTAATTTCTTTGAAGTGGGGAACAGTGCGGTATGAAATAAATCTAATTGCTTCAGCTTTGCAGAAAACACTTAAGCATTCGTCTTGTACAGCAAATTCTTGATCAAATGAATGTGGGTTTTATTTAATATATAATTATATAGCTATGCTGGATACTTGAGTTAATTACAGAAAATATATAAATTAAGAAATTGATGAAAATTGCAAATAGTGAAAATACTTCAGAAGCAGGAGAAGGAGAAGAATAAATGACAGCTACTTGCTACAGATCATTTGCACAGCCTTAGGGTACAAGTAAAGGAACAAATCTTCCCAGAGCTGTTGACAAAGTTAGCGCTGCACTGACAGTCCAGGAAAGAACAGGACAGGACCAGCTTCTGCTCCTGGCCAGAAAAGCAGAGGCTTTCAAAAGTGCAGAAATATGAAGTTCAGTGAATGGAGGAAAGAGTATGAAGCAGAAGTTGTGGTTTCTAAGCCTCTTTGTGGCATCAAGTTTTTAAAAACCCTGTAAAATAAGCCAACCACTTCTGTTAGCAGATATTCTCATCATCGATGTGATTTAGAATATCTGTACTAATTTCACTTGAGTTGAGGAGTTATCGCATTTTAACAGTCTCAGTGACAGAACATTTTATAGATATTTGCTTGACAGAATTTGTACAATTTAGAGTTGGCTTGCGTGATTAATTCTTTGTGCTTGCGCCTGCCCCATCCGCCCACCACACTGAGGGCTCTGTCATTTACCAGGACTCCATTAAATTCAATTGAGCAGTGGCTGCAGGAGGCCAGACGGCGTATGTCCTGGGGCCATACAAGTGCTATTTTGCTGGCTGTACTCTGCAAAGCCAGAGACACTCAGGGGACTACAGAGAGAGTCACATTAGTGACATAATACCAAGTGCTTGCACCATGTTATGTAAATACTCATTGTGATGAAGTGTGCGGTGTTTGTTCTCAGCTGGTTGTTCTGTTCTATGTATATAGAAGGTTGCTGATGTTTGCAATAAATAATTTGTAGCTAATATTGTTGACAGTGTTCTTGATGAAGTTTAAAAAGTGTTTGCTGTCTTTCTCTCACTATGCTTTTTACTTTATAGGACAACTTCCTTAACTTTCTGTATGACACTAGAAAGCGGAATGGAAGGAGTATTTTGAGGTATATAGAATTAAGGGGTGGGCGTACATCCAGGGAATCTCAGAGGGAAATATGGGCTCTGTGCCATGCACTGAACTTGCTACATATGCACACATCTGATCTCACAAACACACACTTCACAGATGGTCAGCAATTGCGCAGATCAACTCCACAAGGCCTGTCCAGATCCCACTTATCCTGGGCATCTGGAAATCCTGGTCATACAGCCAGTCTGTGATTTCTCTCCTCTTTCGTTTTCCCAGTCCTGAAAATCTGTCTAAGTAGGGAGGAGGAAGAGGAGAAGAAGAGGACATGCTGAGGAAGAAAGACATATCAGGCTTGTGTTAACATTGAACATGTTGAAAATGGTTAGGTTACTATAAAGTAATGAGCTTCAGGACCTCAACGGAGGTATAATCTACTGTGTGTGTATTTTTAGTTTGCTGTTGGGGTGTAAAATGTATTCACTTCACTTAAGCTATGTCATAATAACTTACTGTGAATATTGAAATAAAATGCTAATTAGATACAGTTGGAAGAGAGCACATGGCAAATTACTGTAATACTGCTCATGGCTGGTAACTCATTTGCCTATGGTAGCATGATCAGTTTTGATCAAATGCTTTTTCTCTTAATCTACAGACTCTTTAATAATGGGCCATCTCTAACTAAAATCTGCACCAATTTTAAGTTCAGTTAATTTAACTTTATAAGTTAGAATGCTTTTCTTAACCAATTAAACTATAAGTAAGCATAATTCAAAGTAGAATATTTCTTAAATATTTTTCTCTTTATTTAATCAGAGAAACTTATTTTTCTTCAGAAGATGTTGCCTAATTATATTTTTTCTAAATAAAAATATAGTTGGTGTTCCCAAATCACTCGTGCGTAAACAATCTACTTGATCCTGGTTTAAAGTATCAGTCTAATTTTAGGTGGTCTGACTATACTCCTGTAGGCAGGTAGATGTTTTTGCTGATATTTTGCACTGAAAATCATGATGGATCAAATGAGGACTTTGAACTTTGTGAAGGTGATGTCACATATGTACATCACAAGACAAGTTCAGGGCTATTTTGTATGAGATGTATTTAAAAATCCAGCTTTTTCCAAGATTTCAGGACTTCTGCAACAGGTGTAATCTCACTGATATCCATGACAGAGTCTCCTCTTTTTGACAGCACAGTTTTACTCTTTTCTTAAGAGTTATATGTTTGGATTATTTATGCACTTCAGAATCCCAGGGTATTACTTAGGTACCCAATTCTGATTGACTACCAAAATTCTTAGGCCCTGCCTGTATAAATGGTTGTCTTCATGATTAACTTCAATTCTGTAAAAAGTAAGACTATTTTTTTAATCTGCTAAAAGTTTTGATCTGATATATACTGAAATACAATCAGAGCACCAATTCTTATGGTGCTGTCTCTATCTGTCCAATTATCATTCATATTTTTCTGAAAATATAGGGATAACATGCAAGGAACAGAAAACAGTCTGATCCTCTGCCACTGCAAATTTACCATTTATTTTGTTAGAATCATATTGCTTTTTTTAACAGTTGGTTTTGGAATGAATTACCTAAAGGTCAGCTATAGGTGTCTTAGTAGAATTTCTTTAGTCCCCTTCTGTTACAGATTGAAAAATAATGGTAAATTGCATTTAGATGACAGAAAAGCAACTATTCCTCAAGGAACTGGGACTTTCTGTTTGTAAGTAAAAATAACATCAGACTTGGATGTCTTTCTACCATAATATATTTCCAACAGAAAATAGTAAATGAATACAAGAATTAGTGTATGTGCTGGTTTGACTGAAAATCGGTTAATTTTATTTGTGCCATTAGAAACATTTATTTTTCATAGCTAGCATGCTCATCATTTGGACTTAGTTTGAGAACAAGAGAGAACACCCCAGCACAGAGATAATGTTTTGAATAGCTCTGGTCTGAGAGCCAAGGATGTTCTGAGCTCTGCCCATAGGTGTGAGACATCAAGGAAGGGGGTCAGAGATGGGGCAGAGCTTGACTGACATCCAGACTGATCACTGAGAGTATTTCATCCCATTAGCATCATGCTAATTATTTAAGGAGGGTTGGGAATTGGGACCTTCTGGTTGGTTCTTCCATTCTTCTCTCCGTTCTTTTTTGTCAGAGCTGGGGGAGTTTTGGTTGAGACATTTGACCTGGCTTTTGCCATTTTGCAGAGGCCTCTGGGCTTTTCTGCCCTTTTCGTCTCTTTTTCTCTCTCTGGGATTAGCTTTAGGACCAGGTGTGGCTTGCTGGGACTGGCTACTTAGCTGTGGACAGAGCTCGTGAGGAATTGCCTTGAGTATCTTTTATTTCTGATTTATACACATATATATTTACTCTTAGTGTATTAGTATTTTTTTATTTTATTAAACTATGTTTATCTAAATCCAAGTTTCTCCCTTCCCTTTCAATTCTCTCCCCTGTTGAGGGGGGTGAGGGAGGGGGTGAGAGAGTAGCTATTGTGGTTGTATTGCTAGCTCAGGTTAAATCACAACAGTGTATTCATATTTAGGGAGTTGTATCTTTCTTCCATTGCATTCTGCTTCTATTTAATTCTAGGGGTAAACACAGAGTTTCTTGATGCTATCACTACTCATGTTTGGGCTTATATTGTATTTGTGTGTTGCGTAGATCTGGCTAAACCAAATTTATTTCCAATGTTTGGAGAAAGCAGCTATTTTCTACCCTCTTCTGGTCCTTGTTTTTGCAGGGCAGTCAGTGAAGAGTAAATGATCCTATCACACTGAAGATGAGTTAAAAGCAGGAGTCTAACCAGTAGAATTAATAATGTCTTATACAAATGTGATACTTGTAGTTTTCTTCTGTTTTTCAAATGCTACCATTTCAACAACAGAAACAGTTGGAAAATACTTCTCACTCTACCTGAAGGTTTTACATTTGGATTCCATGCTTGCACTGGAATCTTAATCCTTACCCAGAGCACAATGTTCATTATTTCTTCAAGCATACTATCTTTGTCTCACTTTTATCTTTATTCCTTTAAGTTCTCTTCCACTTTCAATGCTAAAGATCTTTTTTTCCTTTAAAGTTCACAGATTTTATCCCTGATTTCTTTCAGACAATATGCTTTGTTTTACAGGTTTATGTTGCCTTTGAATCTTGACTATGAAAACTACATTTCACTACATTTCATACCATCATTGTTTATAAATTGCGTAAGCAATATACCCCTGTGTTAATTCAGTTTTCATTAACAAGTTATCATTCGGGGTATTCTGTGCACAAACATATGAGTTATGTGCTATATAGTCTGTACATATATAAAAACTTGGTCAAGTTACAGCAGACCCATGCCTTCTTTTTTCTGACCATATATGCTTAGTTTGGGATTGCACAGACATAGTGTTTTGGTTTGTTTTTTTTTTTACACACATTATTACTCCTTACCTGTAATCTAGCAAGTGCATTATTGTTAGAAATGGTTATACATCTTTCTGGAGCTTAACATGAAGGCTTTTAAACTGGAAATTGAACCTTAACTTTGAAAATGCCCTTGCACTGTAATTTTAAATATGTGATTAGAATCACCAAACAATTTAGGTTGGAAAGGATCTTGTGGGGTTATCTGGTTCCACAACCCTGCTCACAGCTGGCCTAGCTTCAGAGTTAGAGCAACAGGCTCAGGGCCTGCATAATTGAGTTTTTAATATCTCCAAAGCTAGAAATCCCACAACCTTTGGGAAAGTCTTCCCAGGACTGACTGATCCCATGATGAAGAATGCTTTCCTTATAGTCAATAGGAATTTCCCTTGTTGCAACTTGCAACCAGTGCCTCCCATGCTATTTCTGCACCTCTGAGAGGAGTCCGCTTCTGTCTTCTACATAACCACCAATAATATCATTGAAGACAGCAGCTGAATCCCCTCTTAGCCTTCTCTCCTCCAGGCTGAGCACACACACACCTCTCTCACCCTCTGCCAATACGTTATGTCCTCCAGGTCTGTAAGTCAGTGGCCATCCTCTGGACTTGCTCCAATTTATTAATGTGTTTCTTGCAGTGGACACCCCAAAACTGAACTGCTTCAGACATGGTCTCAGACATCCCTATTAGATGGAAATAATTTCCATGATCCTGCTGATTATATTCTATCTAGCACATCCCAGTTTGCAGATAAGCCTCATTGCCTCAAGGGCATGCTGCTAACTCATATTCAACTTGCTGTCCTCTGAGACCCCAAGTCCTTTTCTGCCAAGCTTGTGCTATCAGCCCTCATCCTGTACTATTGAATAGAGCTATTTCTTCCCAGGTGCAGGACCGAGAGGAGAGGAGAGAAACTGCATGTTCCTTAACTTCTTGTGAAGCAATTAATCTAAAAATATTATAGTCAGCCTGCTATCCAGGTTCAGCATGATGGCTGACAAACTGATAGCAAAGGAAAGAGCAGGAGGTGGGAAGAAAACTGGTAAAGATGTGGATTAGATGGTGAATGAAGTAACATTGTCACAGGTGCCACTTGCATGCCAGCTTTCTATTTCACCTTCTTTAAAATGCTTCTTCTAGTGGAGTTATTAACATATTTCTGTTTTGTGGTTTCTTTTTTTTTTTTTTCCAAATATGTGTGCAGAAGCAAACTTCTTAACAGCAACAACAAATAATATAGCTAATTTTTGTCTCTGATGGTTGCTAGTTTTGGAAACAGCACCAAGTAACTTTTGGGTGTCCCAGAATGCATTCGTTCTCATGGTTCTGCTTGGAGTTTCCAAACATGGCTTCATGCAGCCTGAGTATAAAGAGCTCTTGCTGCCCAATGATGATTAAAGCAGACTGCCTATTTTAAAACATCACTTATTCATGGTGGTTCTTAAAACTCACCAACATCTCTGTTTCGAAACCTGGGATTTAGAGTCTTGCTTTCTGACATTCAAAGCTTAGATGGGCACCCTTAGACCCTGGGAAAATATCGTTGTTAGCAAGTCGCCTCATAAGGACGAGTATCACTTCTTCCTCATGTAGCTTCTTCATTTAAAAAATATGGTTGCAGTTGCATGTCGGGAGGATAAGGAGGGAAGACAGAGGGTTACTTAAATATATTTGGCTCATGCCATCTGCACCAGATCCTTCCAGTCCTAGCCAGTTTCTGAAGCCCACTATGGTTTCATTTGGAATAAGCCATTTAGCTACTCTAATCTGATCATTCTATGCATGATCAAAATGTTAGCTTTTGGTAAAGAGAGACATTTGCTTACGAAACAGTGAGTGCCTGAAGATGCTGAGATTTTTATTAAGATGAGATGGTGGGTTTGGGGATGGCGGTTTTTGTCTTTTGTAACGTAAATGGGATTAAATTCCATCACAAATAAAGTGTGATCTTTTGTATGTCTGTGTGTAATGCTGTGCCCCGAACTTCCCCCACAAAATAACTAAATGTCACACTAATTAATTCAATAAAATTGAAAATATTCTACCACAGTACGAATGTCTGTATAAGCATATGCAATATGTATATATGTGTCATAGAATAGTTTGGGTTGGAAGGGATCTTAAAAATCACCTGGTTCCAATCCCTCTGCTGTGAGCAGGAACATATCACTCGACCAGGTTGCTCAAAGCCCCATCCAACCTGGCCTTGAACACTTCCAGGGATGGGGCATCCACAGCTTCTCTGGGAAGCCTGTTCCAGTGCCTCACCACCCTCATGGGAAAGAATCTCTTCCTTATATAGAATCATAGATTCACAGAATCATTTATGTTGGAAGGCGCTCTCAAGATCGAGTCCAGCTATAACTTAACTCTGGCATTAAAACATGTTCCTAAGAACCTCATCTATGCATTTTTTAAACACCTTCAAGGGTGGTGACTCAACCACTTCCCTGAGCAGCCTGTTCCACTGCTTCACAACTCTTTTCATGAAGAAATTTTTCCTAATATCCAATCTGAACCTTCCCTGATGCAACTTGAGGCCATTTCCTCTTGTCCTGTCACTTGCTACCTGGGAGAAAAGACCAACACCCTCCATGCTACAACCACTAATCTAAATCTACCGTCTTTCAGTTTAAAGCCATTACCCTTTGTCTTATCACTCCATGTTCTTGTCAGAAGTCCCTCTCCAGCTTTCTTGTAGGTTCCCTTTTCATACTGAAAGGCTGCTATAAGGTCTCCCTGGAGCCTTCTCCAGGCTGAACAACCCCAACTCTCTCAGCCTTTCTTCACGGGAGAGGTGGTCCAGCCCTTTGATCATCTTTGTGGCTTCCTCTGGACTGGCTCCAACAGGTCTGTGTCCTTCTTATGCTGGGAACTCCAGAGCTGAACTCAGTACTCCACGTGGGGTCTCATGAGAGCAGAGTAGAGGGGAAGAATCACCTCCCTGCACCTGCTGGTCACACTTCTTTAGATGCAGCCTAGGATATGTTTGGCTTTCTGGGCTGCAAGTGCACGTTGCTGGCTTGTGTTGAACTTCCAATCAATCAACACCCCCAGCTCCTTCCCTCAGGGCTGCTCTAAATCCATTCTCCACCCAGGCTTTATTTGTGCTTGGGATGTCCCCACCTCATGTGCAGAGGCTTTAGTTTTCCTAACATGATCCCTGACTGCTCTGACAGTTTCTCTGTATTCTTTCCAGGGGACCTGTCCTGGCTTGTACCCTCTGTAGGTTTCATTTTTGTGTTTGAGTTTGCCAGGAAGCTCCTTGCTCATCCATGCAGTCTGCCTGGCATTTTTGGTTGATTTCCTCTTTGTTGGGAGCATTGCTCCTGAGCTTGGAGGACATAATCCTTGAATATTAACCAGGTTTCTTGGGACTCTCTTCCCTTCAGGGATTTATCCCATGGTATTCTACCATGTAGACTCCTTAAGAAGCCAAAGTCTGCTCTCCTGAAGTCCAGGGTAGTGAGCTTGCTGCGCATCCTCCTCGCCGCTCTAAGGATCTTGAACTCCACAATTTCATGGTCACTGTAGCCAAAGCTTCCCTAGAGCTTCACATTCCCCTCAAGCCTCTCCTTGTTGGTGAGATCAAGGTCCAGCATAACACATCTCCTCATTGGCTCCTCTGTTGTTTGGAGAAGGAAGTTATCATCAACACATTCCAGTAACCTCCTGGATTGCTTATGTCCCTCCGACAGATATCTCTATATATGTATAGCTAAAAATAAACCATGTCCGTACCTTGACTTTTACATGCATGATTGATGACCTTGTCTCAAAAAAAGATAAAGTAAATTGGTAAAAAAAAAAAAAAAAAATCAACAACAAGAGTCAGAGGTGAGCAGCAGCTTCTGTGCAAGAACTTTCCCAGCTAGAACTGCTCTACTTATCTCTACAGCATAGAGATAGTAGTGGAAGGGAAGACATGTGAGTGATGATCTATGAAAGCAGGAAGGGTGTGGAGAATGGACTAGGAAAGACTGACCATGCAATACATGAAGAGGAAGATTCCCAATGAAATTACGAGGTATTGGGTTTAAAAGAAACAAAAAGACACTGTGATATAAATAGTAAATATATTTGAATACACAAACACATGCACAGTTCTTTGGCATTAAAAGCATTTGACAGGAAAGGAATTAATTGGTTCAAACGAAAACTGATCAGAAGAAGAATATGGAAGAATATCAACTGAGGTGTTGAGCACAACGGTGTCCATGTAAACTTTGACTTAGGACATCAATACAACACAAGCTGCTGGGCCTTGGAGAATATGCCAGGGAAGTGACAAGTATCTGCACTGGTTAGTTTCCTTAACTGTGTATTGAAGTGTTGACTGTAGTGGATCAAATAGTTCTTAGGCTTATAAATGTAATGGAGTTACATTGTGTCCTGACTAAATTTTCCTAAATATTTTTTCCTCTGAATATTTTTTGCAATATTGAATAGTTTGGAGACTTATCTAAGCTTAGTAACTAAACCGTAAATGTTTTAAAAGAAGGTATTGTATGAACTAAGCAGGTATTTTAATGAAAATATGCCTGGCAATATGGTCATTTCTTGTACTGAAAGAAGAAAACCATTGATATTTCAGATAGGTGAAAAGAAACAAAGCAAACAAAAAATGCAAAGCATGGTGGAACTTCTCAGTTTCAAAACTACCTCAGAGAATCATTAGTGGTTGTGCCTTAATTAAGCCTCAAAATGGCATCTTTGTCAGAGAATTGCACAGGGCTGGCAGAAGTTTCCAAGAAGACCTACGGAAAAACCTGTGGCCTCTGAAGAAGCAACTGGAAACTGGGATGGGTCAGGTAGCAGTAGATGCCTGTATATAAAAGTGAATCAGCTAGAAAAAATAATATTCATGGTGAGATGAAAACATCTACATGTCTGGCTCTGTGACTGAGTCTTTCTCCTGATTTATGTGTCCTGAACATGGACTCAGCATCTTAGTTCCTCTTACGGCAACATGAGATGTGGGAAATGCATGTGTTGGAGCCTGGGGAGCTATTAATCTCTCTGAAGTAGACATGTCCTATCTGACCACCTTGATTTCCCTCAAGTGATGTTAACTGTCTCGACTAGAGCTCCACTGACTATAATGGGACTTTTACCACCTACAAGTATGTCTTAACTTTGAAGTGAATCCTGCCTTCAATTGCCACTCTTGGCAAACAAGTCATTGGCTTTTTCTTGCTCTATACCATTCCTCTGAAACCTTTTTGCCATGGTGGCTGTTTTATGCCCCATCCTGTTCTAGTCTGCTACTTCTCCCTTAATTACCTCACATCACTTAAAAGACACACTTATTACAGGAGGTCTGTTCTCCTAAGTCATACAATGGAAAAAACATATTATAAACAACTGTGGAAAGTACAGTAGAAGCAATAAAATAAATTCTAAGCTCGATGTTGAGTCTATGAATTCTATCACAAGCTTCTTTAGCTATCCTTTATTTAATTGATCATCTTCTTTAAGACGTTCAGAACTTTTCTTTCTGGTAATGTTACAGTGCCTGTCAAGTCTCTCATGAAGCTTTGAAATTCTGCAATAATGCAAATAATTTTTATATATATATATATATATATATATGAATAGGCAGCAGGACTTTTCATCAGTATAGAATTACTCCTTCGCTCAAGTATTGGTAGCAATAGGAGCTTAGGTCCTGATTCAGCAAAGAATTTAAGCTTGTTTCTGCACTCAAGTCACCACTGGGAAAAAACAAACCATGCAAGTCTGACAAGCATGTAACAGGTTTTTCAAATTAAAACTTCATGTCTGTTTTGTACATGTGCATGAAATGTTCTCCTCTGTATTTAACACACACCCTGGACTGTAGTTTTTCAAGAACTGCAAAAGCCTTAAGATTGTTAATCTTGTAAAATAAAGAAGAAAATTACTTTCTGTTGAGTTTAGATACACTTATTCTCTTTTTTATTTTCACTTTTAAGCTGGAAAAATTCTGAACATTTAGTAAGGGGATTTGTTAATCTCATTTTTTTCTCCATTTGAGATTTCTGACTCCCTTTATGGGTTCTTACTTAGTCGAAAGTGTTTACAATGAGGACTATCACTTAAATAGGGGCAGCAACTAATAATAACTAGGAATCATGAAAAATAAAAACTGAAAAGACCTGTTATGTTGTTTAAGACTCTCCCCTGACATTTTGGGATTGTTCCCTATAGTATAATTTCGAGTCCTTTGTTTGGTCCAGTTGTAAATGACTTCTACTTCTTTGCACTGTTCTCCTAAGAACACTACCACAATATTCAGTGTCTCCTTGCCATTCATACCCCCTTGCAATTCAACTATGACAATTTTAACTTACCCTGACTTCTCATATACGGGTATGAGGTATCTCTTTTGGGTACCTTTTACTTTCCTTTTTTGCAGTTTTGGACTTCCATTATGCTTGAGGCAGCTGTTCTTCTTTCAATTTTTATTTGCATTCTATGATTTCAGTTTTTAATTTTTTCCCATAAGCTGTTTCCTCCATTTCCTTAATTTTTTATTGGTTTATTTGTTTGTTTTACTGAATTCTCCAGTTTATTTATATCTCTGTGGGCCTGCTCTTCCTTCCTGCTGAAGTCAATGGGAAAAAGTGAAGGCACATGTTACTACTCAGAACTCTTTCCTGCAATTTTTATCCTAGTTCCATAACAAGTTTTGTTGTTGTTGTTGTTGTTTTGGGGGTCTGTTTGTTTGTCTGGTGTAGGTTTTGTTTGTTTATTTCTTTGTTTTTTCCCCTTCAGCTGACTCAAATTTATTAGTATTTTGCAGTTTCCCTATAATGGGACTAGAACTTACGTCTGTCCTGAGTCCACATAGTCATCACCTAGTTCAACCAATAATTCTAGCTGACAGGCCTTGTATTTACTTCACTGTGCCTGACTGACTTCCAGACCAGACACAGTTTGCATTCTGGCAGTTCGAAACATGGGCAAAATTTGCTTGCAACTCCGTGTGCCTGCATGGAAACACTTTGAGGACGTAATCAGTAATTTTGAGCATCTGAGGCCAGCAACATTGACAAAAATACTATTTAGTCTTTTGCTAAATGTCAGAAGTACTGCTTACATATTCACATGAAAGCTACAGTGTGAACGTGCTGAAGTTGTCATACTTGAGATACCGGTCACTTTAGGTACTTTCTCTCCAAAATAATGCCAAGTGTTCATAGCACCCTAGACAGCAAAATATTTCCCTCACACCTATGGCTCCAAATGGAGAATACTCAGGCTCAGTGTTTATACGGAGCTACCAGCATTTTGTCTGGGACTGAGTGTTTGATCCCTGAGATTTCTTTCCTCATTTCTAATGGTCGTTGACATTTGGGACAGTGCATTTGAGAAACAGAGACGGTTGAGGGATAACAGCAAGCAGATATTTAACATTTTAGGGAATTTCTGCACATATGGATGGACTCATATACATGTATTTTTGCTCAGTGGTTCACAGAAGCCAGACACTAGGGAGTTTCAGTATAAAAACTTCAAAGCTGTAAGAACAAGGTATTGCACCACCACTTTACACACACTGAAGAACGTTTATGCTTATTAAGGTATACTTTCTACCATGTCCCTGTGATGGAGCAGTATTTGTGAGATGTTCTTCTGAGCCTCATAAAAATGATCTTTATACCCCTTACTGAATACGGTATGATCAATACCAACCTGCTGCTTTAACAAAAGTCACTGGAAAATATCAGAGATTATCAGTAATTTAGCAAGACTTTTATGGACTAGGAAGGATTATTTTTCAGATACTCTCATGGATGTGGAGGTGGGGACTGAGCTCTGGAATGGCCAGTATCTGCTAAACACTTAGCACCAGCTTTTCAGGTTAATCCTTGCGAAGAACTTACTTAGCCAACCAGTCCTTGGTGCCCAGCCTCCTTCCCAAATACAGATTTCATAGGAGCCAGCCATTAATTACCAGAGGGTTGCTCAACTTCAGATAAAAAAAATAGTTACCTGATGCACACATACTCAGGAAACTGTCAGGATTAGCGGCCATCATAATGCCTGGGCCTGATGTTTCTGGGAATGCTAAATGCCAGTGTCAGGAAAAAAAAAAAGGGAAGATGAAGGAATGTGAGGATTAGTGGCACTATAAGCGTTTTCTATACTTGGGCAATTGTCACTGTTCATTTTCACTGATATTGATAAATACAGCATGAGCCAAGCAGTAGCACCCTAATAGCTTCATTATATGGAAATCTGCTTGTTTCCTAAAAAAATATGAAAGAAACACATTTTAGCATATAGGTTAGAGTTCAGACTCTAATTTCATATTCCAGGACAACAGCTGCACTGTATGCTTTAACTTTTGCCTATGATGCTATGTTTACCAGTCTGGTAAACAGTCTGCTGCTAGGCTGGGGAATATACCTGGTAGCTCATGAAAGCATAGACATTTTAAATGGACAGCAATTACAGCACTCGCACAGCCTGAGCTTTCTGTCCAGTAGAAAAGGGGTTAAAACTTAATAAAGACTGTGCAGGAGGAAGGGAAAAAACCCTGGGCAGAATGTCTCCACACAGAGAAACAGAGCAGTTAATTTGTGCTCCAAACTGCCAAGGACAGCAGAAAAGAGCAACTAGTATAAATAATTAAAGCAGAGATTAGATAAATATTTGGGGAGGGGTACTGTGATCGTGCAATAGCTAATGCTGAGGAGACATGGACTTCTGTGCTTCTTGGCCCTTTTGTTCTAAGGTTTCCTACAGCCCATTACTTAGTAGCCTGCCACATGCCATCATTTTTAGCGTTTTAACCATGGTTTTTTAAAGCTTGCATAAGAACAAACTGTAGAGCACAGGCTGGGATGTAACTGTGCCGTGCAAGATGGCTTTATGATTCATTCATTTTTCCCAGACTTTATTTCTCCAGAGCGGGTCCTGGGTTGGCATCCTGAGTCCTGCAAAGGTCCACAGGGCTGAGTGGAAGGAACAGCAATGCTTCACTGGAGCCAGACTGAGGCTAGGGCAGTTGCTGTCAATACAGCAGAGTAGAAATACATTGACGAAGCAGTGGGGGAGGTGTTCTGCAGGGCTGCGGATCCCGGGAATACCTTATCCTGGGAGCACAGAATTAGAATTTTTTACAGCTTCACCAACATCGTTGTTTCTTGTTTCAGAAATAAACAGCTACAACATCAGGTAACCAACAGAGCCTAAATTTTATTAAAAGTGGAAAAATCCAAATATGTTTTAGTAACAAGGTGTAGCTTTACATATTTACATATATATATGTATACTTAAAGACTATAGGAAATTAAACTTGAAGATAATCTTCAACAAATTAAATATTTTTCTATTAAAGGAAGAGGAAGCGAGCAACTTACATTGAAATATTAAATGTTCAGTGCACAATTTCTAAGAAAGCTTTTAAAAATAAAGCTTTCATCAAAATACTCTTCAGAGCTCAGAAATACTTGCAAACATATCAAAGGGCACAAGAACCCCATTAATCTATCAATTAAACCACTTTGATTTTTCGTGCCTATTTTCCTACTTTCTTGTCTTTCACGGTACGAATTGGTAACCTGGTAAAAACATCCCATATGAATTGCGGGGTCCTGTGCGCCGGCAGGTTCTGTGGTGACCTCGGGGTGTCGCCAGGCACCCTGCGGGGACCGCGCAGCCCCGGGCGGTGCTCTGGCTCCGCACCGCAGTCAGCGGGTACGGCCGGCCCAGCCGGGCTCTCTTGGAGACAGCGAAATGCAAGGTACCTTTTTTTTTCTAGCAGACTGTAAGCGATTCCTATTCTTTGCTCCACAGAACATCCGATGTGGTGCCCAATCGGCTGAGAAAGCTGCACAGACGTCAGTGTCTGTGTGTCTGTGTGTGTGTGTGTGCGTGTGTCTGCACAGCCAACTGCAGCTGGAACCTCCATTAGAGCAGCCCTATTGATTTCTGGTTCACACTGCAGTAGCAGGGCTGGAGTGCAGGGCGGGGGGGAGAAAAAGGCAAGAGAAAAAAAATAATCCCAGCGGCTTAAAAACAGGAATTAACTGAAGGCACGTCGAGATGTATGTGCATATGTACAGCACATACATGTCGGTTTCCAGAGATTATACCACTGTGCTGTTTGCTTAAAAATAACCCCACCAACAAGAGGTCCCCAGGCAGAGCAATCCCCACACCTCACAAAACAACAATCCGCCCAGGTTTCAGATCCTGTGCATGTTTTCTCGGTGCTGCTTTTGCACACCGAAGTTGTCCGGAAAATGTGTCTGTTTCATCAAAGGACTACAGGAGATGCGCGCTTTAAATGGCTCTTTCTCTATGCACCCAGTTGTCTGCTTGGGGAAGAGGGTGGATGGAAATAGAGCTCGGAGCCTGCCGAGCACCGGGCACGGAGAGCTCCAGGGAGGCGCTCTGGGTTTACTGGCAGTCATTTTCTCGTGATGCATAATGCTCAAGGTGCCATTGCAAGCCGAGGTGTAAAAACGGAGGAAAAAATGATATTTATTGTAGTGACTGAGCTTTCCTCTTCCTCTGAGGTTTCTCTCCCAACTAATATCTGGGCATAATTTATAGCTGAATGTTAATATGTTGTCTTCGTATTTCAACACATCTGCGAAGAAAATCCCTGCAAAGCAAGTGTGTCTTTTCACGATCACTGCATGTCAGTCTGGCAAACTCTAGCTGTGAGCCGTATACAGTGAAAGGGGGGGAACCCCCCCAGCACCGTTATCTGCTCAGGGGTGGGGGAAGGGGCGACGGTAATACCTTTAAAAAAATGAAAGGCGGTAAGCCATTATTAGCAAAAGCTATATTGAGCATGCTTGCCAGACAGGCAGCGCAGCTCAGCTCTAGTTCCGCCCAGACATGTGCCTTGCCATTTTCATTTTAATCAGTCTGCTCAGGATGGCTGCTGATTCATTTTGCGGGATGGCCCCCTGGGAGCCAAGGTGGAAGCCTGAGGCGAGCTGCTATTGCATCAATGCAGCACTCCACATCAGACACAGGGAGGGGAGACAAGGCAGCAGATCGACTTCCAAATACCAGCCTCGCTATTAAAAAACAAACCAGCACCTCCCCCCCCCCCCAAAAAAAAAATCACAAAACAACAACAAACAAAGAAACAAAAACTCCGTGGACAGAGAAGAGGGGAGGGAAAAAAAAAAAAAAAGGAAAAACCCGCCCCCACCCCCCCTTCCCCGATTCATTAAATAAAACACAATTAGCGGAGCAAAATCTTTCCTGCTCCTTCCTTCCCCTTGTACCCTGGAATCGCTGCAGCTACCATTTCTTTTCACAGCTCCTCGTTTAAAAGAAAAAGGACGCTCTCTATTTCTCTATTTACCTGATAACTAGCTGGGGGTGGGATACCTGATTTAGCTGGAGACTTTGATTTGTGGGATTGACAACCTTATTATGCAGTGAGCTTATTATTGATATTATTCTGCTCTCGGTTGCCATGACCACCTTGTGAGAGACATTCAATTTTCTCTCTTCCATCATCATTATCTATGAGGCCATCTGTTGTGGAAAATGAATTCAGCCTCATTTGCATGACTGATAAGCAAATTTTTTTTTATCTATTTAACAGAAGGTCATATGCCGGGGATTTGGAGCTGGTGAAAAAAAAAAAAAAAAAAAGTGGAGAAAAAAAAAAAAGGCATCTCGAGAGGATGAGTGGGAGTGCGTGCATTAGAGGATGTATGTGGAAGTAAAACAGATCCCTCAGGCCTGCTAGCCTATCCTACTGCATTTGTCATTCCTGCCAGGGCGACATTTTTTCCCCCTAAGCTTCTGCACACTAAAGAGAGTGAGAGCTTTTTCCCTGCAATCTTCTTGAAGCCCCCCTGATTTTTTTACTCGGTGTTGGTGGGTCTATTTTAATATATATATTTTTTTAATTCCCTGGAACATGGGGTATCTTTTCAGTGTTCAATGAAGAAAAAAGCAGCCTTTTCTGGGTCTCTGTGGTATGCTTCTTACTCCTCATCCTTTCAAAGTTGTAGTAAGCCAGGGTGTTTCTTAGCCATGCTGAAATGTCTTGTTTATGTTTAACTTGTAAGTGGTTAACGGTGCAGGTGGGGGCTGTGTTTTGTGCAGGGTGGGGGTCGATGCTTGTAGCGAACTGGAAAGATTATTGTGATTTTTGCAGTCGTTCCGTAGCTTGTACTTAAATGTCCATTGTTTGCTCTTTTCAAGTTCTTCTGGCAATACTGCTATGCAGCCAAAATTGTATTGGGCTGTAGAACAGACGATAAAAAAATCCTAAAGTGTGTGTTTACTATACGAACGCATAGTGTTGCATGCATTAAGCATGTTGTTGTTTATATAAACTTGCTGCATGTTGGAAGGTACTTGTTTGATATGGAGAATCCGAGACAAAAACTTCACAGATTGGAATGCTCAAGTCTCCTGACAGATGAGTACAATTAAATAAAAGATTATAAGATACTACTTTTTTACACTAAAACGACTTTTGAAACCACTGGATTTGAACTTTAAAGGGGAACACTCGTATAAGAGTTGTATTTTGGAAGAACACTATCAAAATGTTTCTTATCCATAATAGTTTTTCTTTAAAGAGAAAAAAGACTGTAAATAAGGGATGGTTAATTCAGTCAACTCTCTGAAAACCTCATAGTCGATACTTAAATTTTAAAATAGTTCAGATCATTAGGACTGTAGTCCATGCACATTTAGTGCAAATTTGTCAATATGATTAATTTAGTGCTAAAAAGTAATTGAAGAGTATAAAAACGTGGCTTATATTAGTAAAAAATAAACGACTTAGATTCTAATAGAAGAGACATTAGACAGGCTTGCTTCTTTTATTTGTCACTAACAAAGATTAAACTTAACAGAAAAGAAGCATGCCATTTTCTTCTGAGTGCTGATCAACGTGCACAGCCTTATCTAGGCAAAGAGAAGATTTTTTAAAATGTTTATTTGTTTTCTGAAGAAGTAGCGTGTGCATAGAAGTAGTTTTTACACAATAAATGCTTTGCATGTTGACAACACTCCTTTTAAAGACAGAAAAGGAGATATGCAGTACTTTCTTGAAAATAAATACATTTGGATTTTATTTACAAACTATGGGGAATCTCTTTTTCTATTTTGTACTTGTAAGTGGTTGTGGGTGATGAAATTGAGGTGGAGAGAAGTTTCACTTTTGTTGAGGTCAGCTAGAGACCAGATCTCTGATTTGTCTACGCCAAATAACTTACTCTAAATTACTTGATTAAAATTCCTCTCTAGTTCTTTGTTTTAGAAAATATTCTGCAACAGATCTAGCATTAACTTGTGATAATCTATTGCTCATAGATGTTTAAAGGGTACTCTTTTCTCCTACCCCTCTGATTTCAGAAAGAGTGTCTTTCTCGTAGATTTTTAAAAAGGAGTAAGATTTATTACTCCTTGGGCATCGGCCATGTTTATCGTGCCTATTGGAATTTGTGAAGGCAGTCGGATCCCAGAGCAAATTTTGCACTTCGAGTTCAGTGCAGTGCAGCTCTGGCCGTTGGGGTGGGCTGTTTGAAACGGTACCGGTTTCCCCAGTGGACTTCAGCTGGAATTAATGGGATTCTATGTATTAGCAAGCTGTCTTACTGCGCGCAAAGGTTGAGGTCTCCGTCTTGTCCCCTCCTCCCCCCTCCACTTGAATTGTCAGCATCTTCCAAAGGCTCCTGAATAGAACCTGGTAAACTTCGAGATAGTACAGTCGTTTCCCTTCCCCTGCCCCCCAAAAGTTAATTACCAAGCTTGGCTGGATTCCTCCTTGCCACCCTGACATTTGACTGCTGCTAATTCACTGATTAATCTCATTAATGTGATTATAGGAGGATTTGGAGCTGGCTGCCATTGTTGTGCAGACAGCGCCATTCAGCCCCAGCGCTCGCCGCCCCTCTGGGCGCGGGTGCGGTGCGGTGCGGCGCGGCACGGTGCGGCGGGCCGGCCCGCGCCGTTCAGCACCGGGAGCTGTCCGCGCCCCCCCCACCGGCGGCGGCAACCCACCCGCGTTCATCCCCCCACGACCCTGCTCAACGAGGGAAGCGCAGGAGAGGCTTTTGTGCCTCCTAGCTAGGCGATGCGAAGATGGCTGTGGGAAAGCGTCAAATCTCCGCGTTTAAACGCTTCTTCCTTTTCTTTTAAAAGCCGTCTTCGCGTGCGTTTTGTTTTCTAGGAGAAATCCACTGGGCAGGGTAGGTTAAACAGCACTTCCCTGCAGCCGTGCAATTGAATTCTCAGAACGTGAGGGACATTACAGGCGTTGCCATACTTAGCCAGACTTTTTCATCCTAGTAAAAGAGCGTTGTTGAGCTAAATGCTTTCATTTATCTTCTTTCTGTCCCAATAAACAACGTATCCAGCTCACCTCCTCAAAATGACGTTTGCCCTCACCACCGCTGTTGTGCCCAGGGTCTTTCCTGCGTCTGCACTGCAAATGCCCGTTTTCCGGAGTTTGACAATAGAAATCATTTTATTGATTGAAACTTGATGTCGAGTAACTTTTTTAAGACTTCATCGTACACATAAATGACTTTTGCAGTTTTCAGTTCCAGCACTGTTTTATATTCAAGTTTGCAGGTTAGGCAGTTTAAAATCAGACTAGGAATAATTTATCTAAAGTAAGGCACTTTACATAGCATTAGGGCATGATCTGCCCTATTTGTTTTTTTGACTTTTATTATCTAGAAGTTGCATTGTAATAATTTAATAACGACCAACTGCACATACATGGTAACTTATTATTTTTATTATTATTATTAATAATATCCTCTTTCATTTGTATTCTTTATGAACGTGGCTCTGTACTGGAAACTGAAACCATACATTAAACTCTATTGTGTGAAGGATTTGCTAGGATGAGCAGTGAACTCCTGAAAATCACTAAATTAAAAATACTTCTAAGACGAAGTGTCTTGTTGAGGAAAAGGTGGGATTTATTAAATAACAGTATAGTAGTATATCAGTGAAACCTCTTCACCTAATAATAATTTGCATTCATAACTGAAAAAGTACACTGAAACTGGAAAAGTCTGTTACTTTAATTTTTTTTTACCATACATCTGAATTTCACGTAGTTTTTCAGTCACTAATGTAATATTCTTACCAGTGTTTCCTATTTTCATTTATTTTTCTTCCTATTTCTTTCCCACTCCAAATCAGAAGCTCAGTAAGTAAAGAATTGTCTCCTTAACTGCTTTAGAGAACTATACGTTTAAATGATGTATAAAATGGGACTATATAGGAACAGGTTTTAACAGTGACAGCCACAATATGCAGGCCAATTAAGGCTGCTCGTTAGCGGGTATATTCCTGTAATACTCCTGTCAAGCTGAAATTGTACTCCCTTATTGACAGTAGTGGGTTCGTCTGATGCTTAAATTCTGCTTTCTGTGTTCGTCTAACGTTTCAAGTCTTGTTAGAAACTGCTATCAGCAAGAAAGTAAAATAAATCGAAGGTTTTCAAGCATACTTTACCTGAAATTTGTTAACCTGGCTAACTTAACCTTCAGGAAGAATACCGTGCTCTCATTAACGCTGCTTAAACATGACCTGCATCTCCTTTTCCCCATGGATAATGTGCGTTGACGAGACACAGGCTGGGGGAGGGAGAATCCATCCCACAACATTAAACCCATACCCTAACGTCTTATGGAAGATAATTAGGCCAATGAATCACCAGTCTTTTTTTTTTTTTTTTTTTTTTTTTTCTCCCCACACTGGTCTTTTTGTAAATGTTTCTAATTTATGCAGTTCTCCCCCTCCCTCCACATGCCCCCTACCCCCCCGCATCTTAAGTCTCACCAGTACAGAGTTTATATGCATTCTGTCCCCATGAAAACAAGTATTGTTTTTGTCTTCCATTTCTTTATGGCATCCTGAAGGATGGCCAAGGTGATGAGTTTGTTTGGTGTTTTGTTGTTGTTATTTATGTACCAGCTAAATAGCCTTCAAAAACTTTGAAAACACCTGCCATGATATGTATGCCACATGGTCGCCTTGGCTATCTTACTAAGTCGAGCCAGGATCTAACATAGGAGGTTAGCTTTAGCAGAGGGAAAAGTCACGTCTTGATTTTTGAAACGCGAATACTGTCATCCAAAGATTCTGCATGGAAACCTTACGTTAGAAAACGATTGAGATCTGTCTGTAGCGGTGCAGATACCCCTGTGCACTTGCAAAAGGTCCGTTTCATCACCAGGTGTGCGTGTGCTTCTCAGGCTGCATTGATTTGGGTGGAAAAAACCCAAACTGACATGCCCTCGCTACGACACAAACAAAAAGCTCTCCCTCCCCGCTGCGAGGAGTCTTTTCTCCCCCCGCCCCGCCCTGCGCGGCGCCCTCCGTGCCTCCCGCCCGCACCTGCGGCCCGGCCGCGGCCTCGCTCCCGAGGGCTCTGCGCCTCGGCCCCGGGAGAGCCCTGCGAGTGCGGGGAGATGTAATCAGAGATGACAGAGAAAAATTAAGGAAGGAAAAAAAAAAAAAAAAAACAACACAACAAACCACGAGCGAGGTGGTGGAGATGGGGGGCGGGGGAAGAGACACGTAAGTCCTTTTCTGCTTTCTGAGGGAAACACTGCGTTTTCCACCAAAAGGTGGAAGTCGTGAGGGCTCTGCTATTGTTAGTCCCTTCCTCAGCAGACTGGCTGTCTTCTGAATCCCTGTGACAAGCTTTCCCCCTAAAAGCCCCTCTCCTGCCACCAAAGCGCGGCTGTGGAGCTGCTGTGATGGCTCGGGATGCGAAGGGCTGGTACGCGGAGACCCGGCTTCGCCTCAGAGCGCAGTGTGATTCCTGGCAAGGGTGGATGGGAAGGGAAGGGCAACCTCTACAGTCACCGACATGTCTGGTCTCCACACGTCAGGCAGCGGGCTCGGGCGGGATTACCTCCGCGGGCTGGAGGAGGGTGTTCCTTGTGACTTTTGGGTCAGTCTCCCTCGCCTCAGCCACGGTCCGCAGGGTCTGCCCGCGGTGCCCTGCCAGCTGCGGGTCTGCCCGCACCGAGCATCACGGCGCAGGGCGAGCCGCGGCGGGGAGGGAGGGGGGAGGGATGCGGCGAGGAAGGGGCTGCAGCAGCACAATGGCAATAAGGAGGGCAACGAAACCGGCAGGCGCGCGTGTCCATAGGGAGGGCACATAAGCTGCCTGCGTGCGCTAGCCAGGGTCCTTCCCAAACGAAGCGCAGTGTGCCCGCGGGAATGGACGCTGAGGGCGGGTGTCAGGCGGGCAGCAACGGTGGTGCCCGGGGCAGGGGTCGGGGCATGGCAGGGCTGAGCCCGCGGGGGGGTGCGGAGCTGTGCCAATGCGGGGGGGTGCCGCCGCCTCCGCGTAAAGATCACAGCCTGTCACGCTGCTACCGAAATGACATTTCGGGGACGGGTTTAAACGCAGTGGCTCCCCGCTGGCAAGCCGCTCCCGTCGCAGGGGCATCCGGCTGCCCGGGGGCGAACCCCGCAGGGAGGCTGCCCGGGGGCGGGCGCACGCCGGCAGAAAGCCTCCGCAACAGCGTTTCAGGGGGGTGAGATGCCTCTTCCCAGTTATTGTCTGTGTGACACGCTTAGTAACGCAGTCCCTGGCTAAGCGGAGGCAGCAAGAGCCACAAAATCCACATCAAATTGATGGGGAAAACGTTATTAACGGGCACATGCAGATCTGGCCCTTTTTGTATGCGAGCCCTTGTTTATGTTTGGGCTGTTGATCACATAAAGTTGAGCCGCGCAAGTTGCTAATGGTGGAAGACTGCTAATCTTTCCCTCTGGAAATAGTTCATCTCTTTTGTTTCAAAGGGGAGACGATGGTGTGAGCAGGTAAAATAAGCGAGACTTCAGCAATCCAGCAGAATTAACTCTCTAAACCCTGGAGTGGTACCCCAGCAGTAAAACAATGATAGTTTTCAATAAGTATTTTATTTTAAAGATGCAGTTAGAGGTCTAATTACTCGTGGGTTGTTTGTTTTTTGTTTTTTTTTTTTTTTTGGGGGGGGGAGAGCGGGGAGGGAGTGTTCCATAACGGAGACACCATTTTACGCCAGCAGCAGCGGCAGGGGAGTATTTTTAGCGGTCTCCCCTCCTGGGCGGCTGCGGCGTTTCTCGCTTCCCCTCTATTCGGTGGAACACAGCGCCGCCGCGGCGCCCCACGCCGCCGGGGAGCCCGGCCCGGGGTGCCGGGGAGGGCGCGGAGCGCGGCCCCAGCCCTGCCCGCCCCCTGCGCGCCGGCGGGGCTGGGCGTGCGCGGCCGCGGAGGGCAGCGGCACCCGCGGCGGGGCCGGGGACATGGCTGTGCGCGGCGCTGCCGAGAGGATGCGGGCTGAGGCGGGGTAAGTCAGCGAGCTGCTACGGATGCTGTTCTGCTGCGGTAGTGCGGTCTCTAGGGGAACTCGGGCTCGATGCATGCTAGGCTTCCTCCAGCCCGTCGCCTGGCTGCTGCTCTTAAATGGAGGTTATAGCTGATCCATCAGGCACAGAACTGCACGCATGCCCATCTCAGCGTTCAGTGGTGGCAACTTATTAATTTCTGCCTTGGACTTCAGGCCCGTTGGTTTCCTGTCTGAAAGCATTATTACTTTTGTCCATGTGGCAAAATAATTAGCATACAGATGAGGAGGGATCCTGCCTCTGAGCCTCAGTCGCAGGAGAAGATGTGCAGTGGCAAGTTGATTGGATGAATGGAGAACAAATGGTGGGCGTTCAAAAGCATTAGGAGAGTTTTGTTGTCGTGAAGCAGGTTTGTCAGTTTTCTGGGTGAACCTCGTAAGATGGAAGGCTGGGTGGCTGGTGCCGAGACGACTGCTTGACAGACTGTGGCCTACTTGGAGGTGCACGTTTGGACTGCATGCATAGATAATTCATTTGGACTACTTTGTTCTGCAAATCTACGGCTTTCCCTTTGCTGTTCCCTCAAGGTAAATATGTCCTTTTATCACCGTTGTTGTTTGCAGAGCACTTTGCTGTTGTTCACAAAGTGATGGAAAGTTCAACTCTCCGGGCAGTTAACAAAGGAATAGCTGGGGTTTGTACTTCTGCGCTTCTCCCACCCCAGCTCCTCAGCACAGCCTCCTGAGCACGGAGCTGGAGGAGGCTGAGCAGCTCAGGGCCCGATCCCGCTCTCCCTGAAGTCAACGGGGAGTTTGACATTGCTCCCAGTGAAACCGGGATCGAGCTCTCAGTGGCTGTTGTTTTAATAACGGCTGCTGGAAACGCCAGATTTCTGCATCCTATTTTCTAGAATAAGGCGGGCAGACCTGTAAAATTAGCAACTACTGTTTCAATTAAAGCCCAGATGTGGTTAGTTTTTGTTGGTGTGGTATGTGTTTTCTTGACTGAAAGGAAAAAAAAAAAAAGCTTATTTAACTCAAACTCACTAGTAATGCTAAAACCTAAAGTTATTGATTGACAAATACTAGTGATTGTCCAGCTCCAAATATTTCCGTTATATATGTGTCCTTATAAAGGCTTCTTTACTGAAAGAAGAAAACAAAAGAAGAAAATAAACAAGCTATCTTTGAATTACATTTTTTTTTTTTGCCAGATAATAACACTGAGTCAGACTGGAATCCCACTTCTCGAACAGAGCATCCATTGATAGGCATTTCTTATATAATTCTGATGCTGTGTATAAAATATGGGGGGGCTTTAAAAATTATTTACATTTGGCTTTTTTCGTGTAGTCATTTAGGAGTATTTTTATCCAATTTTAATGATTCTTAATCTCTTTGAAAATGGTGATTTTCATTTTAACTGACCCAATTTTGAAACTGCAGTTAAGGTTGGGGTTAAGTAGAAATTATTATCCTTTAATTGTCTTTACATAGTTCTTGTGACTATTGTAGAACAGTTTAATGAATGATTTACTTTAATTTGAGGGGTATGGGGCTTTTGTAACCTTTAATTATGGGGTTTTTTTGGAGAACAACAGCATACAGTTCCGAATGATATTTAGTTTTTACCTCTCTCCTTTTTTAGAAAAATTGACATTTCAGTTTTGTGTGATAGTTTATTTTCAAAAATTACCAAACAAAGTCTTTGTCATGTCACTCTGCAAGCAAACAAAAAATATTGGAACAAACTGTTAACCCTTAGCAGGCAGTTAGCAGGTACTCCTGAGGATTTATCAAGGTTCTTCAAGTTTGAAATGATAAGGTTAAACTTGGTTGCTGTGGTGTAGTCTGGTGAATATGTATGTTTATACTTGTGTGCAATATGACACATTTAAAAACAACTGAGATGGCAACATAACACTCCTAACATAAGAAATACAGAGTAAGACTGTATGCAGTAAAACAGAATTTTTCACTGGGAAAAAAAAAGTAATGATTATATTTTTCTACAAACCACATTGATTTATCAAATGAAACAAAGAGAAGAGTAAGCGGTTACAATGAGTAAATGCAGAATTCGGTACATTTTGAAATAATGTAGAAGATTCAATTTTGTATGTATTTTACAGCCTGAACTTTCTGGAGGGTGAACGTTTCTCCCCCTTAGCCCCCCCTTTAACCAACAAGGGCAATAGTTAAATACTTAGCATTTGCAGTGTTTTCTTTGTTTTAGATTCAAATACTCAGCTATATGCCCACATTTTCAAAAGGGACATCAGGTTGATCACAGTAGTTCCTAGTTCATAGTTTGGCGTTGTTGTTCTACTCTACAATATGGTATCTTACATATTATAGAATTGAGCAACTGTGTGTTTGGAGACAAAGACAATTAAGAAAGAAGAGGAGCTACTTCAGTGTATTCAGAGGTGTATTATTTCTCCAGATTTGTTAAGGATCATTTCTGAGGGTCTCTTTTTTTTCCTCGTTCTTTTATATTTTGTTTAATTTTCATGCTGAGGAGATTAATAAGATACGCAGAGGAGTATTTTGATTACGTACACATACATGCATACACATATGCGGCAATTTATTACCTAAGCATAGAAACTTTGCCATACGAAGGGCAAAAAAGGTGCTGTTTTGAAAACTGTTCTTCTGAGCCAGTCAGGCTTTTATGTGGACTCCAAAAGAATGAAAATAAAATTCCCATCCATCAGCATTTCTATGGGAAATCAGCATGGGCATTTCTTTTTAAGTGCATTACACAAGCACGTTTATAAAACAAAGTTCTCTGTGTTAGAACCTATTTCTTGATCAACTCTGAGCACAGTCATTGTTTTGTTGAAAGATTCAGCAGTGGAAAAGTACTTTCATACGAAGTATGTACACAACACCGAATATCCTTATGGAAATAATGAATATAAAACCAATTTGCCTGAACTTGATAAATGTTTGCATTATGTTGATCAACGTTCAATAAACATGTGAAGTTCTTGATAGTACAGTACAAGAAAACTTTATGACTGTAGATCACTTACTGACCTTTTCTTTCTCATAATAGGAGTGATGAGAAATCCTAATAAGATTATCAGTGATGTTTTAAACACAAGTGCAACCAGTTTTCTATGGAATTAAAATGGGTGCAGACCAAATAGCATCATCTTATCCACATATACTAGATTGAAAAGTCACAAGGAGAGAAAATCAAAGCTTTTGTAGGCTGTTGACAAAGGTTCTCTCTTTAGAATCCTTCACAGTATTTTGCTTTGATTAGAACCACTCTATTTTAGCCATAGAGGAAAAAGCAGCAAAACGTAATTAAACTAAAACGAAGGGGGAATGTCTTGTACTGGGAGGGGGAGTAGGATGTGGAGACAGACAGACAAAAAACACAATAGGATTTTTGATCCCTCAAAAAGCATTGTACTTTTAGTCATGAAAACAGTAAACATTTTTATTAGCTTGGATTTAAAATCTGATGTCAGGTCAGATTTGCAGTGTATGTAGTAGTTCAGAATGTTTGCACTGAAGCTGCAGATGTGGAACACAGTCACCAAGTACCGAAACTACCCAACTTGGTTGTGGAAATAACCAGGGCTGCAGGGTGCCCCATAGAGATCCATCAAACCTGGTCTGGTATGGAACTGTCTGGGAGGTTTTAAACGTTAAGAAATCAATGTTGCGTCTACCAGTAGACCCTTTGGTTTGTTGAAAGCAGTTGGTTTCAGAAAACAGTTTCCTCCAGGATAAATTTTACATATCTTGAGGGTCCATCATAACCAAATTGATTCTAGCTCTGCACCAGGCAAACTCATAAACATCTCTAAGATCACAGATTTTCAACCAAACCAGCTCTGGCATCTATTATTTTCTGAAGTATTAGAAGTCTAAATCTCTCATACCTTATATCAGCATGGCATTTTTTAATTAGGAAGTTGATGAAAAGGGGCTGGTATACTACCGATGTATGTTCACTTGGCAAAACTTCAGCTTTTCAGTCTGAATTCAGCAAGTGCTGTCCATCACTAGGTGCAGTGGTGAAGAGAATCAGTGCAAAGCAGCAATTCTTTACAAATTATTTTCATGTTAGATTTTAATAAGGCTGCTGGTTTGTTCCTACTTTGCATGAGCCTGCTCCTGAGTCCAAAGGAAAGACAGCAGTGAGCTTTGGATGAGGCCTGTAATATCTCTTTATAGAGTGATAGGGCAAACATATTTCTCATGCAGCTCCAGTAAAATCAAAAGAAATCATCTCCTCGCTTTCTCATGGTTTTGTAATTAATAAGGTTGTTTACAGACAAAATAGAAGGGAGAGTATAGGAACCATTCAAAAGAGCCTTTAAAGTACCCAGTGAATGGCTAATTTTTTCCACTGTGTCTGATGATATTTCACCTTCCCAACCCCCCTTAAAAATGGTGATATTTACTTGAAAGATGTAATGATGCAAGATTTGTATTACATGTCAATACTTTGCTTTGTTTTTCCAAGGGAAATTTCCCTTTCTCCTCCTTTCTCTAGCCAATACCGGAGGATATTACCAAGGGAATAAAATTTTATGCCTAATTTTAGTGTTCCTCTGTCTAATGTGGTGTGAATAAGTACCATGTTACAGCATTTAACCTAGTCCATCTTTGTAACTTCCTGAACAGTTCCTCGGTTCAAACAAAATAGCCAAAATGCAGTAAGAGAAGACAGCCAAGGTTTGTTATGAGGATAAACTGTAGGAACTGCTTATTCTTACAGCAGTTGCTCTCGCATTGCTTCCTGTGCTGCAGCAGGGCATTCTCTTGCATAAGGAATACCCTTGAAAGGGGTTCCCCAGGCCTCTTATGATACTGTGAATCAGTGGCTCATCTCTTTATTTCTTATGTTCTTCCCCAGAATTAGTTGTTAAATCAAATGTCTTAATTTTCAGCACTGGCAATTCGTTTTAGGAATGTTTTCAGAGATACTAGCAATTCCTCTGTTGTCTAAAGAGGAAAAGACCCATGTTTAAATATGAAACTGTTTATAACAACTTTGCATACATTGTGGTTGTCATGTTCCATCTGTAAATATTCAGGATTGTTTTTTGGATATGGTCATATTTAGAAAGAAATTAAACTGTTATGTCATAGAAGATGATCAGGTTGAGTGCAGGGCATTTTATTTTCTGTGTATCCTTATCGTGCTCTATAGTATGTTTAAGACAAGTTGTTATGAATTCAGAATGGTATTTCTGCAGTGTCTTGGTTATGCAGCATAGTTTATTTAAAAAAAACAAAAACAAACTCCTTGAGCTTGGAGTTGACACTACAAAATAATGCTTGTGTTTTTTCAGCATGGGCACGCACAAAGTCCATTCTGGGTCTTGGCAGGAAACACTCAGAGTTTACACAGGTCAAGTTGAACTATCCTCTCACAAAGAACAAGTCATCTGTTCCAGCAGCAGTAAGATGTCTACACAGGTTGTATGTTACTTATTTACTATGAGAAACAAATCTACTCAATTCATGAAGAATTTAATAATCATCTGTCCCTTTGCCTTTGACCACTCTGCTCCCACCCTCAAACTCCAGTATTCATCGAACTCCAGATTTCATCACTTCTGGTGATGGAAAAAAAAAAAAATCTCAGCCTTTTAAAATACTCTGCATGTTTGAATCTGCCTGAGCTTAAGGGCATTACATTGTGTGGAGTTACTGACCCTCCATATTCCAGGACAGTAGCACACTTCAGTCCTCAGGGGTAGAAGGTGCAGGCCAGGCTGCAGCATTCTCACAAGAACTAAAGGGATTTGTGGACATTGCAACTAGCTGTGGTAAGAGGAGTAAGTAACAATGTCACGGCAGGGAAAAAGAATCGAACATTGAATGAAAAGGAAGCTGCCAGTGGAAAACCTGAGGTTCTGCTGACCAGTATACAGAATTTGATGTTAAGGAAAATTAGAACTCCATAACTATCGGACATATGACCTCAAAAACCAGCAGAATCTCAGAACCTGATATGGACAAGCTTGTTGAGAAGGGGTACACAGAAGAACCAGGATACTTAACTTGGATGGAAGTCAGGAGTACTTCGTGAACCCAAAGACCAGCTGGAAACACAAAAGAAACTCAGGTAGGTTTATTTGCATATACTGCTTCCTCTGGTCTGTTTTTTCTTTTTCTTTTTTTTTTTTTTTTGTTTAAACTTTCACAGCTTTAAGAACTCATCCCTTCACTTCAGTTCTTTCATTCCTCTCTTAGAATGGTGTCTAATTATAAGGGGCCAGGGGAACAAAGAAAATACTTTTCAAATAGCCAGTTATTTTAACAACAATCCTATATGCACTGTCAATCATAAGTTAAACAAAAAAAGAACAGACCACACCCACCATTCATAAATGCGTGCTAAATTACATAAATGCATGTAGACTTGTAGAATTTCTGTGACTAAATAACAGTTCTGTGCATGCAGAGGCAAAACCAAAGGCATTGAAACAGATACCTTAGTACAACATTAAAACAAATAGGAAACGAAAGACCCTTTGCAAGCAGTCTTGTAACTGGTGGCCAAAACTGTGTTTTCTGTGAATAAAATGTAAATGTGTAATATATGAACCTTCATACATACAGTCCGGTGCTTTCTGAGAGGAAACCAAATTTGAAGCATTTTGTTATTGGTTTAGAGAACCTGCTCACTGAATTAAACAATAGCAGCTATCCATTTCCATTTGTGGATTTTCAGGTTGATCTCTGCATGAACATCCCCTTTTACTTTCAGTACACTGACAGCATTTTTCAGCATCTATACTTTAGACTTTGAGAGTCAGTGTCCAGGAAGGCCTGTTTTACTTCTCTTTTTACACCCTGTTGCTGCCCCACTTTTATTAGCCCTGAAGAAGCACTTGTTGCAGAAGGGCTGGTACCGTGTGTCTGGGTTAACTCCAGCTGCTCTGAGGAACTTTCTCAAGGGTCTCTGCACTTTATGAACAAATCATTGCCTGTTCAGTCATATTTACTGCCATGTTTTTACAGCTGGTATATATGGTAGACCGTGTCCTGTCCACCAGCTCTTCAAAAAGTGATAGACTTAAAGTAGCCATCATTGACGGATTTTCTGAACAGCCCACCACGAGGTTGACCTGTTTCATATTTTATGAAAAAAAATATATGTTGGAAAAGGATGGAGAATTCTATGACCTTTCTAATCTAACAATGCTTTTTCTGTTTTGTTGTTGCTTATCAGTGACCTTGGCCGAGAAGGAGCAGATGATGATTAGAAGAAAGAAAAGAAATAAAAGGGTAGATCTTTTCCATAGGTCTGTTTGGCCTTTGTGACACAACACACTGGAGAAAAGGCACACTTGAATAGTTTACCTTGAAGACCGAGCATCCTCATGTAGCAAATATGGGCACTGCAAAGCAGCGTGGAACAAAACACCGAGTCATTTCACTGCAGCAGCCACTGTGCTTCACAGAGAGCTCTGCGGAGCAGGTCTCATCCCAAATACCTTCTTTCTTTACCTCTTACCTCCTCAAGAGCCAGCACAGATTGCCACAGTGTTAATTCCAGCCAAATCCAGTGGAAAATAAGGGCACATGACAAGAGTGCACATATGTTAATGACTCATGCACCCTGCACTTCTTATTTGTTGTTTTATATGATGTTTGTTACGGTTAATAAATTTTTTATTTTGTGAAAACTGTGATGTATTTGTTCTGTTTAAAGAGCTGATATGGAACATTCTTTTCCTGTACCTGCACTTCTTGCCAAATTCAGTAAAATGTGGTTAACTTGAAATTCAATTTTTTAGCAGTTGTGAGTATAGCTTACTCAAAGAGCAGAACAAGCAGAATCAAAGCAGTACTGCCAATAACACATATCAGAGCATGCTTCTGAGGCTTCCAGAAATTGTATTCAGATTGACTCCTATAATTGCTCTTTTGTGTTCAGAATCACAAGTCTTTCTACTCTCAGTGAAAGCATCTTCATTTTTGTTTTTAGAGGTGTTTTTAATTTACCAAATATACATCAGAAGCCACTGAGCAATTCTTATGTCTTTGTTTCCAGATGCCAAATGAATCACTTCAGGAACTATGAAAGAAAAGATAGAGCAGCTTTTTAAGAATTACAGCTAATAAATTAACTGTATCTTTATAAACATTGTGGTCTAGAAAGCTCTTTTTGCATTGCTGTATTTCAAAAGGATTCCTAAAAATGTGAGCTCTACACAGACTTCATAACTGCACAGGAGTTAGTGAGCCATCATCCCTTCATGCAGCTACTCAAAAGTCTCATTTGTGTTTATGTACTTGAGAGTTAAGAGAAGTGGAAATGGGATACCTTGTTTACTAATTTTCTTGTTTTCCTATACTTTGCAAGAGTCACAGTTCTTACCCCTTTATAATAATCATGTTCACTATAGATGTTTCAACACCAAGTTGCTGAACACTGGTAGCATCAGGGTTTACAGGTTCCCAGAGCCAGTAGACCACTAGTTTCCCAGGGAATAAATGCTTTGCTTTTGAAGCATTTCCTTTGAACGGTTGATATAAACTCAGCACATGATTACAGGAACTGGAATTACAGTCTCCTGGATCTATAAGCTTTGGTTTTGCTATTGACTGTGCTAGATTTGCACCACGATTGTTCCAAGGGCTAAATATCATGAGCCTTACCCTGTTTGATCAGTTGGGGAATACTTGTACTTCATGGCAAGTTTTATTTTCTGTCTCAATTATCTACTTATCCTCAATTTTATTTCTTTCTTGAAAAAAATCTTCTGATAAAATTAAAGCTTTGCACATGCAGGGACAACAGGTACTACCCTATGAAAGAGACATAAGAACTCCAGTGATCTGTTCTACGGATGTTTCTAATGTTGTCATAGACTGAGTATGGAAAACTGGAAGCATGAAAATGAGGGAATGAAGGAAGAACCAGGGGCTCACCAAAAAAAAAAAAGTACGAAGAAAACAGGAATTGGGAGACGCTGAGCCTAAAGTCTTAAAATTCTTTAGCAGAAGTTCTGGGGTTCTACAGTGCATTGCAGCGTATTTTCCCTCCAAACGTCTGAAAATTGCATTAACCATGCTCAATTACAAAATGCATCTGTCCAGTAGAGTAATTTATAGACAACACTGTATTTGTATGGGCCTTCATAAGCACCTCTGTAGAGTTCAGGGAGCATCTGGATGATGCTCTTAGTCATATGATTTAGTTTTAGGTAGTCCTGTGAGAAGCAGGGAGTTGGACTCAATGATTTTTATGGATCCCTTCCAACTTGAGATATTCTATGATTCAAGATAGCGTGAGTCCTAGACAAACTGCACACCCAAGAGCTGTTGAGTGGCACAACTGTTACTGGGAAACATTTCTAATGTAGGCTGGACTTTAAAATAATCTGCTGTAGGAGAAACAGGGGCATTTTCTTACTCATTTGTAGTATTTTGATGTAAGAATGCAAGTAAGTCAGGAGATTCCGCCTGTCCTGTGTTTTGGCCATCTGAGGGATGAAGAGCAAAAAAATTGACGACTGGAAACTAGAAGCAAAATCAGTAGCTTTCCTGACAGATTTATCATTGATATGTATTAAGACTTTCCATATATATAAGAATTAAAGATTTTATATCATAGCTTAACATTTTTAAAGAAGACATTTTGACCTCACAGTTAACTGTAACCCTAAAATGACTAAAAGTGTCTCAGTTACTGTTCACACATAGACTTAACTGTGATTTTTCTGCTGAAACATCAAAATGTTAGAGCCATGGTAACAGCAAAAAGAATTTGCCAGACAGCTATATTAGTACAAGGAGACAATACATTTGCATGGCTACATTTACAGAGCCAGTGGCCTAATCCTGTTCCACTGAAGTAACTGAGAATTTCTTTAGGGGAAGAATGCATTTTGTATTAGTTTCTAGGTTTTTCAGCTGTTAACTTACTTTTCCAGTACAGCTTTCAAACAAATTCAATTTAAAATATAATAACTAACCCAGCTTTATCAATTGAATTCTTTATTGCTGTATCATTTGCCCAAAGGTCTGAATACTAACTTTGAGTTTGCCATGTCATTGCTGTAAGTAGTTTCCAGAACAACCATTACCTTGGTTGTGGTAAGCTTGAAAACAATCTTTCCCAAGAGGTATCACACCCATGACATAAGCCAAGAAGTATTTTACTGTCCTCTCCAGGGCAGGTTGCTGCACCTGTTTACAGGTAACCTGAAAAAGTAATGATCAAAACAGTATCAAATTGAAAGGCATAGGATATCTGTATCAATGAACTTTTCACTGAGCAGTATATAACTGACACATTCATAATTGTTTGTGTCAAGATCCTTACTGCTTCTGGAAAATAATATTTTAAATATATTCAGCTATTGTCTCTTTTCCTTCATCTTCCTTCAAGCTTTTTTGCTTGCCTTGAACTGTGCACAGAGGTTTTACTTACATAATTAAAAAAACCTGCATGCAAATGAAGAGCATACGACTGCTTTAGATACAGAAACTCTGATATGCAGCATACAAGACAATAGATAAGTTTGAATGCATTGCTGCAAATCTCGAGAACCAACTACATTATATATTAATAATTGCAGATGTCTGGCAGGAATGTTGGGAGGAATCTCATGCTTTAGAAAACAAGATGCCTATTTATAGACAGAACATAGCAGAATAAAATCCTGATTCTTGCATGACATATTCACCTGGGTGCTGATATTGAACTTCATAAGTCTATTTTTCTGCTGCTCATAGGTTAAACTTCAGTGTTTACATACTTAAAACATGAGCATTTGAGACAGAGATCAAGTTCACTACTTAAATGAAGTTTTGAGACAAAATGAACTGTAAATTCACTAAAACTGGAGAACTTTTTCAGTTACGTTATAAATACCTGTAAGTAGGACAATAACAGGAAAAAAATCACAATATTTCTCCTTCCAGAATGAAATAGTTTGATTTTCTATTAGAAACAGCTTTTCTAATACTTCCTTAACTTATGTTACAAAGTAAACTACAATTAACTTCAAAATACTTCTAGTTAAATCGAATGATCTAGTTGAACTCATATGACTTCACTAGTGTTCTATTTGCCAAACATCTCATCTTAGATTAACAAGAATGAATAAGTTAACCTCATATGTCAAAATTTTTCTGGAGCTGAAATTGGAAAGATTTATGTGACACTGTCCTTTTTAAGTTTACTCAGTTCGGTGGCACTGAGTTGTGCGCATCCCTGAATTCTGCCCAGGAAGCTGTCAGCAGGCACTGCTTGAAAGCTGTGTGTCTCAGAATCACAGAATCACAGAATGGTTGGGGTTGGGAGGGACCTCTGGAGATCATCTAGTCCAACCCACCTGCTAAAGCAGGTGCACCAGAGCAGATTGCACAGAATCGTGCCCAGGCAGGTTTTGAATGTCTACAGAGAAGGAGACTCCATGACCTCTCTGGGCAGACTGTTCCCATGCTCTGGCACTCTCAAAGAAGTTTCTTGTCCTATTCAGACGGAACCGCCAGTGCTTCAGCCTGTGCCTGTTGCCCCTCATCCTATCTTGGGCACCACTGAAAGGAGCCTGGTCCCATCCTCTTGGCACCCACCCTGGAGATATTTATAAACATTGATGAAATCCCCTCTCAGCCTTCTCTTCTCTGGTTAGGAGACATGAACGAATGTGGATTCTCTCAACATTAGATGTGTGTTTGGGCCTGCACGGTCAAAAAACTGTTTTCAACAAAGTAATTGTAATCACTTGGGGTTCATTTACAGTTGTAGAGATTCCTGGTTTGTCACTGTATGGCAGAAATATAGAAAATGGAATTGGATACACCTCATTGCTTGTTTAACATTGTGCAACTTCTTTTGTCATGTGAAATGCTTTTGTGAATTATAGATAGCTTTGCATATGAATTAGCTGTACACTGCTTTGCAGTACACTGTTATCCTGATCCTTTTGCCCTTTTTGCCCTTTTTTAGATCTTAGTAAGAGTTATTGCATCTTTTCTAATACAAAAGACATTTTGCAAATTCACAGTGTGGCATGAGAGCAGATCTGCAGTACCACATTTCCAACCCAGGCTATTTACTAAATATGGAGGCATTTTGTTTGTTTGTTTGTTGTAAGACTATTACTGTGGGCCAGCAAGGAAAAGAAAGTGAGTGGGGGGAATAAGGACAGGCTTCCCTTGATGGTGAGAAATGGTATGATGATGGTTTTTAGATCTGTGACAGATGCTACTGCTTGAAGGAATTTTGGTTTGATGGTACCACCTGAGAAGTAATCTGAAAAAGAGTAACAGGAGTAAAGGTGTTAGATGAGTCTTTACCAGTCTTTGCCTGGTGAACTGGGAGGAGGGATGCGAGTCCATTCTCATTCCACTCAATGAGTTTTCTCTCTTGTCTTTCATCTTCTTGTTTGTCAATAAGCCAGTAAGAATGTGTCTCAATCAAAATGGTCAAGTATGGGTACAGGGTGTGCAAATATACCTGAGCTGGCTTTGCTGAAAGGTCATTGAGAAGATGCTCGGTTTTGTTTGTTTGTTTGTTTTCTTCTTTTCATAAAAACCTGGTGAGAGTATGTAGCACAAAATTTTACAAGGCTGATAGACTTACTAAGATAAGCTGTCCAGTTGGTTGAATAAAGCATAGTTCATGTTTCCCTTCTGTTGTGTGTTTTGCAAGCAGTTTTTTTGAGAGCAAGTTGATTATTGAGCACCTGAGATAGTTAGTTATGATGAAGTGACATAAAATATTTGTACCTAATATGCCTTAATGAAATGTTAAAATTGTGTATGCTGATCTAAGAATTAAAGGAGTATAGAAGTAACAGTGTTTTATTTGATGACAAAAATAAAACAATATTTGTGACAGCTAGTCCTTGCAGTTAACATCTCATCCAAGAGCTTATTTTGATATAAAGACCATATCATTTATAATTTATAGGATTGTAGCGAAATCGAATTGGAAAGGATATCTGAAGGTCCAGTCCAATCCTCTTCTCAAAGGGGTTCAAATCAGGATAGAGCAATAATAAAGTCCAAAGTTCAGTCTGTACAATAGTATGAAAATATTGTGGAAGGACATGAGAGGCTGCGAGAAAAAAAGAGTAGTGTATTTAAATCAGGTTCTCTAACTCTATTTAAATGTTATGATAGAGTACGCTGCTATAGCTATACTGACTTTACCTGATATTGCCATGTAGAGGTAATTTTATTTCTGGCATCTCCACATGCCACTGGGAACAGAAACACCCTTGGAGCCAAGAGCCAACTCTCCTGTTGGATCAGGTGGTGAAAGGGAACCCACAACATCTGCGCAGGTCAGAAGGATGGGAGGAGAATGCAAGCTGAACGCCAGGGTCACTGAAAAATATATTTTAAAACCCCCTCTTATCTACTTTATCTGTTCTAAAAAATCATTTGGGAAAGGAATTTCTATTTTTAATCATAGAGCCACACTTCTGTTGCAAGTTAGAAAAGGTACAATAGGAATCCATTCAGCACCAGTGGGGAGATGCCATGGTTGGCCAAATAGGTTCTTCTCATTTTAAGCTATTTTATAGAATCACAGAAATTAAAGTGAAAAGTGTGAAAAAAGACAATGTCCAGAGGAGCAGGACAAAACAGTGAGCAGTGCACTTCAGTAAATAAAACTTAGAAACAAAACTGGGGTATGACAGTTCAGATTGTTTCATTGTTTAATAAATCTTTATTTTTCTATTAGGGAATGTAGCAATGTTGTGGAATGGTGAAACCAAGTAGTGTTTTTGTTTTTCATCATGCTGTTCTGTCTCTTGCTTACCTTTATGCTAGTTGGTGTTGACCTGAAGCATTCTTGGATTCACAGATCAGAGGTGACAATGAGCAGCCCCATACAAAAATAAAATGGAAAAAAATAAGATTCTATTTCCTTTGCTGTGCATAGGACACAGATGTGTTCATTTCACTTCAGAGAGACAAAATCCCCACCTTGGATACAGCTAGGACATTAAGGATCAAACTCTTCTCTTTGTAGCAGTGGTGTAAATTCAGTGTGTCAAGTGATTTTACTGTCTCTTCTGAAAGTATCCAGGTATTGCTGCAAGAAGAAAACCTTGGGAAGGACTGTATGCCTGGCAGAATGTTGGGTGGGAACATAGACTGGAGCTACAAATTTTAATTACAAATAAGAAAATCTAATTCATAGTTTAAATTCAAAATCAAAATTTGGAAGGTCCTTTTAAAGAGACAGAGCTTTTTTCACAAAAAGATCTACTATTTATAGCAGGCCTTCAGGCACATTTCTGACTGCAAAATACTCTTAGGTTTGACATGATTTAGCAGTTTATAGAATCTTCACTCACCCTTAAGGTTTTGATGTTTTTTCACATGATATCACACATGCAGTGACATCTGTTTTGCACTCATAGTCAAAATGAGATTGTTCTCAGCAATGTCAAGAAGAGATAAAGATGGAGTCATAGGGGATAGTGAGATGTGGAATCACCTGAAGCTGTGTTTTAAGGCTCTACGACTGACAAAGCAGGTGTGCTTTTTCTACAGGGACCATCTTTTTCTTGTGTGTTTTTACAGCATTTAGCACAAGGTGTTCAGTTTCGTGACTTGAGCGACCAGCAACAGTAACATACATATGTCAGGCATCCTATAGAGACACAGCTGCTGTTTTACTGGGAGCCAAGGTCAGCCGTGGGGGAAGAACATGGTGCTGACCTATCTGACTGACTTGTGGGAAATACAACTTAAACATTGTCTCTCACTGTGGGTTTCATAGGGAAGCAATTACGGGGCAGTGTTTTAAAAAAGCGAACAACATAATTACTTTTTGTGTTCTCCATATCGGTAACTAATAAAAGCCAAAACAGGCAGAGATCAGCTTGTGTATAGTTATAGATATTGTATAGTTGCCTTGTATATTGATGCAATACCACTGAACTCTCCATCATCAGTCATGTTTTACATTAGTATGTTCAAGAGAAGAATCAGGCCCACTACTGGTAAGATAAGATACATTATTATAACTGTAGGTGAGGCACGATTTCTGTGTGCCTAAAATCCAGATATGTAAGTGATCCTGTGCAGGGGATTGCTGAAGATAAGCTATTCCAAACCAGGACATCTTTTTATATACAGTGTACCACATACCGAAGACTCAGTGTATTTTCATGATTCTAGACAATTTCAGTGGTAATCATCTTTGATTTTTGTAATGTATGGGTGTGCATCTCTGTGGCAAGCTGAAAATTCAGCAGAAGTGTTAGTTAATTATAAAATTCCTGAATATATGATTTTGCTAAAAATATTCTTGAAATGAAAGTGTAGGAATATGTCAGTCTCTGTAGTTACAAGCTTCAATCGATATTCATTTTTGGAATGAGTGACACTGTTTGTTTCTTGTACCCTAGGAAAAGCTATATGGTTACTCTGTTTTATAGATAAGTGATAGGAAAAATAATCTTAAAAAGCAGAAAAAATACTTCTAGTAATGAGGCAATACATATATGTTTGATCTTGTGTTGAGTCAAAGGGACGGGCTAGGTGGCCTTTTGAGGTCCTGCTTCCTGTGACTGCATGGCTGCAAGAGAAAAACAGAGAAATATAAAAAGACAAAGCAATGCAAGGAAGTGAAACTAAAAGATTGGGCTATTGAATGAGGTTGATCCGGCTTTCAGTGAACAAGGAACAGGTGGAGACTATCTAGCTGCTTAAGATATTGGTAATGATCTGGTCAGAGCAGTGTGGAACTTTGTGCCAACTAGTTTATCAAGGTGCAAAGTGAAAAGAAAAGTCTAAGCCCTGACTAATTTATGTTTTGGCTTGGGTCAGTCCCTTAGGAAGCAAATATTTTTGAGAACTAAAGAAATTTTTTAAAGGGAAATAATGTGCTGAGGCAACAAGTAAAATTCTAATAAAAATATATGCAAATTTGTACACATCTGGCAGAATTAGTTTCATCATGGTAGCTGTGGTAGTCCAGGACTATCATAATGGGCAATTCTAGAGAGAAGGATAACTATGTTTCATTATTTGTTTAGCCTAGCTAACATATTTGAAAAATAGACAAATTGTTGAAAACTGAGGCTCTTCTTCATTCAGAATTGGAAGGTATTTATTTGGCCTCACAAGTTAAAGGAAGCAGCTGTGGTCTGAAAGCGTGAAAATTTTAAGCATGGTGCAATGGTCCTTCTGAGTCAATCTCCGCATAAATACTCGAGCTACTTACAGTCACTGGGATCTGTTGGCTGTTAAATGTTTGTATTTTGGTAGTGCCTAGGGTATCAACCAATTTAGGACTTACGGGGAGGTTCCTCAAGTATGGTAAGTGAATGTCTTATTTCCTACTTCTCACTCAAGGGGTGTGGGAAGGAACTGTGGGTCTGTGGGGACTGATCTTTAAACCGGCTGCTTCTTTCAGCTGCAGCAAAGAGTGATGATTTTCTTACATCAGATATTTGTGGTGGGAATTTGGAGATCTAAAAGTGAAACATATCTCATAACATATACATGTTTGCAGTAGTTGGTGACCAGTGATAGAACCCAGGGGAATGTCAGGAAGATGTGCCAGGGGAGGTTTAGGTTGGACATTAGGAGAAGGTTCTTCACCCAGAGGATGGTGGAGCACTGGAACAGGCTCCCCAGGGAGGTGTCACGGCCCCAAGCCTGACAGTGTTCAAGAAGAGACTGGACAACACCCTCAGACACATGGTGTGAACTGTGAGGCTGTCATATGCTGGGACAGGAGCTGGACTCGATGATCCTTGTGGGTCCCTTCCAACTCAGGGCATTCTGTGATGTAGTGGCACAGCTCTCTGCTTGCTGGCCTGTTCACTGCTTGGGCCTCCACTGTTTGTGTCCAAAGAGACTAGCAAACTCTGCACCTTTGATAGTATTTAAAGATTGATCATTTATTCTTTAAACAAATAGAGAAGGCAAATATTTTCATCTGATGAGGAGAGACAGAACACAAGGTGGTAGTTGACCCTGTTGAATACGTGAAAGAAAGAAGGATTTCTGCAACAGGCAGGAGGAGCTTCAGGACAAGTGAAGCAATTGTTACATGAGATAGTGGATCCTGTGGCCAAACTGTAATAGCAGATAAATATGGTGATTTAGCTTAGTAGTAGTCTATTAGTGACAAAAAACTTTCCTGCATATGGGTTGTTGTGCTCACTGTAAGAAATTCTATGTCTAAATTGTGCCATAACTGAGTTGCCTCAGACAACCAAACTGCTGTCGAGCTGCGTATTTAAATACTGCATAACTCTTTTCCCCAGTTGTGCATTTTTTTTGCATTTTGATTGGTTTTGGGAGGCTGATTGTCATTTTAAGACTGCAGCTGTTGCTGGGTAACAATGCAGAAAAAATAAATCCTTGCATTTTTATGCCAACCAGAGTACAGATATTTGCATATTCATGTTTAAATATTTCAGATAATTGCATTAGAAACAGAGAAATCTGTGTATCTTATCAGGTGTTACAAACCCTCTCCAGTGCCTGGTTCCTTTACTCAGACACCCAAAGCTGTGTGACCCAGAAAACTCACCTGTGCTTCTGATGCTCTTTAGCTGTGTCTGGCTTTAGCAATGTCGCAGGAATGGCCTGGGCAGGTAAACTCCAGGTGAAATTCTGGAAGTCACAGGCAGTTTTGCTATGGACTTTAATTCTACCAGGATTTCACTGACCAATCCAATAGGATTTTGCTGACCAATTTATGATGATTATTCTGAATATGCCCACCGGTTTGTGTTAGGATCACTTGGTAGGTTGTTCAGCTTCTGCAGCATCAGTATCAGATTCAAAGAATGTTGAAGACAGTGGAAGGACTGCCACTGCCTTCTGTAAATTTTGGTAAAGAAAATATAGAGGCCCAAAGAAACTCTTAGGAGTTAGAATGATATTTACTTAATGAACCAGGATGCTTACAGAGCAAAATTAATTTTGTAGCGCTTTATTAATGCATTGAGATCTTATCTAAAATTTGGCAGTATGAATCACAGAGGATTCAGTAACACACAGAGTACAGAAAAGTTTGTTCAGTTTACTAAGCAAGCTTGTAGACTTCGTTAGACATTTTTTCTTGCCTAAGCTCTTCTCCTTTCATGTACACATGCGCTCACATCCTCCCTTCCCCATATGTTCTCCTATTCCTTTCTTCTTCTGATGGCATTGCATTTTTCCACTTTACAGGGTGACTTAAAGATGTCTGTAATTCTAGTTTTGGTTCTTTAAGCCTGATGCAGTGGCCACTGGCTACTGGAAAGACCTCCAAGACCTATAGATCAGGTCTTTCACACAGATGTGTTGGAAATACATTATTATTTTCTGTGCATCTATTTTTCTTCATCAGAACTACTATTTGCAAATATCAATTGTGTTTCTCTTACGCAATGGTGCTTGTTTAAAATCTGAAAAGAAGTGTATAAAAGATCCCATGAAACTATAAAAAATAGGTCCTCTTTCTGCTCTGTATAATGCAATAGCTGTTATTGAGCTGACATAAGGATAACTGAGGGAAAAATCTAACCTTTGAGCTTGTGTGATCGCCTTCCCATCAGCACTTTCTGCAGTGTGGGAGACAGACCTATCAGCAGAATCAGGGCTTCATCTTCTGAGCAGCACGTTGTCCTTGAACCTCCTGGGGCTGGGGAAGATTCCAGGACAGCAGTCAGGTCGTACCACAGCTGAGAGCGACCATCACTCTGTCCCAGCCCACGCAGGAGGGTTTTGGCCTCTGCTTCTGATGAAGTCCTTCACCTTCTCCCCTGCTAGGAGCAGAGGTGTTGCTGTGACAGATGCCTGAAGTCAAGGGGCACTGAAAATGTGTGAGAAAGGCTGCAGAAGAGAAATCAGCTTTAAACAGTGAATGATTTGTTTGGCTCCCATTAAAAAAAAAAAAAAAAAAAAAAATCCCACACCAGGAAGCCCAGTGCTTTGCTTTAGCACAACAATTAGGATAACGACTGTAATTGGGACAAATGTCTGCACCTTTATAATTAATTAATCATTAATTGCAGAGAACATTTTATAGGTCACAAATTCCTTAAAGTTAAATCCTTCCATTATGTGAAATAGGCATATCCAAGTCAGATGTCCTATCAGTTTGCTGTATTGATATTCACCATTAGTCAGTATTTTCAGAGGAAGTGCACTTCAGTAGATGTCTCTTGGAAATGATTAGTGTTGGTTAGAACCAAGTTTGGTGCAGGTGGGAGTGTGCAATCTTCTCAACTTGTACTGCTCAGGCACTGTAGTGCTGGCAAGGCAGTTCTCCTCCTATGTCACACTTGAATAGCAGCTGTAATTTTGCTGCAAACTAGGTAGTGCTTCTGTGACAAAGATAAAGCCGAGGACTAAGTAAGTTCTTTACATTTGTCTTTTATCCTAAACTGGACAGGGACCAAATGCTTAGAGGTGAAACAGCAATGCATTAAAACTCTGCACCGCATGGATTTCAGAACCTGCAAGAGCATGCTCTTGCACCTCAATATAGTCTTCTGTCCTCAGATGTGCTGAACGAACGGTTGATTTAAAAAAAAAATGGCAAAGAGAGGGGTAACAGCTCTGGCAGTAAAGGGCAGCTCTCAATTTAAAGTAATTTTTTATTTGAAAGCAGTGCTACTAGTAGGACTACTTTGGGAAGTTCAAATTCTAAATCTTTGCACAGCCCTGTATCCTCATAGAAACCTTCCCGTAAGTCTCAGGTAGGATGGTGAGAACATAGTCTAGAGCAGACTTATTGAATCTAGCTTTCTAGCACATATCTGAGGATTCTGGTTCTTGTGTGTTTTCCACCAAGGGCCCAGCAAAGGCTATTAGACTTGGCAGGAGGCCACAATAGGCTCAATTAATATTTTATTCAGTATAATCCTGCATTGGGAAGAATTTAGCAGTCTTGTAGTGAGAGGCTACTGGCCTCAGTTGCCTTGTGGAGCCTGTTCTTGTTTCATTGGTTTCCTTCTTTCATCCAGTGTAAAAGCTGTGGAATTGTACTGTCTGATGGAGACAGAATTCCTTTAATTATCTCATCACTCAGACCATCACTCAGCCAAAGAGATTAATTCTTCATTCTTATGGAATGGTAAAATCTATGCCTTGTTCACTGTTATCCCCCAATGATCTCCATCTGACACAGTAAGTTTGAAAACAAATTTCCTTATTTTCAAGGGGAAAAGGAAGGGTTGTCGCTGATTATCCAAAGGATACGTCATCTCTGAACAGTTTTTTCCAGGAATGCTCATTTCAAAGTGCAAATCTTAATCTATATTCTTTACACGTGAAATAGAGATCACCCACAAGTCTTCAACCTTTTGCTGTAGTTCAGAGATTTTAAGACAAGAAGGAGGCAGTAAGGACCTAGGTCTGGTCTTCTGTGTAGTACACAACATAGATCCTCACTTAATATTCTGTGCTTTGAGCCCAACAAGTTCCAGCTGGGTACTTTTCACTGGCTTTTCAGAGCTGTCATGTTCTAGTGAAGATGCGAGGTACTATGCAATGGTTTTCCACCGGATAAATGGTTGCATTTAAGTGAATAACTTGGAATTTATGTTGTGCTTAGTCTTTCACATGACTTTTTTATACTTCTTGGAGCAGAATACATATGAGTCTATACTTACAATGAATTCGTCCCTTTGAATGCTGTAGTGAGTTTTGCTAGTTTTTGTGGTCTCTTATTAACTAGATAGTGATCTTCTGTAATCTGTGGCAATTACCCTTTCTCAACTACCCATCTGAATGCATCAAACTATTTGTCTTCCTTGGAAGAAGTAAAAGTGTATTAGTAGGAGGAGATGCCAACTACTGTACTAGTCAAAAGTCGAAGTCTTTTAAGGTCATTTTCTTTTTTTTTTTGAAGTGTTAAACATCATTATGGATTCTGATGCAATGCTAATGTATGTGAGCAGGTGAGTGATGTAACCATTTAGCACTTGATGCATCACATGAGCAGGAGCATGTGCAGAACTCCAGGCACTGGCAACTGGGAAACTACAGGCCACTTATTTTTGCTCTTCCTTCCTTCTCCGTTGAGTAAATGTGAACCTGGGCCTGATCTTGATCATTTTAACAATAACTCTGCATTGGAAAAAAAAATTTAGGTTGCTGCTACTTCTTTCGCATATTCCTCATAATTTTCTAAGGAAAAGAAGTGTCCAAACAGTTCTGCTGCCAGTGAAAGAGCCATCAAAGGAAATTGTGAGGACTTTTTTTTTATAGGCTGCATTATTCGTATGTGTGTTCTTAGTTCCTCTGGCAACTGTGAGTTTAATCCAGGTAGCTTAGCTGCTTCACTGAGGACTCATCCTGTTCGGTAGGGAATGAATTATCTTAATTTACATTTGCCATAAAACAAAACTTTACATTCACACAATTATAGTGGATCAAGTTGACTTATTGTTTCAGAGCAACTTGCTCATGTGTGTGACTGTGTAGATTTTAAACCCATAATCTTTCAGGAGCTTGTAATGGTTGACAATCAAAGACTTTCTCAAGCATCCTCTGTGATCTATGACATGTGTCTGAGACCTGCACTGAAGATGAAGGATTCTAGATATAGTACTGATAAAATTATCTCTTAATACCTGTGTATAGACTAAAGAAAAAAACATTGTGTTTCATGGTGATTTAATTTGGAGGACAACTTCTGGACATGGCAAAATTCTTAAGAGTATTTTAAAAATATTAGCAGATACTTTATATTAGATGTCCTACAGCCAAAATGGTGCACCTCACTCTTGGGTCTCATTTAAGATACAGTGATCTGAAATTAGTATCTTTCAAGTATTTCTGGTCAAGGCTTGGTTACATGCCTTTATTACAAACTAAGTGCAACACCAAGGATAATAAACTATTGAAAGGAAGAGGAAGCAAGGGATACATGCTGGTATGTTTTAATGTTTGTACCAGCTTCTTACATGGCTGCAGATAACCATGGTTATAAGTAACCATTTTTATTGATAAAAAGTTCAAAGCAGTTTAGTAAGTAATGCAGAGGATGTGTTACAACTAAAGAAAGAGCAGAATCACCTGGTGTCATAGTGACCATAAAGCAAAATGCTCTTGAATCTAATCAAGTGCAGGTTAATCCATCTATATGAGCAGCTGAAAGAAGTCTTTAGATAACCATTTCAGAATACATTCTCTGGCTTGTGTATATATACACATATACACACAGTGACTCGTGTGAAATGTGAAAGATAATAATGGACTAGTGAGTAGAATGGCGAACCTAAATTTTTTTTTCATGTTCCTCTAGGATTAGACCCAGATGTCAGTGTTCCATCCTGCATGTTCAAGTTGTTCTAACTCTGCAATATCATTCTTCGGGACTTAGTATAGTTGGTTAGCCCTTCGTATGTTATTGTTGACCGGGTGTTGTGTTTGTTTGTATGTTGGTGGGTTTTTTAATTGATTAAGACAAATGTTTTCTGAAATGTCCCTGACATATCCATGATTGGTCACCGTTAAGCATGAGATGCTGAACAGGACAGAGCAATGTTCTAAAGAAATACATGATTTTTTCTTTCTAAGGTCAGGTCATAGGATCTTGTTCACAGTCTCAAGGTTAAACTGATTGCCAAGTAAGTGAACAGAAAGGAATTTTCCAAGTGCCATTAACAGTCTTCTGTGATGGTGGTTTGGAGGATTTCTTTGGAATGTGGGGCCTGTTTCACTTGCTGAATCATCTGGTGTGTTCTGGCTGAACAGTTTCTTGCCATTTCTGAAGGCATTGCAGATTTGTGGCAAAGCTATACCCTTAGTGTTTTCCTGTGACACAAAGTAGCTTAGAAGGTTGAAATACCATCATCTATCTGATACCATCGTCTGTCTGATATCATTGAGGGCACAATGTTAAGCCTGAACTTAGACTACATGATATAACAGTTATTTTGGGTGATAATGTTATTGAAACCTTTTGGCAGCCTGGATGCTAATAATGTGAAATTCCTTGCTTGGCCCAGTATTTTTGTTTCGGTTCATTTGGGAGAACTGGAAAGACGTCGTAATTTGCTTTACTTTTTTTGTTTATTTTTTTTCACGAAACCATTGAATTTTACATTAATGCATACATACATGCAGTCAGTAAAGTCAGAAGTGCCCCTGTAGATGTTGAAGAAGTTGCCTCTGATGAACAGAAAACGTAGGTTGTTACTTGATTATTTTGCAGTATTATTATGAAGACTTTATTTTGAACTTTACTGAAAATAAGCAATATTGGCAGAAAACAATAATCTGCAGTGATTGTAAACGTTTACATGCATTTTGGTGTCTGGCAGCAGGCCACCGGTGTGGTCACCTCATGTTAGGGGACCCCAGCGAGTACCAGGTTCTAAGGGAACTGGGAGGGAGGAACATTCCTGCAGCTTGTGTAGGGTGTACTTGACCTCTCGCATATGGATGACAGGGCGGACAGTGGCCTCTAGAGGACATTTTGGAGACAGAATATCATTCTCGCTGGTCCCGAGAGGCCAGAGAGAGAATACTCTTGTTTCATACCTGCTTCTAAGTGACCTGGTTAGATTTGGCAAAGCAGTTGAGGAGGAGGAGAGTTTAGAGACTGGCAGACAGTCAGGAGAGGACATGACTACAAGTGAGCAGTAAGCATTTGGGAACAGGGGTGATCTGTGATTTACATGGTAGGCTGCAAAGAAAACAGTATCTAACCATGACTTTGGGGTTGAGGCAGTCATGAGTTCACCTACCCTATGTCAAATAACAAATATGCCATTAAGTTAATTTTGAAGACATAGACTCAAAGTTTAACTTCCGATAGCTGATGTCTTCGCAAGTATCCACGTGCATAATATGTCTACTGCGTACAGAAATTGGATTTGTCAAGTAAGTAAAAGGAGAAAAAAGTCTGTAAATATTGTTTGAAAGATAAGATGGTTTATATTTAATGTGGTTTTCTTTATTAATTTGGGATTCAGTCTTTAAAATGTGTCTATTACTGCTTTTCTGTTTATTTGACATTTGAAAGACTTAAAGATGTAGTTGCCAAAGGAAAAAAAAAATCTAACATCCTGGTATAGCATTGTAGCGTGTGCTTAACCTGAAAAATGTTAATAGCCCCACTGAACAGAGAGAGAGTATTAATGATTTCCAAGATGAGTGTTTTGGTCTTTGAAAGATTTAAGACTCACTGTCTTTACCTTAATAGACTTAGACTGGCTGTCCACTAAATTTTGTCATGTGCTCTAAATAAGAAACCTGAAAAAAAGTGGAAGAAATATTTTGTTAGGTTTTTTTATAGTCACAGTAATTTTATGGGCTGCTTGCAATATTGTGATTATAAAATTTTCTAGCAGAAGTGTAATTTTCAAGCTGTTGGTACCTACTTAATGTGCAGAATGTTCATCCCTCCCTTAAGAAACTGGGCAGCTAAGATTTAGTAGGTGATTTCTTTTCTTCTCCAGCCCTGTGCTATTAATCCAGGGCAATGCTATTTGCTTCTGTTTCACCAAGGGCTGCTTGATGCATTCCGAGGTTGTCCAAAGGGCTTGTTTACAGGTTGCACATGCACTTTGCTCTACGTGTTTGTGCCCTAACATTTCTTTAACAATAAAGCTGACTAGCTGCAAAAAAAGAGCAAGATTGGAACTGATGCAGCTAAATTGCATGTAAATGTTGCCTCAAATTGAAAGCATTTACTATTCATATGCCGAGAATTAGTGAAGCCCTGTGTTCTGGCTCTAGTGTTTGCAGCAATTCCAGTCCCAGCGGGGTGAGCAGCCTGCATGATCTGTCTCTGCTGACTTCTGTCCCCTGCTGCTCTCCTTGTTTTAACATTGTCTGACTCCCACACACTACTGCCGTTTCCCCTTTTTCAAAATGTAATTTTGTCAGAACCATATCGATACTAGAAAGAAGTAGAAAAAAGGCTGTGTAGTGATATATAACATGGATGTTGCAATGAATCCATATGAAGTTGCAACAGTACATGTGACTGTTGGTCAGCTGTATTGTTTACTCCATGGGACGGGTGCCTCCAAATGGGACAAATGTTCTAATTTTCCAACGTAGCTAGACTCCTCTTACCAAAAGGTAAAGGATGCCAGAGTGTCCATTTTCTACACATTTCCTCTGTCACCTCTCATTTACGCTGTATATGTGCACATCCATGCACGTATGCCTTCTCACATGTGATCTATTTATATTCAATGTAATCCCCATTACTATTTTTCCTTTGCACCTGGCAGTCTTTAAGGTGTTTATCTTCATGCCAGTCCTTCCAGACATACATATATTTTTACCCTATATTACAGAGAGGAACCTATGTGCCTTTTTCCTGAAGCCATAAAGGAAGACTGTGGCAAAACTGGCGTAGGTGTTGACACAGCACTCACCCTTCCTTCTTCCTTTTAGCAGAAATATTGTAATTTAGAGGGAGATTGGGGTGCCTTTAGTCTCTGTGCCTTCAAAATTTGAATCAGGGTATCTGTCTGCAGAGGAAACATTTACTGGCACTTCTTACTTAATGTCACACATTCAATGAGGAGATTTCTATGACCTTTTATTATATGTTTAACAGTTTTGTGATTTCGTTCCAAACTATCTGAAAGGAAAAAGGAGAGCTGAAATAAGTGTCGGTGGAAGAATAAGTTTTTAAGAGACATGACTGTGGCTTTGAGAAAACATGGCATGATAAAGGAAAGGATGACATTGGGAAACCAGGCAAGAAGGTAGGAGTGCAAGGGAGATTTAAACAGGATAAATAAGATAATGAGGACAGCTGGGATATCTATGCATAGCAAACAATTTGCTTGGCAAATTTGTCCTTGTTCCCTCTTCGTGAATTGTGTATGAACAGATTTTTCTCAATTTTTTAGCTATTCAAAACTATTCAAGAAATGTATCTTGTGAACAGATGTAACATATGCATTGCTGGTGGACTTTCTTTGTACCGTGTTCTCATGACTACTGTCAGATGGCTGATGGCCATAGCCCTATAGTATCGGTTCTGTTCCTTCCCTGCTCAGGGCACTGAGCTGCTGCTGTGTGACCTAAGTGACCACTCTCAGCTGCTTATTCCTTGAAGTGCACATTTCAAGACCAATCCACAGATAAAATTGTTGTTAAGAACCTCTCTGATAAGATTTAGCAATACTGAACATAGTTGGTAGGGTCAAGGTCAGTTTACATGACAGAAAAAAGGGTCCATTTTTCCACACAGAGTATATTTGCAGTGAATAACTTAGCTAACTGTAGACACTGTAAATCCACTTTGGCAGATGGTTAGGTCTATGCTGCGACCCCCTTTTCCAGCCCAGGGATTGTTTCTTGAGTGTGGCCTCATCTGGGTTGTCATTTTAATGTGAAAATATTTGTTAGGATGCTACAAAGCTCTCTAGATGGAGTTACAAAATTCAGTCAATAAGAAATGTAATGGTTACTGGAAGCTTAACATAAACCTCACTTGTTTTAATTTCTCCTACCCCTCCCAATCTGCTTAACAGTGAGTACTATAGTAGTAAGCACTGTTTTTGTAGGCAACCTTATAGTTTTTATAGGCAACTTACTAGTTTTCTGTGATTATCCATCTAATCTACGGTTAAAAGACTAACAAATAAGTATGTGAACTAACAAGTTCACCACATCTGTTTAATTCCAATAAAATAACATCAAGCAAGAGTTATTTCTTTTTTTAGCGGAAGTGTAGAACACATGTCACAGCAAACATAGTTTTTATTATTTAAGAAATGCAAATAATGTATTAGAAGCTCTATACTAGTACTACTAGCCGTGGCAACTCTAACATGTCTTTTTTTTGCTTTTGTTAAGAAGGCCAGAATACAATGTTTAATCTTTTTTGCCCTAAGCTCACAGATGCTACTGTAGGAGTATTGCAGAGGCTGACGTAGTTTTTAGCAGTTAGGTTGGTGTCACGTCTCTCTATAAAAGACGTTGTGAGGAAAATTTGTTAGAAGACAAAAAATACGAAGGAGAAAAATCAAATACTGTATAGACGTTATCAGCTTTATTGTTATTGAGGTCTTTGGAACAATTCTTTTAAGTAAAAACCATAATGTTACTCAGCTGGGTTTTACTGTGATGGTGGTAGAGACCTCATCAAGTCTTACCAAGTATGCTAAGTGTTATGGAGGTAGGAATGACTTAGGTCTTTCTTTCTAAACTGAAGGCAAGGCTGCATAATGGGGTCAATGTCAAGTATCTCTCAGTAAAGCCTGTAACAGAGACAATCAACATCTTTAGTAGGGTATATTTGGTATAGGTAGCAAGGTGTTGGTGGGGGCTGCAGGAGTGTCCTCATGGGAGGCGTTCAGGGTCTGCCATGCCAGACCACAACCAGTTCCAGATGGCTCCACCATGGACCCCCCCGCCAGGACCCAGCTGAGCCTATCAGCCAAGAAGGTGGCACCCCTGTTATAACATAAGAAAGGGCAAAAGTGCTGCATTGGCAGAGAGGAGAGATGGGGGAAAGAGTGTGAGAAACAACCTTGTGAACACCAAGAGCAGAGGAGGAGGATGAGGAGGAAGTACTTCCAAGCACCAGGGCAGATATTCCTCTGAAGCCCATGGAGGAGATCATGGTGGAACAGATATTTCCTTGCAGCCCATGGAGAGGACCATGGCAGAGCAGATGTCCACCCTGCAGCCTGTGGTGGATCCCATGCCAGAGCAGATGGGTATGTCCTGAAAGATCTCTGGTCTGTGAAGAGCCCATGGAGGAGCAGGTTTGTCATGAAGGACTGCAGCCCATGAAAGGATCTGCTCTGGGGCAGGGGAGAAGCATGAAGAGGAAGAAGTGGCAGAAACGAGCTGTCGTGGGGTGGCCCCAGCCCCCCATTCTCCATCCTCCTGTGCTGCTTGGGGTCTGGGAGGCAGGAAGTAGAGGAGTAGGAAATGAAGGAGTGAAGTTGAGCCTGGAAAGAAGGGGGAGGCAAAGGGAAAATATTTTAGATTTTGTCTTTGTTTCTCACCATCCAACTCTCTCATTAATTGGCAATAAATTAAATTAATTTTCCTCAAATCGGCTTTTTTGCCCTTGACAGTAATTGGTAAGTAATGTCAATGTCCTTATCTTGACCCATGGGCCTTTTCATCTCATTCCCCCATCATTTTGAGGTGGGGGAGTGAGAGAGTGGGTGGCTGGGTGGCTGGCAATGGGCCAAGGTCAAACCACCACATAATCATATTACCAAAGCTTGCAATTTCATATCTCTGAAAGTAGTGTATCAGAAAGAGTGGATCAGGTATTGGTGCTGAAGAGCAGTGTTAACAATATACACGTATTAACAAACTAAAAGAATGGGCATTGTGGGACGGTTATAATGTGAATTGCAGGCATTGGGAATACAGGTTGTGTTTTCAATGGGCAAGTTCAAGGATACATTCTGTGCTTTAACTTACACTGTAATGTTGCCCTTTGGGTTGAGAGTGAGAGGAAGAAGCAGCTTTGGCTAGACAAAATTTGTGACAGCAAAGGAGAAAGAAATATAACACAGAAAACATGATTAAGATTGAAAATGAGTTGTGTTTATGGGTTACCTTTGTCCCTATTCGATTTGACACTACTGAAGTCTAATTCTTACAGGTTGAATGAGGTTAAGAGCTAAGAAGTTCGGATAACTGCAGTTAATTAGAGATGCTACCCCCTTTATCACGTAAATCAAATTAGAGCCCAACTGCTGAAATACACATTCAAAAACATATTAGACTTTTCTGAGACTGGTTTGATAGACAGATAGATACAGACATGTGTATGCAAAAATATTTTGAAAAGTTTTGTTTTTCTACATTTTTTATTTGAAAAAGAAATGCAGCATCAACATCTGAACACATGCATAGATGCACAGGGACTGACTGCTTTCCCTTTGGTGTATCTTATCCAACCACAAGAGAAAAAAGCATACCTTGTGCAGTTTCTTGCATAATTTTGCTGACCAAGAGGCTTGACTACTTCACTCACATGGAAAACTTGTATTTAATTCAGTGAGGATAAGACTAATGTAATTCTATAGGTACTACTTTAAAAATACATGTGATTGGTACAGGTTTATATATTCTCTGTAGCCTTTTATAACCACAGTTTTATTAAGTACATTTTATAAAACGGTATGAACTACATAGCATTGCATTGACAGCTCTTTCCAATCTTCTTTTTTTTTTTTTTTTTTAATAAAGGTAGATATCTTGGTTATAAAATCACATTTCATAAGCTGAAGCCAAGCTAAAGACCTTCTGAAGGTGTCTGTCCGTGCCCAAGTTGAACCCAGGCTTTCTCTGTGTGAGAGTGCTACTAGGAGTTGCCATTTGATGGCTGTTTCATGTCTTTTGTGAAAAGAACAGATGATGTCAGTCCAGTTTCTAGTAAGGGCTTCCATATCACAAAATCCACTAACTTAATTAGCGCTAATTGGCATCCTTGTTGGAAGTATCAGTAGAAAGGCCAAGGACTGAATAAGCATGAAGAATGAATTAGCCTCTCGCTCCTAGAGGTGTGCCCTCCAGAGTGCACATGAGGCACCCAGGCTTCATAGAATGTGGGCTGAATATTGAGTCCAAAGTGCTGCCAATCTTGTAGTTTTCAGGGGAGGTACATTTATTTATGAAGACAAAATGCATAGGAAGGTTATAAAAAGAGAATTAAAAACCTACAGTGATTATTAGATGAACAAAAGAATATCCTAGTACTTAAAATATGTTTTAAAATAGCATGAGGCTGTAATGGCCAGAAAACAACAGGAAAAGGAAATAAACCAGTAGGATTAATCTGAATAAGTAAAATGTGTCATACAAATAACCACAGGAACAAAGGCCTTGTTTCTAAAGAGAGGACTGATGTACATGACCACTGTCTATGCAGTTGTGGACACACAAAAAACGGTTTCACACATGTCCGCTTGATTATATCTGCTATTAGTCTCCAGCTTCTATTGGATTTAAATATCAGTTTCACTGATTTTGAGCTGTAGAATTTCAACATCTGGGTTGTGATCTTTCATTGATGCTTTGTTGAATGGCCATACTGGCTTTGAGTGAGCTCTTTGCTACGTAAGAAGATCCTTGAAAAATCAGCTAACTGCATACATTGCGAAGTGGGAGAAAGTACAATTCTTCTAACAACAGCTGATTTTCAAGCATTGCCAACTGAATATTTGTGGGGTGCAGCTTTGTGGACACCCTGACATCCTTTTTGTGCCTTTGATGAGCTGCATGATGATCTCCCTTGTCAGACACATGTGCTGGGTTCCATTCCTGTAGTTGGCTTAGTCTCATAAGAGAGGTTTATTTCTTGTGTTTAATTAACAAGTCTCCTTCCAGAGCTCTGACTGCATGAGTGGTAGCAGTAAAATGGCATTACAAATCAGAAGGGAACTCTGCCCAGATCCTTCTCGAAACTTAGATGTCCCTCTCCATCTCCAATTCATTAATCCTTCATCCAAGAGCAAGTCAGGAAGAACAAAAGGGTTTCATGGTGTGACTTAGAGGTTAATGAACTAAGCTAGCAAAGCAATTCTAAATTAACACCACCTTCCCACTGAAAGTACCCTGCCTTCTACTATCTCTTGTGTATCAGAGGAACTGTTAACTTGAGTGCATCAGCTCCTGAGGAAGAGATCAGCTTTCAGACATGTTCTCCAAGGCCTTGAATTCTCACACCTTTGAAACTGTGTGCTGCAACCCCCCTGACTGCCACACTTCACTGGAAGAAGAAAAAATGGTTGTCATGGTTCTGCCATCCCTAGCTGGAACTCGAGAAGACCTGTGTTTGCACAACAGCTGGTACCTAGCGGGGTGTTTGCTTCAGTGAATACGTTGGAATATAGATACACACCTGCAGCAGGGACAAGAGCTGTTTGAGCTAAAGGGCAATACTGGCACAAGAATTAACTGGATGTCAGACCAGCAGATCTGTGGGGCTCTGGATCACCTTCCCAGAAGGAGTTTTACGGGCTGCTTGTGAGTTTGTATTTATAAGCCATCCTCATGATAGGAAGGGGTTCTAATTTATATTGATCCTTAGAAGTAGCCAAAAAATAGGCATGCTGTCTCCTGGTTGGCCACAAGAACCTCACGCTGAAGAAGGGCTGAAGTTTTCTACATTGAGCTCTAAGATGATATATATCTTTTGGCTACTTTTATCTGATTAAAAGCTTCATTATTAATTCAGCTGCCTACTTGAACACTGTCTAGGTTTTCAGACTGCTATGGCAAGACTACTGTCTTGTTCCAGGAGACAAGACCGTATCACTGCATCCTGTGTCACCTTCACTGGCTAATTCACCTGATCTCTCCCAAATCCAGCTCTTTGTTCTTCTCCAGCCTGTCTCTGCTTATTTTTTTCTGTTCCTTTCTGACCTTCTCGCTATCTTTTTTCCTGACGGCTTGCTTGTGTTTTTTATTTTTATCTGGGGTATCTGTCCTCTTCTAATGACATCTAGTAATAAGCCATAGGTGCTGTCTTTTTTATACCTAAAAATTTCCCAGCTCCAGTCACACGTCTTCTAATTTCTACATCAAACCTTCCTATTAATCACTTTAGCTTCTGACGAACTTTAAAAGTTGTTTGTTTAACTTCATCACTGTAGCCCTGATCTCACACAGCCAGTGTTCTACTGCTTTTTATTTCAACTTTTTTCTTCTCATTCTTGCTACTGTATTTTCACAAATCTATTATCTTTTTTAGTCTCATAGAATTGTTGATTGTGGAATCTGTTTGACTATCTCTAAAGGATTTGCCTTTTTTACCTTGTTTGAACCTGCATAAGGTGCATGTGACAAGAATTATATACATTAGAGAGAGACTATGTTATATGTTTTTTCGTTCTTCTGTGTGCAGATGAGAGAAACAGCAATTGGTAGGTACTATATGCAGATATATACATGCATGTGATCAGCTGAACTTTGGAGCAGATTAATAATCTCATTCACATTTGGATTCACATAAATAATAATCATACTTTGAATAAAAAAATCTAAATATGGAAATTGCATAAGCAGCCTAATTTTCATCCTCCAAATGAGGGGATAGTCTGATTAGGAACTTGGTTACGGGAAGAAATAAGAGCTGTTTCATGTCTCTACCAGAGGATTTCGAAATGGTGCATGTTGTAGTTCAGCAGTAAGGAAGAAGTAGTTTTGAGGCCTCAAAGAGCTGCACAGACCCAGTTGCTACCAGCATCTCTTACTGCGTGAAGAGTCCTGATGCTGTATCTTGCCTGACACTCACATTAAATCAGTTCCCGCATGAACAGCCCTAGATTCAGTAAGGAGTTGCAGTGGCTTTGGTTTAGTTGCTCCTGATTTCTGCTGTTGCTTAGAGCAAACAAGAAACCTCTTGTCACACAGATGTGCGCAGAGAAATGGCAAGAAATATGTTTGAAATGCGTATGTATAAATATTTTTTCATGCTGTTTACATTAATATGTTTGGCATCCAGGTGATACCACTATGAGTAGTTTCCTTACTCAATGTCCTTAAGACCTACAGTTCAAAGAGGTGCTACCCTGTAAGCTAAACCCCAAAGTCTGGACACTCGCAGGCCCATATATAGCCATTCAATATTGTCCCTACCAGAAGACGAATTGCTCCCTGAAGAAAACTGGAGCAAGATCTGGGCTGCTTAGTTTTATAGGTTTTGTTCACAACTGCAATGGTCTGTTCTGAAGTGACTATACTGTAACTCTCAGGTATCTATATTCAGTCATCCTGGTGCTTATGTTCAGATCACATAACCTTGTTTTGAAAATTGGAATATTTGAGTTCTTAGTATACCATGCATAATTATTTACTTGTTTTTGTTCATTACGTACTGTATGTAACTTTTCATAAAAGCCAAAAATCATTTGTACAAAATGGTCATCAGTTACCTCTGACTGTTGCTTGCATCAGCAGTCCTAATTACTTCTGAACTGGGAAAGGAATGTAATGAAGATGGACTGATGCTCCTCATGTAACAACCGAGTGACTGGTTAATATCTACATGAGAAAGAAAGGTAAGACAATAAAATCAAGTTAAGGAAAGGAATAATTTAGCAGACAGAAATTAAAACAGGAAAAAAAAAAAAGAAAAGAGATGGTTTGTTGCAGTACTTTCACCTTTTCATACTCATTGTTTCGTCTAACAGATTTCTTGTGTCTCTCCTATTAGACCTTTATTTTCTCTTAACACTTGCCTTCTTGCTACGTGCATTGGTGGGAAAGAAAACAGTTAATAATTTTCCAATTAATGCAATATAGAAAAGAAAATAAAAAAGACTTTTTGGACTTCCAAGCTCACCTATTTGTTTGGGCACTGTTAGCTCTGCTGGCTGACACCACTGAAACCAACCTGGAGAACACGAAGTCTTGTAGCATTCCTTACTGCCTTTGTTCAGATGAAAGGGAACTTTCTCTCGACTAGAACGGATGTAAGGGAAATGTATTACAATTATGAGATTGAAAGTAATAACAATTCTTGCAAATGAATTTCAGCTATTTGTATTGGAGATCTGGTTCCTCACAGACCTATAAAAATGCATAAATAAGTCTTGAATAAAATGCATTCAGAAAGATTCCTTTGGTCATACTGCAAAATATTTGATCTGCAGCATACACAGGGAAAATTTTACGTGTTTTAAGCAAAAATAAAATATAAAAAAGAAATGCAAAATGTTGCTTTGAAACATTTGTAGTGGTGTTTAAAAGTGTGAAATCAATTAGAACCAGGATGTTGCTAATATGTAGAAGAGCGTCATCTGATGACTGAGTGCAACTCTGTCTTTTAACGGGATTTAGGTTCATAGCTCCTTTGTACAGCTTTAAAAAAAATGCCCTGTGTGCAGCTCTGCAGTTTTAGTTTGGAGAGCTGCTCCCTTCGCCTCAGCATAATCTCTCTGAGAGCGGCACCTTTTATCTGGAACAACAGGCTCCCCAAACTGGCTGCCAGACAGAGGCTGGAAATCTCGCCGTAGCGCGAGCGGGGTTCATGTGTTAGTATGCTGATCCGCTCTGTCAAACACCAGCTTAGAGCTCTGTCCTGCCAAAAGCACAGGTGAAATATGCTTGGTGAGCTGAGCACTGCCCTGGGTGGATAGAAATTCGGAGTTCAAAACCAGCTAATGCCAGCTGGGAAGAATAGGCAGAAGGGAATTCAGGATGTAGGGGGAAACACAGGAGAAAAAAATTGTTACTTTTGCTTGTAAAGGGTGCTGTGACAGTGTCACGTAGGCAAGGAATTACGTAAGGCAGTTTGCTTTTATCTGCCCACACAGAATTTTGCCTGTGGGTGCACATGAGGATTAAGGCTCTGTGCAGTTTTCAGAACTCCTTACCTCTCCAAATTAAATGTAATACAAGTCTCATACCAGGTCTCTGTAATGCTGTAGCTCCCTGATCTGGGAAATAGGGCACAATCTTAAGTCAGAAGCTTGTCTTTTTACTCTTCAGTTCCCAGTTTCATTCAAAAGCAATACTTAAATGAGCATGTGAAAAGAAGTAGTTCAGGGACAAAGGGCGTGGAGTGCCTAGCTGGGTCCTTTGATAATTCAGATGATTACCCACATAATGAGTAATTTGTTAGTTGTTAACTAGATTTCATCTGTATTTTGATTATGTTGAGGCTACCTTACAGAATAATTTACATGCAGCTTATGTCTGATGAGGCTGATCCACATAAGGTTCAGCTGTCTTAATGTATGTAAGTATTACATTTTATTCCCCATAGTTTAAAGCTATGCGTACCTTATGGTGTCCTGCTAAGAAAAGGGCTGGCATATGTGCTAACACATCATAGCAATGGTAATAATAAGCTGTAGATTTTCACCCTGTGCCCTGGCTGCCCAGACTTGCTCTTTAAAGCTACATCCATGGCCATATCATCTCCTGGGAGCCCAGCAAGCTAGAAGAAGAAAGAATAAAAATCGCATGACCATCATGAGAAAATACTAGTGATCTTGCAAAAGAGGCCGTTTCCCTGCCTTCCAGGTGGTATTGCCTTGAGAGTTGTGAGTGGGCACCGAAAACTTCTGCTAACAGGCTGGGATGAAGAACCCAACACCCTCCGTGGTGCCTGCACCCACACAGCTCCTGCCACCACCATTAGTCTGCCAGGCTTGGCTCCCAGAGCTTTGCTTTGGGCTCAGAACCTACTCCAAATCCTTATACCACTCTGCACAATTTGGTACTAACTGCATACATTGTGGTCTAGCCACTTCTGTGGGTGGGATTTGGGTGGAGAGACCTGCCTGGCTGCCTCTTTCTCCTCTCCTCTGGAGCCAAAGCTTCCACAGACCATGCCCAGTCCATTATCGGGAATAGCTCTGAGGACTCTCAGTCTCCTTTCCACTATACCACTGTTAGAAAATTAAGCGTCTGTATATATGTGTACGTATAGTTTATTCAAAATACATGTTTTAGGTCTTGGAAAACCACACAATGAGTAGATTTTGTAGGTAACTTTGCTGCTTGTTTTACTTCTTCAAGGCATTGCAGCCCTCATTTTGAAGGTTGATGTGTGCTGACAGACAGAAACTCTGGCTGGATTAGGAGTCCTCGAAACTCACACAACTGGAAAGATACTTCCCAAAGGCTCAGATCCCAAGCTGGACCAGTGACTTCAATGTATAGATGTTGAATATTCAGACAGATAAATGAAATAAAGCTTTTTTTTCTTTTTCGTTTTTTTCCTGCTGAATAATATGCCAGTTTTTCATAGAGTCATTGCTCAGTTGATACCTGCATTTCATGGTACCTTGATTAAATTATGATGTGGTAGTAAAAATTTTGCAGTTTCCTACAATAAATTTATATTTTTGAATATTTGTTTATTGAAAATATAGTACTTATCCTACAGTGTGATTGCTTTAACTTCAAATTATCCTGGAATCACTAGTTGAGGCTAATTTTAAAGAAATTGAATTCTGCTAAGGGTAACCTTGCAGGAAGTTTGACATTGAGATGAAACTACAGGGATGGAGTATAAACCTGCTGGAGTGGTTTTAGGGGAGGTGCTGCAGAAATAATATTCCTGGTAAGGTTTGATTACAGTCTAGTGGTAGCTTTATAGTAGGTATTTTAAACTAAGCGTGTGGTTTTGTCTTAAATAGAGTGTTTTTATGTGTATAGCTATTGGTATGTCTTCACTACTAGATCGCAGCCACAATATACATGCTATAACAATTCTAATTTTAAAAATATAGTTTAAAATATATATTGCAGAACCAAGCAACAAGGTCAGGTAACCCAGACGTGTGTGCTATTCATAAGCCTACAACGGTGTATGGAACACCCACAAAATAGAAAAGCTTATTAGTATGTGTGTGTGCACACAGTGTACATGTCTCTCAAATTGGAAGAATTAAGCCCTGTACATTAGTTACTCAAACACTTTTTGCAAGCCATTGGAGCTGTTCCACACTTCATGATTGCAGCTCTTTCATGCACTTGTGGAATAAGCGATCTGCCTTCTCAGGGGCACAGACAATAGGGAGCTTCTGCCTACTCATGATTTTACATAGATTTTAGCTAACTCAGAGAGCTGAATATAAAATCTAGGATTCAGGGACTCTGTAGATTTGTGACAATGGAGAATCTATTGAAAGTGGCTAGATTATATGTCCTTTATCTGCCTCTTTTTTCAAAATATGATGCAATATTAATGTAAATCAGACTATGGTGATTCAAAGTGGGTTATCAATATACATTGTAATTATCAGTCACTTCATATAACTGGTATGGAATATGTTTTTAGATATCATAATTGAACAAGAACAACTTATTTGTGCTGGAGACTAATTTACAGTAAATAATTTATTCGGTGAATTGTTTCTTACTGTATCTGTGAAGTATCTGTGGCCAGTTGACTATTTGCCTTCAAAATTTTTATTGTGTGATTTTGGCAAACAATTCTCGGCCAGTAGCGCTTATGCAAGTAAGATGTACCATTTATTCATTGGAGTATCTGACTGCCTGCAGGGTTTTTTTTTTTTCAGTACACGTTGCTCAGAGCTGTTTATAAAATCAGGCAAAGAAAGATGAAATATATCCTGTGTTTGGGGAATCACTTGTAGATACATAATTCGCATAGCATGTATCTTTTAACAGATACAGCAAAGTATAGCTGTCCTAATTGCAAACACTCAAGTTTATTAATTCAAAATACTTCTTGTGTGCTGACTTGTATTCATGGTAAGAAATGTGTACCAGAGTTCTTGCGGTAGGCATGCCCTAAAGGAGAATGAACACATGAACAGAAAGCAGATTTAGAAACAGTAATGGAAAAGAATATTTTTTTTACTATATGATCAGTATTATTACTTAATAAAATGTGTGGGAGGAATGAAATGTTACAATATTGGAAAAGTCCTTGAAAAGTGAATGGGCACATCACCTTTTGAATTGTCTACTGAAGCATGGTGCTGCCAAAATAATCCACTTGCAGTATAAGTTCAATTTCACTCAGAATCAAAGCGCACCCTACAAAATGTGCTAAACCAGGATGCGAAGTTTTGAAGTACATTGTGTTGCTCAGCTATGAGCAATTTGTAGTGAGCAGAGTTCACAAATGTGTGAGAAGAAATGGTTGCAGTTTGAAGAGACTTTTGCTAAAGAATGGGGAACCTGCAGTGTCAGTCACTGGTTTCTTTGTTGTACAACAGTAATCTCAGTATGTTGTGCCAGGGGAAAAGAAAAGGATGTGTATCCTATTTTTGACAAGCAAAATGTGGAACACAGGTCAGATTCTGAGTTTTTCGGTGCTTTTGTAAGGCTCATGAAATGCCTGAGTTCAGAGGAAACCATAGTGATGGTCATATATTGTGTCTATATGGGATACCACAATGATTGTGGGCGATTTAGGGTGAGGAAAGGTGTTCTGCATTGAAATTCATGGATTACAGGCAGAGGAAGCCAAATAAAATCTATACCATGACCCAGAGTTGTGCAAACTGCCAGGTATTGCTGCTCTCATCTTCTGTACCGATGTGTCTGGTTGCCATTTTCAGTGCTCCAGTTTGATGAATTGGTAAAAGTACCTCTAAAGGCCTATCTTCCTCTGTATCTGGGGAAGTACATTTTACCGACAACATAAGATGAACAATATCCTCTCACTCCCAGCAAATTTAAAAGCCTTCATGGACTGTACCTACCAAAATGTGTACTTGCTTTTTTGTTTTACCCAGTCGTGACTAAGAATGAGTTGAAGTGCTTCTAGGGCCGTATCAGGAAGGATTTGATCAGAGGAACATAAACTGAGATTATATGCCAAAGAGTAGGCTAAATGTTGCATTATGTAGAGTTACAGATGCCAAAACATACAACTGCTTGTAAAGAATAGTATATAATCAGAAAGGCAAAACTCCTATTCCCGTAAGTTCTCCCATTAAAATATTTGGTAGAAATCTAAGAACTGGGTTTAGGTGTTCACCTCAACTAATATGACTATTAGCCTATTAACTATATATATGTGTGTGTGTGTGTGTGTGCGTGTGTGTGTAAATAGCATTTGGGCATTTATTTTCTCTCTCCCCTGCCCTCAGATTTTCTGTCTTCCCACTGTTTTCCTCCCTGGCTTACTTCTGAGTTGTAAGTCTGTTGTCCTTCCTCCCTCTTCTCTCCTAGGTAGGTGCAAACTTTAGAAGGTGCTTCTTCTCTGCACATGATCTTGTGGGACCCACAGTAACATCAGGGAGGAAGGGAATGATGGAAATGGCTTTGGTTTTGTGTTTTGGTAAATGTACAGTGTCAGGGTAGGAGGAAAAATCCATTCCAGGCTGCCTGTTTGGAGATGAGAAGTTGGAGGAGGCTGGAGAAGCAGCTTTTTGTGCACTCTGGCTTCAGAGGGTTGTTATGAACGCTGTGCAAGGACAGAAAAGGAGGGGAGCAAAACATCCCTAATCCTAGCCTTTGGTCTTTGAAAACTTTTGGAGTTGGAAATAAAGTGTGGATCCTTTTGTAAATTCCAGGAGTGACTCTGGTACCCTAATCATTTTCCTAAAAACACCTTATTTAAAGCAGGAGCATCAAGTTTGTTCTTTCAGGAGAGCTAGGGGCTCCAGCTATTTGACACTCATTGCCTTTCGTGTTGTTAAGTGTTATGCAGTTTGAATGTTGCTTTTAAATTTGAGGTGAATGTAAAAGAATTGACTTTGTGGGTTGCCTTGTATAAGGACTATGGCTTTAAAGCTGTATGTAAGGAAATGTTGATTACAGTTTCTGCTTTCTAACATCCTTGGAGTCAAATTCTGCCCTAAATTAGCCATTGCTTAACCCTTTCAACTCTCCTGGTACAGCCCAGAATGAAAATGAGAACAGAGTGTCTGTTCCCATTTCACTACCTGCCCTACTTAGCAAATATCAACAATGTATTCAGCAATATTCTCTGTCTTACACACATAGACACATCAACAACTCTAGTAAATGCTGGCATTCTAACAGAAATGACACGAACCATTTGGTTACCGTGCACATGAACATGTTTGCTTTGTTTATAGCTTTTTCTTCCATATTGACTGAAAGAGTGAGGAAATTGTTAAGGACAGAACAAGTCAGAGCAGGAGAGCTGAGCTGAGTCTAAGGAATCCAGCATGTTGGATCTACTGAGGTTTTGTTGGCCAGTAATTTCTTCATTTCTTATGAAGGAAAGTCAAGGTTGACCATACTTGTTATATGACTCATAGGTAGCTGAATTCAATTCTAACTATTGACCTTTCAGGCACATTAAAGGCCCAGTATTGAAGATCATATTCACTAAATCACTGATGCCTGCCACTCACACTGATTCTCTGAAGTTCGTCATTCATTCTGAATACAGAATGTGGAATCTGCACAGAAAAAAAAAAAAAATCAATGCTCTTTTCCTTCTCTTTTTTTAACATATCTTCAGTTTCAGTTTTATTTGTGAATGTCTTACAAGTTTATAAATTTAAACCTAGAGGGATCAAGTGAAGACTTGGGTATGAAAATTCCTAATTCATTGTTAGAAAACATGAATCATGCAGTATTGAGTAGAATTAATAAGGAAATATGGATCTGTATCCCTCGGGTACTAAAACTGAGCATTTGAGTTCTTGGATGTTCTAGAGAACGTTTCACCTTATTTATAAATACAACTTCAACATTTAGGACCAATAGTATTTTGAAAACATGAGATTTCAGTAAGAATGAAATAAATTCTTTACTTCCCATATTAAAAAAGCATCATAGCTTTACACATTAGCAACAAAATATAAAACCATACATGTACTTAATTTTACACGTTGTTTACTTATGTGAGTCTTATAAATATTTTCAGCACTTATGCAGTAGTAATCAAAATAGAAACATGGTGTATATCCCTCTGTTGTTGAAAAAGTTGGTTGCTTTGAATGTCTTGTGAGAATTTCATTGCAGCATTAGGCAGTTCTTGCTCTGCACTCAGCATATCTGGCTTATTTCTGAACTTGGTTCTTGAAGAATATTTTGGTACTAGCATAGCATGGCATGTGTCACTGGCTACAAAATGAAACAACATTCTGTGGGAGTTAGTTAATTATGTTTACTTCCTTTTAATAGACCTTTTGTAAAAAGTGTTTGTGCATCCATTTACTGGCCTTACATATTGTCCCTAACAATGTTTATTGTGTTTGGACCGGTGTTTTTTCCTCAGTGCTGCAGCATATTGAAAGTGAAACTTATTCAAGCTGCCTAATTATAATATCAGACCAAGTAACATCACTTCTAGTAATCATACCAGCATTTAGTAATGAATTTAACATCTTGGTTCAGGGAAAATCTGTAACTGAGAAGTACTGTGAAGGTCTTTAGCGAAGAAAGTATTTCTGAATGTTTAGAAGCAAAACTACAATTTAATATAGAGAAGTATTTATTGAAACACCACTGCTCATTCATATAAAATGATAAATAAATGAAGTTGGCTTAGGATGTAGGTCACTAAAGAATGAATGGAGAGATAGGAATGGTAAGTACTTTGAAAAAAAACCTGCACCTCTTTCCAGACTTCAAGTGTCAAATGAAAGGAAACGCTGGAGAAGAGGAAAGGTGGGTGGAGACATGCACACACACATGCACTTGCATTCTAGAGAGGGGAAAGGAATTGTGTTTTTGTTATAAGAAAATGTCTGCTTCTGTGATCTATTCCAAACTCAGGTAGTTGTTTATTAGTTCAGCCAATATCACACTGTCCCCTCTGTGTAAAATGAAAACTTCAAGATACAAATGCCAACATGCAAATTTTATCCTTGAGCTCACCTGCAAAACACCAGCCACCGTGTACCAATCAAAGGGAATATCCTCACAGGAGATAAATGGAATGTTGACAAGCTTATAGCTAGACTGGGAGGTCCAGATAGAGACATGGCCAGAGTGTATCTGTATTGCAGTTGCAGTGATGAGACACACCGTAGTGAAATACAGAGATGTTTTATCTTTTAAACTGTTGCTCAGACACTGGTAGAAAGGGGCTGGATATGGGCTGTGCCATGCTCCTCAGTGAGGCGGTGTGAACATACTTTGGCTGACAGACAAGCACACAGTCTCAGCATTTATTTTATTTATTATTAGTGTTATGGCTTCCTTAGAAGGAAACTTTGTGCAGGAAATTGCAATAACGTTTCCACACAATACAATAAATCAGAAAGGAGTTAGGTCCAGAGAATTATCACATGGCAATCACAAACAGATATTAATGAAGGGCTGTGTGTGTGTGCTTGAGTTTGTGTGGACACAAATTGATCACAAATGGCTTTTGTAACTAAGCTGCATTACCATTTTATTCCCTAAGGAAATACAAAGAATATGTTAAATATCTTAGATACATTTTCTGATTAAAGGCAAAAAGATATTCAGTGATGACCATCCTTTTGCATGTGCATGTATTATGTCCCTCAGATGTTTAGAAACATGCTTTTGTTTTCCTAGCAGCATTAGCTGAAACCAAGTATCAATTAAAACTAACCTATTGTGGTAAAGCTTAGAGGCTCCTGTAGAGGAACTGTGCCCTTGGGTTATGGTAGTTCTTCCCCAAGCAGGATCCTGAAGTCCTTAGGGTTATCTGTGCTGCAGATGTCTCTTCTCTTTGGTACTTGTCTTAATGAGTCTCTCTGGACTTAATTTCCCCATTATTCAGTCTCTATTCTGAAGGCAGGAGTTGCCAGAACAGCATCTTACCCAGTCTATTTGCTCATCAGCCTTCTGCTTCTTTTACCTTTATCAGAGTGGAGGCACCCTATGGAAGCCTTTTTTATGGTTCTTCTTTTCCAGACTCAAATTTGAAAATGTCTCATTTTTACTGTGTTATACTGCTTCTTCCTTGTACATATGCAAGTTGATTTCTCACTAATTTTACTCAAAGAAATGGGAATAAGAGCCTTCAGATGAGTATCAAAACTTTCTCTGACCACTGCTGCTTCAGTCAGTAGTCACCTGCCTCTTCTCTTTTGTCCTCTAGCCTTCACATGAACATGTATCACGCAACTTTCAAAGCTTTTAATAGGAAATGTTCTCTGCCATCTCATGTTTATTAGTGAGCTGATTCCTTCCTCTAAACTCACCATAAGGCTGACTTCCATATGGAAACATCGAAGCACTTTCTTCTGTGCTTTTCATTTTGAGAGACCATCCTAATATTGTCTTCGTTTTGTCTGCTGATCTCTGTCAAATGCCTCTTTAAAACTCTCCTTTGCTGTGGTACCTGCAGATTCTTCTCCCATTTCAGGCTCCTGAGCTAGATGGATGCAGTTCACTTTTTGTTTTCTTTGCTAGAGTGCTTCAAAAGCAATCCTGAGGTATTTCTGGAGAGCTTCTGATTCTTGTTTGAAAACTTGGCATATCTTATAATTAAGTGTTTTATGCACTGAGGTGAAAATCAGCCCCACACAGAGAGCAGACTAAATGTGCATCGTTTAAAGCCCAGAAATGCATTAGAATAGGCTGAATGACCAACATTAGAACAAATGTAAAATTATTATGTTTTGAATGCATGGAAGTACAATAGGCTGCTTTGGCTACCCAAGAGATTTTGACTATGGACATATCATGTCAGTAATGTAGATGGGTTTCAGGTTTAGTTATTTTAAAATTATCAGCTGCTTTGAATACACAGGCAGTAATAATAAGAAAATTGAGGTTTTTTTTTTAGTAAGAATCTTTCCATATTATGGATTTGCATCTATCTGAGGTGCAGACCAAGGATTCATTCCACACTGAAGCAGCAGAAACCTTGCTGGATGCAGTGATCGGCACCTGGACCCCACTCCTAGAGTTTCACAAACCGCTGCTATTTTAAATAGACAAAACAAAGACTATTGTAATTTTGTATTTCAAACGGGACTGTTGCTTTGTTTGTTTGATTTTGAACTCATTTAGACGTTTTGCAAGCTGAGATGTTAACATGCTCTAATTTGAATTCAATCGTGCTGCAGGAAGCCTGCTCGGGTGTTTGAGTCTGCGTGTCGCTGCAGGGGTCTCTGTTCCCCAGCCACCACTGCATCCCACCAGGCCACCAGTGCCACTGCGGGAGCACCTGGCGATGCTCGGTGCTACTTGCCTGTTACCTCCAAATTAGCTGGATTTATAGTAGAAAGGTGACACTTGTACAAATGATGCGCTCTGTGTCTCACCAGATCCAAAGGGCTCTATTAAATGAAGCCCTGTCAAGGTGTATAATCTTCCCATTTATTTTTCATCAATTAGACTGTGGACTTCTTGTCTGAATAATGCTTAAAATTAGCAGAGCTAGTAATGATAGTTACAGGATACTTTAATGACAGGTTTTCGTGTGTGCAGAATTTCATTGCATTTTTAAAATAATCCTGTAACTTCCTGGCATTCTGCTGCAGATTTTGAAAACTGCCATGTTCTGTGTGGGAAAGTTAGTGTTAGTTTTATGGTCTTCAGTGCAATTTAGCCCTGGAAAATTTGGCTTTTATTTGGGTATTGGACATTGTGTTCCAGACTGTAGCTTTCAATTTGTGTTGCATTACTTTTTTGTGCGATTTGAAGCTGTATGTGTTTCATTCACAACTAAAAGTAGCAATTAAATGTGGAAAAAACAGATTAATATAGTAAGGTAGATAGACCCTGCTGGTCCCCAGCCACACAGAACACAATAAGAAAGAGGTAGCACATTAAGTCTAAGGAAAAAGCAACACACGTCATGGTTTGTCTTCCCAGATCGGTGGCAAGGGAGGCTTCGTGCTTTCCTCATGCCTCACACAAAGAACTGTAAAATCAGTGACTCTTATGTGGTAAAAAATGCGTAGCACATACAAAAATTATACTAAAGGAGTTTTAAGCTGAGTTGTAAAAAAGCATTTCCATACTCTAAGAAAGCAGCAAAATAGACCCCAACTGCAAAATTCAGGTCCACTGAAGTATGACACTTTGGTTTGGGTCCACTCTTAAAGAAAGGTTTTGAATCTGGAAAGAGAGAAAACTTTGCCATGTGCTTGCATGTGTGAGTAAGACATTACATTGTATACATCTATTAGTTTCTGACTTTCTCTGAGGGTTTGATATAGCTCTTGTAGATACAAGCAGGCACAGTTTTATACGTGTCATTTATTCAGTCACCATGCAGACTCTACAATAGACCCTAGACAAACTGACAAGGTACAAAGCACTGAATGCCCATATTTCAAAAGTGGGACTGAGACCCCAGGTTGTAAAATAAGCCACAAACATACACCCAAACTGAAACAGAAAGAAAGGGACATTTTGCATACCCTGGGCACAATCAGGATTTATGGCAGTTTGAAGATGAAGTTGAAAGCAGATGCAAGAAATATTAATACTTTAAGTTGGCCACTTAATTTTTTGCTCTCTTATTCCTTTAATTTCTCTGTAGACTTGTAAGCCAAGGCAAAGCACTTCACTGCTCTGAAGGGAAAAAAAATTGGATTTTTGACCATGGATGTTTCAGTACAATGTATTGTTCATATACCAGTCATAAGAATTATTAAAGAAGTCTTTTTAGAGAACAAGTCTAAATACATACACTGCTGAAAATGTTCTGTCTCTGCCTTTGATTTCCAATTGAATGTGGGCATCTCTAATGTGGCTTGATTTCTGTACTGAACTGTCCATAACTTGAGTGAGTTTCTTGTGCAATACGGTGCTGTCCCTTTAACTGTATTTTGTGAACTGGCTCAAAGTGATTTTTTTCAGAAAGAATCGTATTTTGCAACTCTTGCTAAAATTTTCATTTAGTCTTAGTTGTGTAAAGTTTTAGACCTCTATCTTAAGGATGGAATTAAATAGCCCTGTAATGGTGTGTATCTCTTCTCCAGTCACCGTGAGGAAAGCTTTTAGTCTGGCTGAGTTTACCATGGATCTGACTTTGCAACATGCATGGTTTGATGTCATAAATGAGCCAAGCTTGGTGTGAAGAAGAGCTATCTTGTATTAGACCAGATTTGTAGAGAAATATTCAAGCTCTTCTTTACATCTGAAGTGTAAGCGCCGATCTACATTATGCTTACAGTAGTTTAGCCTGAGTATCTGACTTCCATTGTTGCAAAGTCCACACTAGAAGTGGCAGAGAAAGGAAATATCCTGGGAATTAAAATGTGTTGAGTGTCACTGAAAATATGAAAAGTCTTGATCAGATTTAATCCAAATGTATATGAGATTGGCTTGGGATAGGGTTTAATCTCCTGTTGGCAGTTTTACTGAGTTGAAAATTAAATAGCTGCCGGATGCTGCAGACAGGTGTTTGCAGGGAGGCTGCTTCTGCACATTACCACACAGCAATTAGCGCTGAGATGTGGTGGCACTTCCCATCCTCGCTGTACTTCCCAGCTTCTAAGTGATCCCCACAAAATGCAGTTATGTAAACAAGACTTGCTCTGCTCTGCCTTTTTAGAGGCAGAGGGTTGAAAGAAGCTGAAGGAGATGACCACATATAAGAAAACAGGCTGAATTAAAATGCAAGCAGCGTGGCCCCAATAAAGGATTTTTTTTCTTAAAGAATAGAAATTTTACTGCAATTTAAGGCACTTCTGAAACTATTTCTTTATGTCACTTTCTCATCTAGTCAGGAAAACATGTAGTAAACCCTGAGAGGTGTGTTTTACCCTTTGCTTGTGACCCAAGGCAGAGATAGTCTTTGTAGAAGAATGCAAAGGCCATTTATGCACAGACCTATTCTCTGATGTAAGCCAAAAAGCACTGACTGCTCTTTTTAATTTCAGTCAGCTAAAGTGAAATTAGGCTTCCTGTTGTTTTTGTTTGTCTTCTTTGAGCAGAGTCCAGGACTGGAGATGAAATCTCTGCAACAAAGGTGGTCAGACTGCGGGATCAAGATTCTGCCATTTTTATATATTAAAAATGAGTGTTCGTAGGATCTTTCAGTCATAGTATTTAAGTATTAAATCTAAATCTTTAAAATAGTTTTGATTAATTAATCCTGTAGATATTTATCAGCGACCAGGTTAATTAATTAATTAATATAGAAGAATATAGGAATATGTATCCATTAATACATCTTCTAAAGATCACTATGTCATTAATTTCTCTGCAATCCACATTTAATGCATCTTTCTTGCACCATTTCCTCTTCCTACTAATGCAATTCTTTGTGCAATGTGTTTGAAAGCCTGTGGTCTTCAGATTTCTAGCAGGTAGATGTTTGCATGTGTACTTGTACTCCTTTGCTTTGGTTTTAGTTGCAAACCCTTTTCCCTGCAGTGCTCGGGACTGACCGCAGCATCAGCTGGTGGCGCTGGGCAGTGCAGTGATGGCAGAACTCCTGACTGCATGACTCCTGCATCGAGTCTAGTGTGCTGACTCTGCCAAACAGGCAGAAATCTTTAAAGCTGTATTAAAACCCTCTGAAGCTCTACAAAGGCATTTGTAGAGGATGCACAGGGTTTTATCTATGGCAAAGATCACTAGCCAAAGAGGGAATAACGAAATCACAGAATCAGAGAATGGTTGAGGTTGGAAGGGACGTCTGGAGATCATCTAGTCCAACCCACCTGCAAAAGCAGGTTCACCTAGAGCAGATCACACAGGAATGTGTCCAGGTGGGCTCTGAATATCTCCAGAGAAGGAGACTCCACAACCTCTCTGGGCAGCCTGTTCCAAGGCTCTGGCACCCTCAAAATAAATAAGTTTCTCCTCATATTCAGATGGAACCTTCTGTGCTTCAGTCTGTGCCCATTGCACCTCATCCGATTGTGGGGCACCACTGAAAGGAGTCTGGTCCCATCCTCTTGACACCCACCCTTGAGATATTTATAAACATTGATGAGATCCCGTCTCAGCCTTCTCTTCTCCAGGCTGAACAGACCCAGCTCTCTCAGTCTCTCCTCGTAAGAAAGATGGTCCAAAACCTTAATCATCTTCGTAGCCTGCTGCTGGACTCCATCCAGTAATTCCTTGTCCTTCTTAAACTGGGCGGCCCAGAACTGGACACAGTACTCCAGATGTGGTCTCACCAGGGCAGAGTGGAGTGGGAGGAGAACCTCCCTTGACCTGCTGGTCACACTTTTCTTAATGCACCCCAGGATACCATTGGCCTTCTTGGCCACAAGGGCACGTTGTTGACTCATGGTCAGCCTGTTGTCAACCAGAACTCCGAAGTCTTTCTCCACAATGCCACTTTCCAGTAGGTCAACCCCCAACCTGAATCCAGCAGTTCTATCTTGAAAGTTGTTTTGCATTCAGATGTTCTGAATGCCTACTGTGAAGAAGTACTGTTTGCACCTACAGTGTGTCCTTCATGCAAACCACTACATAATGTTTCACAACAAGCATCAATTAAAAGGAATGTTTTCAAGGAAGGATTTACAGAAGGGAGCTGACTCAGAGAGATGAGGGGAGAAAGAAATTACAGTTACATGGAGCAGCAGAAATAAAAGTGCGACTTCCAACTGCAGAGGAGGTCTTTATCCTTAGAGGGGTGGGGGAGATCCCTGTTCCAAGAATAATAAATAAATTGCTTTTAGGAAAAAAATGTGAATTACAGATGTCAGGTACTCTCATACCCTGCTGCTAATGTGGGATCACATTTTGTACAAATATGGACACAAATAGATTCTGTTTATGAATGTAATACAGTCTCTTGTGTACAAATAGAGGTGGCTCATAGTCATTAGACATCAGAAAACCTTAGAAATAATTAATTTGTAAATTTATTTACTTACAAAATAAATCAGTGTCCCCTTTGTTACGTCACCAGTTCATACATGCATATATCTCTCGTATCTTGAGCTTCCTGACAGTTATTAACCACAGCAAAAAAATTACTAAGTACAGAGGCATTCCAGGTAAGATTTTCCCAGCATGTTTATAGTATCATTTTAGGATATGAAATATATATTTGTCTTCTGTCTTACCTATATACATGGAAAATGTTTTGCCTGCATGGGGAAGGAAAAGCATTGAAAGATGAGTGCATTGCACGCATAGGCAAGTAGTTTCTCAAAGATTGTAATCAATCATCATTGCCGCTTTCCCTGTGCTCCTCCATGGTAATAAGAGCTACCACATTGCTTTCATCATGCTAGCTCAGTGCACTGAGACATTTGAATGCATCATTCTTTCGTAAAATATGACTAAGCAACAGTACATCTCAGACAATAGCACTGCAAGTACAGGTAGGGATTCCTCACCTCCTGTGCGGAGTTTTCACTGGCTGCAACAGCGTTGCTTTGCTGACATGGAAATTTGTTCCACTGTTTCATCATGTAAGGTTCAGAGCTTGCTTTTTGTTTTCCCATCTTTATGTGAGTCTGTCTTTTAATCATTCAGATCACAGAGAATTGTTGTTCCCACCATCTCTGTCTGTGGCATCTCTGAAAATGTTATCATCTTCTCTCTCTTCTACATGTGGGCTTTTCTTTTTTGTAAGTTTAGAGACCACACATGAATAAAAGTGAAACAGAAAAGTAAAATAATCGATTTAATAAGTAAATTATTGATGTTTTAAGTAGTGTAAAAGTGTAAAGGAAAGTTACTGTCTTTAAATAATCTATGTTATACACCATAAGAAACCTACCAGCTTCAGAAGAGATTGCACAAATGTCAGAACCTCCCACAAGCAGAAAAGAATGGAAACACCACAAGAATAAATGCATTTGTTAACTTTCTTGAAAAGGTTGTTTCCAAGTGTCATAACTTCTGTGAAAGTTCCTGCGTTGGCAGAACCATAAATGAAATTTCTTTTGTTGTCATTTGGACAAGTGCAACAAAATAAATGCTGTGAGGTGAGAGGGATTTTTTTTTTTTTTAATGTATCCAAATCCCCTTGAACCTGTGAATACTGCTGCTTACTGAGTTTGTTAAATTTGCCAGTATGTGTGTTCAATGTAAATAAAAATGGAAGATCGCTTAATGTAAGTGTTCCAAGTGATGGTCCTGTTGCAGTGGTTAACACAGAAAAGTAAAAATCAGAGATGAGTAGTCAAGCTCCAAGAGAAGCACTTCAGTTCCTTCACTTCACCATCCTAAAGGGGACGGACCTTTCAAGAAGGTGTCTATAGCCACCATATAATTTTCCAGAGATTTTTCTGACTTGTGCAAAATCTTTTCTGTTGTTCCTTTTGAACTAGAGCTTCTGTAGGTAACTGGCAATGCAGAAATGCACAAAAAGTGTTGCTTAACATGTACAAATTTCTAGACTTGATAGAAGAAATGCTAAGTTCTTTAGGTACAATATTCAACCAAAGTTGGGAGTTGTGTAATTTGGTTGCACACAGAATGCTAGGTTCTGTATCAAAAGTATTTCCATTGTTTATTTTGAGATTGCAAGACGCAGTTCAACTGTGATATCAGATAGGACTTCAGTGAGATGATGACCACTTCTGCCAGATCAGATTGATTTTACGGAGATGAAAATGTTGTCAACCAAGAAGCTGGAATTTCTTTAAGAAATTGGGCTATTGTTGTCATGTCTGGTGAATCTGGAACTAACAGAAATGTTAATGAGTTTTCTTTGTGATGGAGGTTTTAGCATTAAATGCAGAGACAGAAAACATCAAATTGTTTTCCTTGTGGGAAACCCCTGAGTATGCTGTTAGCCTCAAATACTCACAACATTTAGTCATTAGTGACCTGCTCAGTGCTTGACTCAGTGACCTGAAGGAGACAGACCTATTACCAACCTACTGAAATAATCTTGTCTGCATGTATAGTAAATTTTCAGCTCTAGTACATTAAGAAAAATCACTGCTGCGTGGCCATCAGGCTCAGACTTCCGCTTATGTGATGGTCTGTGGTGACTGTGTCTCAGCTGGTAAAATGAAATATTGGTGAGCTCACACCAGCTATCGAGAATTCGTTTCCTCAGGCTGTCTTGCCTGCTCCCGTAGCAGTGCAGGCATCGCTGCCCGCCGGAGACAGACCTGTTCAAATCCTGCCAATTTTGCAATTGTCTCACCCTCTAGTGGCTTGTCTGGGAAACAAGATGTAAATGATGGTTAAATTTGAGTGTTGGTACTTAAATTCTAGGATGCTGTTCCTTCTGTTTGCAGCTGACAACTGCGGTGTGGATGTACTTGCAAACAGCAGTGTAGTGACTAATTTCAGTCTGCCTAAAATTCAGATACTGGCCACTGCTCTGAAGATCTTGATTACAGGGGATGTCACGTAGAATAGGCTTTTCCAGTGTTTTTCACCGTTTATATAACCCGGCCAGAACAGTGTGTATGGCAGTTTGAAAGGGTGGTGGTTTGATATTATTCATATCTAACATAAAATCTTTTTTAGCATGTGTCAGAGTCCCGCGTTGTTGAAATCAGCCTGTGAATTTTATTCTCAGAGAAGCATATACACTATGTGGTAAAGTGACACAGTGTCAGTGTGAAACAGTGCACTTAGTTTGTTAGATGCTTGCATAGCTTCTTTACTTTATTTGAGCTCTGTCTTCTCATGCTGATAGAAAAATATTCTTTTTAAAAGGTTTTGAGATCCTATTTATTTATCTGTAAGATCTGTGTGGTGATCTGAACAGTGATACCTGAACAAAAGAATTAGTGAAAGCATGTGTGTAGACAAGGTATTGACTCTACACTGCTGCAGACTCTCTTGGCATTCAAAATTATATGTCGGAGGCTTTTTTACCTACAATGGATGGAGATGTAACATTAAAACCTGATGGCAGGTGAAAATCATGTTGTTGATGGAGTTACAAAGATTTGCAACTACAGATCTATTTTATGCTGATAATTGTGTTTTTTTCCCAGAAACACAGGCTGTGTGACAACTCTGCTAAAAATATGTTGCTTATGGTACAAGCAAAATTGAGGCTTGTATAGTATAGTGATTTATTTATGATATATTATTTGGTTTAGCTTTGTCCCACTACTACTCTTGTGTTATCTTTTTAGGTAGTGTTTTTTCAGAGTATCAGGAGCAGGTCAGTTTCACAAGTTAAACCTCATTGTCCCACAGACAAGAAAATCTCAAATTATTTAGATTTTGACAGAAAATCCTTCACTATGAACAGGATGTTATGAGATTTCAGACTGTTGAAATTACTACCATATTGCTTTCCCCAAAATACCATAACTGATGCTCTTTGTCTGCTCCTATATGTACTTTTGGTCAATCTAGGACATGTTGTTGATCGCTTCATACCTTTAGTACAGGTATTTAGAAAAGTAAACACATAGATCTCCAACTCCAGAGACAGAATGTGGCAAGGCTGTAAAGTTGGGTGCTCTTTCCAGATAAAAATAATTGCAAATATTTCTGGCTTCTATACTCTTCAGCTGTTCCTCTCCTCGTAGATAATGCTGGAATAGTCTTTTGCGCTAATCAGCATAAACAAATGTTTCAACTTTCTGCAGGAACTATTTGTGAAAGTCAGGGGTTTGTTCTACTTCTGTTGGGAATTACTGCAAGGAAGCAGTGCAGAAACACTAATTAAAATGAGCAACTACCTGTAGCAACATAAAGCATAGGCAAGAGTTGCTGTGTATTGCAGAAGGCGATGGTGTTTGAAATCCTAGCATTTGTCCTTCAGTGCTTCTGTGTAACCACTGCATCCAAGGGCCGAGCCTTCACTGTAAAAAGGTCTAAGGTGTATGAATCAGCCAGTGTGGAATTATTTGCTTTTTTATTCATTTTACATAGTGATCTCTCTTCTGAAATGATTTTGGATAGAACAGCACAAATGAGGTTGTGAAATGAGTCGCCATGCGTTCTCTTATTGCACATCATGGTAGCTGTAAAGTGAGATTCGAATTTTCAGAACTGGTAAGTGATGCTAGAAGAGAGGAGAGGAGATGTCTTCATCTGAGAGGATTGCTGTTTAGAACAAGGTAACCAGCTTCTGCCTCTGGCATGAGTGTAAGAACATGAGTGCCCTAAAAGTGAGATATGTGTTCAGGGGGTTTTTGTTTGTTTATTTCTTAGTAAGGAGTGTGTGGTAACCAGGGCTTCCCTGAATGATTCAGGTGCTTTCCCAAGCTCTGATGATGTACTATGTCTATTTGCATCACAAATTCAAATGCAGTACAAATAGAGTAATTATTCTGTCTCTGAAGAACTTGATTAATCTTCCTGTCTGCACACAGCAAAGGAACACATCCAGCTCAGCTTCGTTGATACTACACCAGAAGATATAGATTGTATTTGGGCATAGGGAGGCCCCCCTTATGGAAAACGTACAAGTCACTGGAATTGGTGGGTCATAAATTTTGGATGGACATAAGCTATTTGCAGGTAGAATTCCTTGGAAATGCTGTCTTTTTACACACAGCTTTTGGATGAGAGTGTGTGAAAGGGTGTTGACTGGTGGATCTCATTTGCTCCAGCCAGTCTTAACTAGATTAGACAGGCAAGAGGAAAAGGAAAAAAAAAAAAAAAAACAAAGGAGCAAGTTTCCGGTAAGGGGAACTTGCCCCGGGAAGCAAAACTGCAGTGACAGAGCTGGTAGAGAGGCGACACGAGAGAATTTGCAGGTCCAGGAGAGGGGAATTGGGGGAGATGGAGAAACCTGTGGTAGTTAATGTAGATTCCTCGCAGCAAAAGCGAGGAATCTGTCTGAAAGGGTGTGAGACAGACAGGCAGAGAGCGAGTGAATTCACCAGGAGGAAGATGGGGAGGGCAAAGGCTGAAGGGAAACAGAAGAAAGGAAGGAAAGGAAAGAGGGTGGGAGGGAGGAAGGAAGGAAGCAAGCAACCCTGGGGGAGGGAGAAAATAGCTACAGAGAAGAAAAAACATTTTGCAGCCAACTTGAGAAAAAGGGTATTGTAGGGTGAAGAGAAAGGGCAAAAGGCACTTCGTTTGATGATGTAGTAGACCTGGTCAATTTATTTTAAATTTTATTCAACATTGTTTGATTCAAAAACACTGAAAAAACTATAAAATACTTGCAAAACATCTCAAGTATTTTGTATGATAGGCTTTATCACACTGTTTTCAATACTGTACCTTTAGGACTCTGACACTTTGTGATGAGAAGGTCTGTTACATGTTACAGCTGTGACATCTGTTGTATTTTCTAGGTTTTTTTAACCTATGTGAAATTTTATAGCTGTAACTTGCTCTTCATTAACCTTCCAGTGTAATGGTCTCATCGTCGAACACATTGTTTTCTCTTATGGCACAAAAGGGATAATAACACAAAAACAAGGCCAAATTTTCAGAAGAGCTGTGACTCAGTGGCTGTTAGGCAAATTAATTTATATGCTCTTTTGAAAATTTAGCAATGTATGCCAAATAAGACCTTAAGGCATTAGAAGCTGGAATCTTGCTTTCCTTGTTTTTTCAAGAAGGGCATAGGAAATTTGAGTATTGCTTCAAAGTGATTATAACTGCCTTTTTAAACTTAATTCTAATTTCAGAAGATGGGAAATGCCACATCTTTGGGTAACACTATTATATTAGATTTTGTTACTGTTAATCTAATGATTTTTCTAAGTAGCTACTAAATTAATGAGACCGATTCAGTATTCAGGGAAATGAATTGCTACTGAAAATGCTGATATATACTGACATAAGTTATTTACTTAATAAGCCAGATTCTGCTTACACTTACAGGGGAGGCTGTAGCTCAGATACTTTGTGCTTGATTTTTTTTACACTGTAGGCTGGCTTTTTGAAAGAGGCTCAACAGTTTCACAGCTCAATATGTAACCTGTATTTACTTACCTGCAAAGCTGGATTTGATGCTATCTATGTATTAAGCCCAAAGTTCAGAGCTTCATTTTAACCCCATAGAAAATCTAGTTCTGAGTACTTAATATCAAAAAATGAAGCGAACATATACGTGATATGAAGTTATGAATTGGTATAACTTATTCTACTGGTTCAAGCTTGACCACATAATTTTGAATGGTTAACTTTGTCCAAAGTAGACTTTATGCTGAATCAAATTATTCTCATCTAACTTAGTTGGATCAGATCACATTCATTTCTTTGCAGCTGTTAGAAAGTCAGAAAAGCAAAAAAGCCCACGAAGCCAACACAAACAAAGTACTGTGTGTGTTAGTTAATTAAACAGAAATGCAATTATAAGCTCATATCTGATGTGGAAGTATTATATTAATAAGAGATCCAGTATTAAGACCTGAAATTCTGTTTCCTGGGCTAACCAGAGTTAGATTATAAAATAAAATGTCGCTTCTAAAATTTTTCTTTGATATATTTAACATGTATTAAGAATAGTAAAATTTCAGCTATTGTATAAAAGATATAGGAAGAAACTTTTACTCTCCTTCATGAAGGGCACATATTTTACACTAAAACCTGGTATAGTAAGCTATGTATAATTTAAAGATCATGAATGGTTGGGATTTCTTAAAAACTTTTTTTGTAGCTTCAGTGCCACATAGAGGTAGCTGTCCTTTTGGCTGTAGGATACTTGACAAGAAAACAAGTAAGCTTTACAGATTGCGGAATGGTAGCTAGTTATTTATTTATTTTAAATACTTCAAACTATGTGTAAAGTTGTCAGTCCCAGAAGTTTCAACTGCAGCATATGAAAATTACAAAGATGATTAAGGGAGTGGAGCACCTCCCTTATGAGGAAAGGCTGAGGGAGCTGGGGCTCTTTAGCTTGGAGGAGACTGAGGGGTGACCTCATTAATGTTTACAAATATATAAAGGGTGAGTGTCATGAGGATGGAGCCAGGCTCTTCTCAGTGACAACTAATGATAGGACAAGGGGTAATGGGTTCAAACTGGAACACAAAAGGTTCCACTTAAATTTGAGAAGAAACTTCTTCCCAGTGAGGGTAACAGAGCACTGGAACAGGCTGCCCAGGAGGGTTGTGGAGTCTCCTACTCTGGAGACATTCAAATCCCACCTGGACACATTCCTGTGTAACCTCATCTAGGTGTTCCTGCTCCAGCAGGGGATTGGACTAGATGATCTTTTGAGGTCCCTTCCAGTCCCTAACATTATGTGATTCTGTGATTCTGTGGAAGTATTCAGTTGCACCTTATAACATGCAATTAAAGCAATCCTGAACCGGGTTTGCCAGGCACTAAGCAATTGTTGACATAAATCAACCTATTAGAGCCAGAAATCTAAGCAGGTGGGTCATTCCATAAATTGACTCCCAAATCATAATAAAATAAAAAGTCTTTCCAAGATTTGACCCACATTTTTCATTCTGGACAATTAATATTTAGTCCAAATAAGGAAGCAAGTCAGTCACTTTTATTCCATGTCCCACACCATATGTACAAGCATGAATTTTTACTACGTGTTACCTTCCAGCATCCCAGGCAGACTGTCATGATAGGCAGAGCCCAGAAGGGCTGCAGGAACAACAGGCTCCTGCTTTCCTGTGCCTCGGACTCATGTGCCACGAGAGCTGGAGCGCAGCATCCAGAAATGCTGGAGGAGCAGTTCCATCCAGGTTTTGTCAGCTTGGACAAGGTGAACTCTGCAATTTCCAGTTTCTGTTTCGCCTTCCAATAGAAATCTGTGTATTTACATACTCAACAGGATTTATTTTGACACAGGTGTAGTTTATCATTGTCTCTATGGGGCAAGGTTCAGCAAATCACCTCAGCGTTTGCTTTAAGAAGGGAGACACTTTGTGGCTTGCAATTAGTTATTTGACAAGCCGTAGCTACAGTTAAGTTGTTTGAAGTTTTGTTAGGTCTCTCCTGGGGCTAACTTTGGTACTGCTGAATAGAAGAATCTAGAAAAGTTCTCTTTTTGAACCTGTTCTACCATTTGCAATGGAGCCTATAACATTTTGTGTGGCAAAACAGTTAAAAATCAAAACACCTTTGTCTTTTAGAGGTAATTGCTTCCAGATTTAACGAGAATTGAATTTGATTTTGAGTGAATTGGTATGTTACCTCTTCTGGCATTAAAAAATGAAAGGGAACCTCACAGTAAAAATTGCTGTAGAGCCTGATAACATTTGGAAGTTACAAATAGATATAATTAGGGAAGAAAAAGAGGGTCATTGTTTTATTGTCACAAAATGCATTATAATAGGAGATCCTTAGGGACAAATAACTTCCAGGAAAGAAGCAGGGAGTCAAGAAACAACGATACACATTTTTCTTAAAGGTAATAGGAGCTGCCCCCTACCTAGGAATGGATGGTTTGTGGAGGCTAGATGAATTGTTAAGAGCTGGGCTTGTCAGTAATGCTCCTTGAACTTGATTCATCATCATTTGGTCTCTTCTATTTTTCTCCCAGTCCCTGTTCCTACCACGCTGGGTAGCTCGCATCCTTTCTCTTATGTGCTCTCCTCCCCTCCTTCCAACCTCGCAGCGTGCCAACTCTTCCTGCTTGGGACTCGGCTGTGCTGGAGACCTTTGCTAATGGATATGGTAATCAGGGTAGAAAGGAAAAGTAAAGTCAGCCTTTTCAAGAGACTAACACATGAATACATTAATGTGCATCTTGAAAGGTACCTGCAGTCATGTCTTGTGCCACTAATAGGGCTGCTATTAGATCTTGTGTGATTTCTCAGAGTATCGCGTATCCATTTCTATTAACCTTAGGATGTGTTATGCAAGTGATGAGAGGGGTTATCTCGTGACAACATCACAAGTAATGTGCATCATGACTCTGTGTTCGGGCAATATCACCTCCTACTTTAAGAATGCACAAACACAGAGGGCTCGTAAGAGATTTTTCAGAGGAACTTTTTCTCAAGCACGTAACGATATGCAAATATCTCAGGATCAAAGATAAGTCAAAGAAAAATGGCAGTGAGTAGAATAAGTCAGGTCAGCTCGCAGCCTCACTACATGACAGACCCACAGGCAAGTGCAGAGCTGTCAGCTTCACTGCCTGTGGAGCCCACCAAGGGGCCACATGCTGCTGCTGGATGAATATTTTCAGCCGCTTGGCATCTGGGCTCCATGATGGCCTGTATGTCACGTCGGGATGTGAGCTCTCACTGTGCTGCTGGGGATGGGCACAAAGGAAAACAGCCTTGCTGAGGTTAGTGGTAATTAAAAATAAATTATCGTGATGGTTTTTATGCCAAGTTCTACCTGCCAGTTATTAAAGAGCAAAAACACTTCCAAAAATGAACTCAAAGCTTTGCTTTATTTAAAAGCACACTTTTAAATTATACAAGCTTGCTGTTCATTTTTAGATTCAGTCAGCATCATACTGAACAAAAGCGAGAAGCATATCCATATACACGTATGTAAACCCCACATCAAACAGAGAGTTACATGCATGATATCTGTTTGTTCTGCCCCACATCATATTCAGTCTGGGCACAAAATTTACCCTGAGGACTCATGGTAGTGAAACTAATGAAAAAATAGCCCTCAGATTTACTTCGTCTGGCTAGTGACTCCCAGTGCATTGCAAGTAAAAGCTACTCTTGTTTACTGAGATAGTGTCATGCATGATGCTCTAATGCTGTTATGGCTAGGAGGAAAGTTTTAGCTCTCAACTCTGTTAATTAGTAAAAATCACTAGAAACAGGGATTTCATTTTTTCCTTCACGTGTTTTTAACAATGAAAGTACTTTCAAAAAATTTGAACAATTAGAAAATAAGTGATCAAGCATTATTTATATGAGATGTTGAAGTCTTTAGATATCCTCTTCACTGTTTAGCCTGAAATTGAAGACATACTTTAAAGAGAAAACAAAGAGTGTTTGAATTATTTTTATTGGACTTGGGGGTTAAAAAAATAAAAGGACAGATTGTTGAGGGTAGCTTTCTTCGTGTTTTTGTTTGTTTGTTTGTCTTAAGCACAATACATCAGCAGGTAGAATCAATTAAGAAGAAACCAAGGCAGTGTCTGGTCTTAGGAGAGCTCTTGCCATCTGTGTTCCAGTGTAGCTTCCTCAGAGATCATTCTAAGCCATAGTCCATGGAAAGATGATGGGTTTTTACCCTTTATGGGTATAGTCAGCTGCAGGTGCAGATTAGAACTGCATTGAATGGGCTTTGCTCAGCCTTGAGCATGTTTCTTCGTGAGCAGTCACTGACAGTGCTTTGTCTGAATGCATGTTCCACAGGAGGATGAAGTTCAGTTCTGAGCAGTGGTAACCAGTAAATCACTTGGATTCTGCTGAACTCTAAAATTTGCACACACCATTTGGACAAGAAAGCTTGTAATTTGGGCAGGAGAATTTGCTACCTGCAACTACAAATGACTATGTGGAGAGGTGTTTCCTCAGACATAAGGGTTTTATTTCAATTTGATTCATCTAGTCGCTAAATCTGGCTTCATAATTTCCTTCCAATGAAAATGAGGTAGGTTTATTTACGTTGACTCCTGAATGGTTGCCAAAGCACTTCACAACATTTCAGAATGTATTCAGAAACTACTTAAGATGCACAAAACCAGGATGCCTATAAAAACCTTTAAATGTAGGCCAGCTGTTTGCTGTAACCTTCCTCTCCAACCCAGCAGCCCAGTGCCCCAGTGAATTATTCTAAAGCACATTCTAGACAGGAAATGTAATGGCCAAAATCAGAGTATAAGAGACTTTTCAAAAGGTTTACAACTGCTCCACAGAAACCACTTTCCATTTTCATACATGTTAGTTTTTATAGACTTACTATTAACAGCTGGAAACTTAAACCTACCTGAGGAGAATTGCCTAGTGAAAGAAGAAAACATGAAAACACACTAAAACATTTGATAGGGATTGAGGTGGAGTTAGTGCATTGAAGTAGTTACATTTATTTACCAGACAATTAAAAAAAAAACAGCCAGGAAAACAGTATTTTGGGTGAAATCCTGGCTCTGCCATGATGGGCTTCATCCAATTTGCAGTCTGGTGTAAGATTTTCTCCTACATTAGTGTCTGAAATGTTTGATCTGCTATAGTTACTGAGTCATCTTTCATGATACCTTTTCATTGACTGTAAAAGAAGCTGAATCAGACTAATGAGCTGACCCTTTTTTTTCATTTCTCAACAAATGATTCCATTGCTAAATGTATAATATGATAGATTTAATCAGTTTTGATAGTGCAGGCAGTAAAGTAGTATTAAACTCTGCCAGGAGACCTTTTGAAATTCTAATAATAGTAACAATCAGGTAATTAGTGTTTTTCCAGTATTAGTGTATGCTTTACTTCTATTACATCAAGTCAGAAGTAAACAAAAAGTGTAATGAAACTGGAATAAGTTAAGTTACTTCATTCTCTTACTCTGGAATTTGTTGTTTAACTGGTTCCAGAAGTTCCAGTTACTTGTATTCCTCAAAATACCCAACAAATGAAGGTAATATATTGTGACAGTTGTGTATATCACAACTGTGTTGTCTACATTATCATGAAATCCTGATGGAAAAATAATGGTTCAAATAATTTTCTAGATGTTAAAAAAAAAAAAGTGAAATGTTTATTGAAGTGGGCAGACGAAGTCTTGATCACAGATTGCTGAACCTGATGCAAGTCTCAGCTTTATGTATGTGAATGTTAGAAGAAAAAAAGAGGAAAACTGGCACTGGAACAGGTTGCCCAGATAAGCTGTGGATGTCCATCATGGAAGGTTTTCAAGATTCAGCTGAACAAAACCCCAAGCAACCTGGTCTGGATTCGGTATTGACCTTCCATAGAGCAGGGTGGACTAGAGACCTCTGGAGGTCCCTTTCATCCTGAATGTCTCTGTGGTTTACTGATCCTGTAAAAAAAAAAAGTGAGCTTGTAAAAATAAGTAAATATTAAGGGAAATGTTAGGATTAGAGAATTCCATAAAGATTAAATAGGCAACCTGTCTCTGCTTTTAAAAAGAGTTGAGGTTACCTGCAGGGAGCCACAATGGTTTTGAGGTTGTTCCCCAAGGTTTCACCTCATGAAGTCCCTACTGTGGGGAGCGATATTACAACATCAGAGATGACTCTGACACATCATTCCCGGCAGGTAACCTCATCCAAGGTTAGCGGTGTGCTGAATGATGTCACATCACAGTAGGCAAAGAAGTACTAAGTTATTACCTCTGATTTAGCCAGAGGAACACTTAATTGATACAATTATTAAATAGGGACTTCAGAAGCGTTAAATGAGCAAACATAATTTTTTTTCTACAGTTTGGTTGGTGACAGTGGTAGCTCTCGACATAGGCTAAAAACAGGTGCACAGGTGACATTCTTACCTGAAACAACCATTGCTGTCACTCCAGAGGGTTCACAGATGCTTCAGTTTTCCTTATTATGTTTTCCTTCTCTACCTGTATCTTCAGAACGCTTCTTGGACTAATATCCACTGTAAAAAAGGATGCATATATCTAATTTTTGCATAGATGCTGCTTACTGTCACTACGACGACTTACAAGTAGAACTGCTCTGGAAGCTTCTATCTAGATTTTATAACAGAAAAATTACTGCTTTGTTGACCAAGTCAAGGAAAAAATGACTTGTCAAATAAAAATATTTGCTTAGAATTGGTGAGAGGTAATCTGCCTCAGCTAGCAAACTGTTCCATAGAAATTCATAGTTCAGTAGTTTATGTCTGTGCTCTCCGTCATGTAGCAGATTCCTAAACCAGTCTTCTTAGCAAGAACACATCTTGTGATATTTGGTGGTACCTCCTCTGGCAAAAGCCATCAGTTTGTCTCCAGAAAACCTGCTGATCATAGCACATTACAGGAGACTTTCTCATTCTTTCGTCAGTTCTGCTAGCAAGAGTTCAGCAGCTGGATGAAGAACAGCAAAGTTAAATTTAACCATGGTAAAGTCAAAGAGATAATTCCTCTATGCAGACAGGGGTACTGATAATTCCTATGTACTGAAGATGTTTATTTTCTGTCAAAAGAATCTAGTTGTATCCTTTTTTTCACAAAATTTTGTTCTATGAGTAAAGAAAATGTGTTTCAGTGCTTCTTCCTGATTAGAAAATGTTTGCCATTTTGCGATTTCTTTTTGGATAAAGATTAGACGAGTTCCATGTGTCATCCTCATAATGGACTACCAAAATTTTCTGTCTTTAAGGATTAAGGTATGAGTAATTGAACAACTATACTGTACGGAGAGTAACACCCTTCTGGTAAGGCCTGCCACAGGCACACTTCCTACTGTTCCCTTGCTTCCTACTCTCTGAAAATCCACTCGTGCTGCCAGTTCCTGACTTTACTGCTGATGTGCCATTTGATCTATATGTTGTATTTCCAGTCTCCAGTCATGTGCTGTCAGGGCTGCCACTGGTTTGGAACAGTGCAATTGGATGGAGCCAGGAATCAACCAGGAAAGATCAAGGAAGAAGCAGCTTTCAGAGATGAGTGGCCCAGAAATTCCTAACTCCATTGGATTTATCCCAAGTTTAGGTATTCCAAACATAGATTGTGGGATTTTCCTATTTGAGAAATAATTCCATAATCATAATAATGTCAAAACTAAATATTATTTTTATTATTTTTTCCTGTCAGATATTTTTGCACCTTGTAAAGGGTGAAGAATTAAAAATTGAACAGTAGTAAGGATGAACTCTGTTGGTAAGAAGTAGTTTACACTGAAAATGCTTTTGGACTTAGGCACATGTCACTTACTGTAGAAAAAAAGATACAGGAATGGGTGTTCCTGAAAAACAGCAATGACAAAAGAGGTTCTCATTTTTCCAGAAGTACAAAGTTGAAAATATATGTATATAGCTGGAATTATTATGAAATTATATGCCTTAGGTTAGCATAATAGCAATTCTACCTCCAATAATGTACATTAGAAGTCTGAGAGAGACATTTCTTTCAAACACAAAGCCTGAAAGTTGCCTATATTCTGCTGTTTGATAGTGTACATAAATGTGAACCTACATGTTGCACTTAACATGAACTCGTATGGTTTTTTTCTGTGCAGTTCTGTTTATGCAGATGTCTGAGTCAAGAGAATGATTTAATAAAGAAGAAAGATATATGTAACATGAATAGATGATAGTAACCTATGAAGTAATAGATTTGAAAAGCTGGGAAATTGGCCAATATCGATTTCAGAGAACACAAGGGAAAATGCTTACTTTATGTCCATATAAAGTTATGGCTATGTATTCAGTTCTTTATCTTCCTTTGTTAAAGAGCACAAGTAATGATCTTTGAAGAGCTTTTTAGCCTTTGCAGGTTTTCGAATTCTTTCCTGTTATCTAGTTGTAAAAGTCTGAAAACAAAGTTGGCATGAGATGAGAGAATAGACTGCAGAAAAATGAGCTTAGTTACAGTTACATCAGCCTTTGTCCTCTGGGACGTTAGTTTTACTCAGGGATGAGGGGCCCAGAAATTCCTAACTCCATTGGATTTATCCCAAGTTTAGGTATTCGAAACATAGATTGTGGGATTTTCCTATTTGAGAAATACTTCCATAATCATAATGATGTCAAAACTATATATTATTAAAAGTTCATCTAGTACCACCTGCTCAAAAGGTTCCTTCTTATGCTGCTCCATAGTTATTGTTTATTATTTTCCCTTTTTAAATAACTGAGTATGTTAAATTACTCTACACTGTGTTGTGATACTCAAAGAAAGACCTAAAATGTTGTCTGATTTTAAGATGTGATGGGTGCTCCATCCTTAATTTGCAGCATTTAAGAGTCAGAGTGAAGAAAAAGATGTAGATGTATTTTGCTTTACATTTCAGGCTTTTTATAAAGAGAAACCCCAGTCTTGTATGTACAGAGGTAGATGGTAAACTTCTTACATAAACACCTCCATCTGATAGACACCTTTCTGGTCCATGCAGTAATTACACACTGAAATTCTGACCCTTGGAATGAGAACTCCTTTTGAGCTCTACCATGTAAAGTTGTAATTGGGCCATAAAATCCTTATTAAAAATTATGAGAGAAATTTGATTGAATGAGTCTGGTGGTTAATTTAGAAACCTGAGTATGTCAGTCACGTTGCTGAATTTTTACCTTAAAATTTCTCTGAAGTGATAGCATTGCCCCATCTAGGTAATGCCATTACCTAAGTGGTGGCATCAGGATCTTCTCCAGAACATCCTGTTTAGATGAATCTTCGCTGCCCATTTGTATCTAAGGACTAGAGGGTACAGAATGACTGAGACTATCCAAAGTGATGGGTAACCTTTGATGTCCACCATAAGAAATCGTAAAAGTATCTTTGAATGGTAGCAGCCCATAGTCATCTCAGAAACTCAGTAATAATGTCTTTGGCTGAATACGCAAAACTGAGGCACTCAGAATAACAAGCCACATATGATAATCACGAGCTTTTAGAATAAAATCTGTGTTAAGGCCTTCAAACAAATGAAAGTAACACATTTCTAGTTCTGTTTATTTTCTCCTTTCATCCTGAGTCCATCTGCTTTGTGGACTCCAAAATTCTCTTAGACTTTTTTGGAAACTTTGAGAAACAATTAAGAGTTAATCCTCCTTTTTTTTTTTTTTTTCTTTTCTTTTCCATTTTCATGTGTCTTGCTGTATAAGTTAAAGAAAAAAAAAAGCTTTTTCCTTTATTCAGATACACAATACATGATAAAACTCAAGTTTAGGAATGTCAATAGCTCACTCAAGTTTATACAGCCCTTGGCTCAGGAGAGGTGTTGGCTTGCAGCTCCTCTATATTCAGTATGATTTCCTGCTGCCTGCCAAGTGGTTGTTGGTGCAGTCCTAATTGTAGGAATACACTGTTGCAATAATTATAAACAACACTTTCACAAAAGTTATTTTTAGAACAGCAACTGTCCTTTTCAACGTAAACACATTTTTTTCTGCTATAGTGGCAATTTTAATGTGGGCAAGCAGTATTCCTTTTTTTTTTTGTAGGTGGTATCCTCAAATTACATATGAAAGATTTCCTTTTTTCTTCCCACCCCAACTCTTTCTGGTTCTTTCTAAGTTTAAAAATATGTTGATTCATATGAAAAGTACTATTTTTTTTAAAAAAAAAGGTTGGGTTGGTTTGTTTTGTTCATTGTTCTTCTACTGTACTGTGTAGCTGGAGAACTACTTCCATTTACTCATTTTCTAAGGGTGGCAATTGTTTTATGAGGCAGTATTTAGGTAATGTTATTGGAAAAAATCTTTTGTATGTTGGATGTGAGAGATAACTGGTCTTGTATTGGCAGAGGTCAGAAGGTAGTGGTTAGCGTCCTATCAGTCTAACAAGGTTCTTAGGCACATGTTTAATGGCAAATATATATGAAGAATCCTCCAAATTGTGTGGAATATAAATACATTTATCTCATGTAATTCCCTCAACATATGCACAGAACAGAAGTCTATTACTTCTGAAGAAAACTCTGCTCTTGTTTGTTGAGGACGAAGTGGGGGAAAACAGGAGCTCTGAAATGAGGGGAGACGTCTGTAGAGAAAAGAAAGGCATGTGATAGTAAATATATGAGAACATAAGTAACACTATTACATTAACTTTCTATATTGCTCCTTTATTTTTTTGCTGTCCTGTCATATTAGTCTCTCAAAACCAGAATATTTCTGAAATCACAGCAATTCAGTGTATGGATGTAGTCTACCCTGCTCTTTCTAAGACCTCAAATTCATTTGAAGGAAAACAATGTAGGCTCCTAAATCACTTGGCTACACCTGTAAATTTTAGTTTGCTTTCTTAAAGGGTTTACTTTAGAAAAATCTTAACTTCGTCCTGTAATTAATCTCCATTATTATGGATATTTTTTGCTTTGAAAAGATGTTTGGAGATAGGTTCCACATAAGAATCTGTTGCCAGTATCCATTTTACTTTTCATTTTATTCTTAGGACCCATTCTATTCTGCCATAAGGTGTCTGGGTGTCTTGAGTATACAGAGCACAAGACACAACCGTTTTTCCAGACAACAAATGTTGACCGTGTCTTTTTGCTGAAATGCCTCTGTTCCGTCCTTACCTAACCAAGGATTTAAGCTACTGCAGTCTAACCACATCAAGAACATCAAACTGTGCCAGTAAGCTTCTCTAAGCCACTGGTACCAATTCCATTTATCTTGGTCTTTAGGCACCTCGGAGTTCTTCACATACCTACCAGTGCTACCTCTAACAATTTTTTAAATACTTTGATTTTTCACTTTTAGATTTCACACATAGTACATCAGTATTCTGATCTGGATACCTAAGCACGTGTTTTTTAACAATATATGGGAATGACATTTTTCAGTAATCTTTCAATTTGTGTGCATTTCACAATGCTTTAAGGTTATTGTCTTATACGTGCAATCCTTGATACTTGGTTATTCTCTGTATTAAGCGTCACTCAACACAATACAAGTTTAAAAGTTTCTTCTTCACTTTTTCGCATTGAGGATGTAATGCATTGTTTTGCTCATTATTTCTAAATAAGAAAAGACTAAGAGAAGTATTGTTTGTATGCATATTTGTGGTACAATAATGTATCTTATGATTTAGAAACATAAACAGAGCTACAAAGAGAGAGAGACCTCTTCATAAATGAAAGGGGTGGCACTTGTTTGAAGCAAATCATGTGGACTTTTAAAATTCCATGAAAGGAAGGAGTTATATAAATACAAATAATAAAAATAATAGTGAGAAAAAATGAAACTAATGCAGCTCTTTTAAGAGTTTTCTACACTGTTCCTGTATCTAGAGTATTTAAATGGCAAAATGGGAATTAGTAATTCAGTTCTTTGTCTTCAATGGAAACTGAAAAGTTAAAAAATAATTAGGTGTCTAAATATGCAAATACAAACAGATACAGTAAAATTGCCTAACCTCCATTGAAATTACCTGAATATGTTTCAAACCCATGGCCCGGAAGTCTTCTCCCTTAAAGTCTCCATCAATTTTTATTCTGGATTCCCCCCCCAGCCCCGTAAAATATACTGGATATTTTTCAGCAGATATTACCTTTCTGTTATTTCCTAACTTTTGAGTATTTGATTTTTGTATGTATTGTATATAATAACTATATCACATGGAAATAAATCCAGCTTATAACCTGTGAAACCGAATGACAAAATAGGGATGTGAATGTTGCTGTCATGTCCCTTCACCTTCTTAATTTTTATAGTTGTTTTCTCATGCCATTGATTTCAAATTCTCTAACATCCTCCTGAAGCGTGAGCCATTGAAATTTTCAGGATGTGGTGTGTTGCAAGAGGAAAAATGAGTTTGTATCTAATGGATGCAACAGTGGGTAAAGAAAGAGCTATGATCTGTCATAGTTTTTGGTAAAATGCATAAAATTGATGGTAAAATGTTCATTGACCTAAATGGTTTCCTACCCGCTACACATGCGCCTGTTCATCTTAGATATCAAAAAGGCAGACCAGTGAATTAAGCACATATTTCTCCAGTCACGCAAGACTTGTGGAGGCCAAGTCAGAATATGAGTTTAAATAACAAAAGGACAAAACAAATTTAACACTTGTTTGGTGACAGTAACACTGTATTATGTCAACTGCCAGTTCCAAATTCAGGCCTTGTTGTAACAGTTGCTTCCTTAATGTCATGCTTAAAGGTCTTACATAGAAAATGGTAAAAGGGAGGGCATTTGGCTTTTAGTTATAATGTAGTACTAGCAACGTAAATAAACCCTGTTGCTTACTAAACAATGATTTCTCATCTGCTGCTCAATATGAAGACAACTAATCTAACGTGAATAGCTAATTGTTGGGAGAGGGCTTGTGAATACATGTGCAGTTCACTTAGTATCTCTATGTTCAAGGTATAGACAGACATAAGGTGGCAATGAGAGCGCTCAGATATGCATCACTGTCTGAAAAACAGAATGCATGACCTAAAGAGAGTCTTTTTGCAGTGTCTTCTGTGGATAAAGGAAAGTGTCCTTTGAATTATCAGACCACCCAGGTTTGCTATTGAGATAGAAAATATGTTTACAGTAAGGTTTTAGGTGTGCTGTTCACTAATTCTTTTACTGTCTAAAAATGTATTTTTGAATGTCCTTGTTTTTCTCTGCCAATCACATAATCAGTGAGTCCCTGTTTCTTTTCTTGTGGGGCTAAGCTGGCTTCCTCGTTTTTGCAGTTCATCAATACAAAACTGATTTGAAGCTGAGCTGTATAATAATAAGCCTTTCAGCAGCCAGGCTTGACACTTGCCTTGTAATTAAGGCCTTGATGGTTGTGTTGATGGCAAATGAAAGAAAATGGCTTTGTTCTCAATTCCAGAGGCTTGATTGCTGGTTCTCGTTCTCACCTGAATTCGACCCATTCTGTATTGTGCACATGATTGCTGGAGTGTGAGTAATTGCAGCGCTGGCAGATGACATTTTCATGAAGCACACTCTGCACTGCTCCAGAGGGAATTTACAGAATTTATAGCTGGAGAAGCTCATCAAACATGGATTTAGGAAATGCCTAAGTGAAAAGTGGGAGCCCACAACCAAATATCAGAGCTTTTCTTTTGACATTTGCTTTTACATAAAGGACTATGGTCTGCAACCTGTCTTACCTTATGGTAGCGGCCTATTCCTGACTAGATTCTGTGATTAGGTACAGTTATTGAAGTTCATTAGCGCTTTTTTTTTTGCATGTTTTCTTGTAATTTTTTGTTTGTTTGAATAGGAACCTCAGCAAAGGAGATGGAAATTTGTTTTCTTATTTGTATTCACATTTTTACATTTCCCTAAGCTTTCAACTGTTTAAAAATTGTCAGCAGTTTCACAAAACCTATTGATGAAAATGTATGCTCGGTTTTTATATAAATCCTCTTATTATCTCAGCCTTTTGGCTTACAACACATTTTGTTTATTTTAAATGAAAATGTATGTACATTTGAAATACAAAGGTTTCTACAATGCAAATATACTTCTGCAATTATAAATCAGATCTTTAGAAAGTAAACATTAATGACTTTTGACAAGATCACAAATTTCAATGAAGGGTATTTCAGGTGTTGTAAATAAGAATTGCATGCTGAAATTTTGCATTATAGGCAACATATGCCATGATATGAGTAATCTTTCTTTCCCTCTGCCTTAGTACTTCTGCCTTTTCCTCTCCATCTGACAGTCTTTGTGCCTGTCTTGTATTCACCATTTTCACATCTGAGCCCCTGGTGCTTCTCTTCTCTCTTGTCCTGTAGGTTGTTGCTGTGGTTGTGTCTTTCCCAACATCTGAACCAACAGAAACATTGATTGAATCCTACTGACCTTCTTTAGTCACAACTGTTTAGGCCATCACCAACCTTTGCACCTGAAGATTCATAGCTGCTGTGACTCAGACATATTTTTACACTGCTCTCTGGATGGCAAGATGAAATATTATGTTGGTGCAAAAGTAATTGCGGTTTAGACACTGGATTTAAAATCATTATAACTAGGCCCAAACACATCTTTGTTAATCAATACAGGAACCATTACAGTCAACACATTTTTGCCAATGAGAAATAAGTTTATTCCTGTAGCATAAAAATCTGTGCTTCAGGAGTTGACAAACTCTTGAAAAGCATTTTCTGCATCCTGCTGGTTGTGAAAGCATTCTCCTTGTAAAAAGGTGTCGAGATGCTTGAGGAAGTGGTAGTTGAGTGGCGAGAGGTCAGGTGAATAAGGTGGATGAGACAAAACTTTGTAGCCCAATTTGTTCAACTTTTGAAGTGTTGGCTGTGCAATGTGCAGTCAGGCGTTGTCGTGGAGAAGAATTGGACCAATGTTGGCTGTAGGTGTTGCAGTTTTTGGTGCATCTCTTCGATTGGCTGAGCATACTTCTCACATGGAATGATTTTGCCGGGATTCAGAAAGCTGTAGTGGATCAGAGCAGCAGCAGACCACCAAACAGTGACCATGACCTTTTTTTGGTGCAAGTTTGGCTTTGGGAAGAGCTTTGTAGGCTCTTCTCTGTCCAGCCACTGACATCACCAGTTGTTGTACAAAATAAATTTTTCGTCGTGCGTCACAACCTGATCAAGAATGGTTTGCTGTTGTTGTTGCACAGAATAAGAGAAGATGACACTTTAAAACAAGAATTTCTTTGATTTTCAGTCAGCTCATAAGGCACCCACTTATGGAGCTTTTTCACCTTTCCAATTTGCTTCAAATGCCAAATGGCCATAGAACGTTCAATGTTGAGTTCTTTGGCAACTTCTCATGTAGTTGTAAGAGGACCAGATTTGACGACTGGTCTCATTTGGTTGTTTTCAACTTCCAGTGGCCGCCACTACACTCCTCATCTTCAAGGCTCTTGAATCCTTTGCAAAACTTCTTGAATCACCACTGTACCTGTATGTTCATCAGCAGTTCCCCAGCCAAATGTGTTGTTGATGTTGTGTTGTCTCCGCTAATTTACGACCCATTTTGAACTCGAATAAGAAAATAACTCAAACTTGCTTTTTGTCTAACATAATTTCCATAGTCTAAAATAAATATTAAATAAAAAGCAAGTAATAAGTCAGTAGAAAAAAAAAAAAAAAGGACATTAAAATGATGTGTAACATAGCCACATTTATTTAAGAATGTATTCCAATATCAAATGGTAAATTTCAACAACGCAAAAACAGCAATTCCATTTGCACCAACCTGCACGTAGCTTTTAATATTTCTTAAGTTTCTTAATTGTTGCAAGTAGGGAGTCTTTTCTCCTAGCATTTGATATTACTGAAACTCCTGAGGAACTGAATGGCTGAAGGTTGCAAGGTTTTTTTAATTAGACTTATTGATTAACCCCTAGGAAAAGTTAGGTGAGAAGTCCTTTGAGTTTCTGCAATGAATACTTGATTCAGACTAATGCTGATTATTTAAAATACACAGAAAAAAAATCTGAGGTCTAAGCTGATGACGCTGAACTGCCTGTTGTTTTAGGGCCTAACTTATCCTCATTTCAGTAATAGATCTCTATATCAATACTAATAAATGGCAACAAGGCGAGAATCAATCTAAACTGGTGACAGTTCTTTTACTTTATACCATAGTCCTCAGGTAATTGGGTAGCACAGGGGGAGACCTTCAAAGTGTCTTATCTAAATTTATGGATGTTATGCTGCTGCCATTTGCAGAAGGGATTTTTTTTTTGTTGACTTGAATGAAAACAAGATGGAACCTGTTGTAAATACATCTTGGTTTTAGTCGTACATAGCAGATCTCCTAATATAGCTCCAGTAACAGTGTTCTGCTCTTAAAATCTTAAGTGTTCCTTGGGGACTCACTTAACACATTCAGGTTGTGATCCTCAGAAGTCTTAGGCAGTTAAAAACTTTTGAGAATTTGGGTCTCAGAGAGACACTTGTCTTTTGAAGCTGTGAAATGAATCACACTTAAGGTCTAAGGTTCAAGAATTGGGGACAGAAGTCTGTAGTTCTTCATTACATCTCTTACGGTTATTACCAGGCAGCTGAGGCACAGCCGGATACCTTTGCACTTTCTGATACTCCTCTTGCAGAAACTTTAGGGACCCTGTGCACTATGACAGCCTTCTGAGGTGAATTCCGGCTCTCAGTGTGTGCTTCTTTAATCAGACCCTCTTTTACATTGAGATTTGAGTGGCAACTCAGCCCCAAGATGGGAACCTGCCATTGTCTTTCAGTGCCTGTAACAAAACAACCTATACCTGTCCAGGGCTTGGAGTAGAAAAAGGACAGGTTGTCATCCTCTGTGTCCTTAGTCAGGACCTTTGACATGCAAAATTATTGCCTTTGTGGAAGTGAGACCTAGATCAAAGCACAACATGCTGAGAAAAACATGAAAAATTTTAACTATTTTGTGAGTTTGTTGCAAAACAGTAAACTATGAGGAAAAGGATGAAAGCAACAGCCATGAATTAGAACAGTGAAATATGGCAGTGAATAGAAGCTTTTGAAACTTGCTGAGGTGAAGAGAAGGAGCTGCCTGATACCATTACCTTAATTGTGTTGACGGTCTGAGGTATACTGGGCATGGTAATAAAATATTACATTTTGTAGGCCATTTTTGGATAGTATTAACATCTAACACAGCAGCTGTAATGGTGAGAACCACCTTAATACTTTATTGTAAAAGTTAAAATATTGCAAGTCATGAAAAATGTTCAACTGGCATTCCTGTGACCTTCTTGCCACTACCTCTGGTACTTACTTGAAAGCTTCAGCTTATTTTAATAATCCTTCTGTTATCCTATTTGTAACCTTCACCTCTTATACACACATCTCATTAACTTTCTCAACAAGGAAGTTAATAAGATCTGCTTTAGTTTTCTCTAACAGCCATTTATGCTTGCTTTTCTGTCATCTTTTTAGCAAACTTCTCCTATGTGGCTCAGTGACTCAACACTCAGACACCTTGTTCTCTTCCCTCCTCTCTCCGTCTCGCTTCTCTCCTTACTTTGCTTTGTATCTTTTGCTTGACAATACGAACATGGTCTTGAGCATCTCAGCACCTGCTCTTAGTTTCACCTGTCTTTTCTACTGCCTTCTGCTCTTCACATCTGTGGGAAAGAGGATGCCCGTCTCATACTGTATTTTCAGGCTCATTGTGAGATGACTTTTGGCATGTGGCAGGGAGCTGACTGTGTATCACACACAGGCTATTGCATGACACCACTGACTATTTTGAAATATTTTTCCTTTTCTCTCTCTCTTTCTTAAGTCTCAAACAATTTTACAGTAAAGGGAATAATGTCTTACCTGACTGCGCTGCTTCTGTGCCCACTGTAAAGGCCATTACATTCTCTGGCACCACACAGCATGTTACGTTATCTCCTCCTGTATCATGATTTTCCAGCCATTGCAGTCAGTCATCAACAATTACTTGTTTCCACTGAGAAACTTAAAGTTCTTGGACACTGCAATGAGTGTATGCGAGTAGCTCTTCTATTATTCAAGGGAGATGATGAACAGATGGAAAATTCCTTCTTTCATTTATAAATGGAAGTATTCCTGTATTTTTTGTTACAGCTTCTTGTAAGGCAGCACCTCTATTTGTTACGGCCTTATCAGAAATCTTTTTAAATCTAAAGAGAACTTCAGCTTGTCTTACTTTGCAGTATCTGTTAATCCATAAGTTATTTATTCAATGCCTATTTTACCTGCTAGTCAAGTGTTTTTACTTTCTCTTTTCATACAAATTGGACAGCACTGATGTGAAGCATGCTGTAATATATTAGGTATCTAAAGATACCTGATTTTATTAATGGTTTCTTTTGTGTACCTTTGAGGACAAGTTGTGCACCTGTGTGTCTGCATCTGCAGATTATTCTTTCATTCCAGAATGCTCTACATTTGCTCTACAGATCTGCTAGTTGAGCTCTTTGATATGTAGCTCACATTGTAGCTGGTACAACACCTGAACTTAGTTTTCTACTTTTGACACAATTAGAAATCATTCTGTTGTAGATGGGGTCCCGCTCAACATCCTTCTCTCTAAACTGGTGAGGTATGGATTCGATGGGTGCACTGTTTGGTGGATGAGGAACTGGCTGGATGGTTGCACCCAGAGAGTAGTGGTCAATGGCACAATGTCTGGATGGACACTGGTAACAAGTAGTGTCCCTCAGGGGTCCATACTGGGACCAGTACTGTTTAATATTTTCGTCAGTGACACAGACAGTGGGATTGAGTGCATGCTCAGCAGGTTTGTGGATGACACCAAGCTGAGAGGTGCACATGACACACCTGAGGGATGGGATGCCAACCAGAGGGGCCTGGACAAGCTCAAGAAGTGGACTCGTGTTAAACTTGTGAGGCTCAACAAGACCAAGTGAAGGTCCTGCACGTGGGTTGGGGCAACCCCCATACAGGCTGGGGGGGTGAAGGGATATAGAGCAGCCCTGTGGAGAAGGACTTGGGGGCACTGGTGCATGAAAGATTGGACATGAGCCGGCAACGTGCACTTGCAGCCCAGAAGGCCAATTGTACCTTGGGCTGCATCAAAAGGAGTGTGGCCAGCAGGTTGAGGATTCTGCCCCTCGGCTCCGTGCTGGTGAGACCCCACCTGGAGGAGCCCTCAGTAGAGGAAAGACATGGACCTGTTGGAGAGGGTCCAGAGGAGGCCACAAAAATGATCAGAGGGCTGCTACATATCTCCTGTGAGGACAGGCTGAGAGAGTTGGGGTTGTTCAGCCTGGAGAACAAAGGCTCTGGGGAGACCTTATTGTGGCCTTTCAGTACTTAAAAGGGGCCTATAAGAAAGATGGGGACAGACTTTTTAGCAGGACCTGTTGTGACAGGACAAGGGGTAATGGTTTTAAACTAAAAGACAGAAGATTCAGAGTAGACATGAGGAAGACATTTTTTACAATGCGGGTGGTGAAACACTGGCACAGGTTGCCCAGAGAGGTGGTAGGTGCCCCATCCCTGGAGACAATCAAGGCCAGGCTGGACAGGGCTCCCAGCAACCTGATCTAGGTGAAGATGTCCCTGCTTATGGCAGGGGGGTTGGAGTAGGTCCCTTCCAACCCAAACTGTTCTGTGATTCTCTGATTCTATGAACTTACCCTACAAATATCCTGTCACCCATTTGAGGTCTCCTATACCTGCGCGAGTGGACACCAAGGCTTTGTCCTCTCCACACTTATGTTCATAAGCATATTTTGCTTTCCTGTTCATTTGCTGTTAGAGGTTGTATGTTGGGTTGTTCTGTAGCAGTTGTCTTCTGTCTCCAGCTAACCGTGGTATACCCCAGCTTTGCATTTGGGGCACTGCTTTAAGTAGTCATAGCAGTTGTTTTTCTCTTACCTGACAGCACTAGGGAAATACAGGGAGGAAAGAAGATTGGGCTTCCAAGCTAACATCACTTGAGAAATAGTCTGAAACCATAAAATGCTTTAAAGTAAGAGAGTAACAGCCATGCCTACATTTTTACTATAAATGCAGTTTGGGATTAATTTAGTGCTATAATCTGTTTACAAATAATTTACAAAGAAATACAATCAGTAGGACCATATTCATTCTTCTCAAGTATTTTCCAGTTGTTCATGCAGACAAATGTCAGCCTTGGAGGAGAGTTACCCTTTGTGTTTACACTTACACACAGTTATTCTTAGTGTTTGAATGATGACATATTGTTTCAGTTTTTGATTTGGCTGTCTTTGAAATGACAAAATAATTGAAGGGCAAGGAATAACTAGTAGTGAATATTATTTTTCGTTTTCTGATCTTCCTTTAAATATAATTGTAAATACAGACTAATTTGTAAACATTATTTATACTTTTCTTTTTGTCAAGTGTCACTAAAAGATAAATTATTTGTATTTCAAACAAATATTTTTGAATGCCATACTAATCAACAGTAAGATTCATTCACAGCAATACTTTCTGTGATGTAAATCATTGCAACGGAGTATACATAATGGTAATTTTCAGGTACAGAGTAGTACTTGAGCATTAGCTTGTATAATGTACTATAAACATGCTGAAAAGAATATTGCTCATATATTCACTACTAATACACTTATGTGCAATATGACTTACTACAAAACAAACTCAATGCTTTAATTTCCATATTCAATTTTTTGAAATAAGTGTTGCACTAACATAGACTTTCTTTGGCATTTAGTTCAGTTACACATATCTTTCGTTCTGAGAATCTTAACATTAAGTATCTTCATATAAATTGCTATTTTAAAGAGGAATCTCTTGGAATATATCAATATGTGTTGGTCAAAGGGCGTAAGAACTTGCAGTTTCAGAATGACAGCTGTTGGGGTGATAGGGTGTGACAAGGAAAGAGGATCTCCCCACACGCCTCCTTTCTGTTCTGACAACAGTAAAACAGATTTCAGCAGAGTAATGTATTTAAAAAAATATCTGTTCAATCAATCAAGCTGGTTTGCATATGGCAAAATAGTAGTAAGGCTTCCTTCTTTCCTTTTTCATTTTTGAGTAGATAGGTGTATAAAAGATAAGATCAGTAACTACTTCCCCATCTGTCTCTTTTTGATATGTATACATCTTTGCTCTTCAGGCTTTAAAGATGTGTGGCAATTTTTTTTTTAAACATTGCTCAGGAACATCGTAGAACCTTTTAAGTCACCATCAAACTCAGACAAAGGAAGTGGAACTGATTTGCAAACGTAGTGCATTTCCTGGACCAGGCTCTATGGCTTGCTTTCTATTTTTTTTGTACTGAGAAGGCTACTTCCATGCTTCTTTATGCTATAGTACACTGGGTATTTAACTTTTACTTTCATTTTATTCAAAAGGTGATCTTGCTGTTAAATAACTTCAGTTAAGAGTTAAAGGTGAGAGAATAAAAACTCTAACTTGTGACAACAGGTGGCAAAATTGGACCACAGTCCACAGAGGAAGCAGAGGGTGCTTGGCACTTTCACCTGTAGCCCTTAGGTAGTTCCAACCTTGGTGCACAAGAGACTGTGTAAACAGCTCTGCCCAAAATCTGGCATGGTCTGCACATCAGTAGCACATGCCTCTTTGCCATGTCACTTAGAATGAAATTCTTCTCCAGCCATTGCCAGTGTAGGAAGGTAAAACTCTTGCCGTGTATAGTTGATTGTCTGCAGTGTCTAGTGTATAGCTCTATAATCTGTGGGTTAGTGCTACTTATTTTACTCTTCCATTTATCTAGTTATTTGTATTTAAGATGCTATCACTACCTCTGGTTTGCTTCAGAAAACAGCAGGAAAGATGCAGAAACACAAATCAGTTGTCTGCCTTATACTTCACTTAATCATTGGCAAGCTGTTTTGATTGCCTGCCTGATTGTCTTCTGCTCTGGCTCTCTGGGTAACACGATACTGAGGAGTTCAATCTGAACACAAAAAGGTATTTGTTGGCTTTCCAAATGCCTCCAAATCAGCAGCTTTTAATGTAACAGCCTTTGTCTGAGGATAATTTGCTTTGTAGTAGGGTTTTAAGATGTGGGATAAAAGACAATGTCTGACTCATCCAGTCCTGTTGGGGTGCCATCCTCCTACTTAAGGCAGTTTTCAAATTCCATGTTGTCCTGGCACTGGACACATTGCTCACTTTGGAAGAGCCACAGGTGATGCTGCAAAGACTTTTCTTGTGTTTTCACCGTCCTCATTGCCTTCAGCAATCAGGAAAGTCCACAGGTGTTTCACTCAGGTATTAGTGCCCTGTTTCCTACTTTCTCCCATGTGCCTCACAGTCAGGAGATGACCATCTATGCCCCGTTTGAGGAATGTGCGCAGCCTTTTCAAAAACTCCCCTCAGTGCCAGTTGCGTATTTTCCTCATTAGTTTTAAATCCGTATTTGGCAGCGACTGATTCTTTGAACCATTAATCCTACCTAAGCTACACTTGACATCAGAAAACATGACATCCAGTTTTAATAAGGATGCTCATAGATTGTTTCTTTCCATGCTCATATTCAAAGATTTTCTGAGTGCCAACTTTTTCCTCTGATGAAGGCCATTCATTCTGCTATATTTTTATAGTTCAGAACACTTTTTCTTTATTATCCTTTTTCATTTATAGATAGTGTTTTATAAGTCTAGGAACCATTTATCTCAAAGCAGGATTTGATGAGACTGTTTATTGGTGGATTTACATAAAAGTTAATGTAAAGGCTCACAAACGTTTACACTTCTTTGTAGTTTTAAATGCGTTGTTGATGGGAGGAGGTAATACATCAAATATGTAATGATAGGGAAAACATTTTTTCACCTTAAGTTCTCTGTTTTCACAGTTGCATTCAGAATTTCAGATTCTGACTGAAAAAGTATTTTGTTATTCAACTAATGTTTTTTAACTTAATTTTTGTCTTCATATTTCTTGACCTTTGACTTAATGTTTGGTTCTAGAGGTTGGTTTTATATATTCTTTCAATTGGAAAGTGTGATCAAAGTCTACCTAATGCCAGCAGAAGCGGGACTAAGCCCACTGTATTTTTATGCACACATTATTCTGAATAATCAGAAGCATGACTTTAGTGTCTGTAAATGTACACAACTGTGATCTGCTAAAATCTGTCCATAATCACAAATACCTTGTAGATAAGTCAGTTCTTAAAATCAGTTTTAAAAAATTATCTGACTGTTGGAAATGGTTGTAATTATTTCATCCTTTCCCGAAAAAACAGTAAAGCAAATTAAACTACTGCAAGTAGTTTAAACAGCTTTAAACAGCTTGAGTTAAACAGCTCAAGTACCCACTCCTGTTGAAATACTCGGACTAGAGGAAGGGCACAGCTGCTTGAAGGCAGGCAGTGTCCACGTGAGAGTGAGGGAGGGCTGGATGCTTCCTTGTGATTTTATTTCACAGGTTCAGTTTTTCTTCTGTACCTTCAGGGGCAATAACAACTGGGAGCTCTTTATGACCTTTGTGGGAATTGCTGGTTCTCTGCATCAGTTGGAATTTAAACTTTTTGTGGGAATTTTCTTGGCTTCTACTAAAATGTCTACCGCTTGTAAGGATGAAGTATCTATTCCAGATGCTTTTGCCATTCTCATATTAAGTGCATTGCTTAGGGCATCTCAGAGGCCTTGTATTTAATCTGTCTTTTAAATAGGCTTTTCTTAGGTGCTGAGCTGTAAGGAGAGTCTCCACATTAGCCTCTTACAAGTACCCTGTGTTTCTACTTCTGCAAGGGTAACTGAATTTTTTGTTTGTGTTCTTGAAACAGACCATTTTTACCATTAGCAGAATTTAAATGGAAAACTAGGGGGGCTTTATTTTTCCAGCGTTCTCAGGGGTAAGCAATTTGCCTGTGGCTGCATGTGCATTTTCCATGCTGATATTGAGGCAAGTCTCTGACCGGGTACTGCACACGTGGAGACTTGGTTTGTGCGTGCAGAGCAGGATTCCTCGCAAGCACAAGGGTGTTGTTGGGTAGCAAATTTTCAGAGTCAAAACGGAGGGTCAGGAGCACGCAGTGGAAGCCAGCAGCGTCAGCCCTTTAGCTTTGTCTTCATGTATGTTAACAACTGATGCATTTTCAGACCTGTTAATGCTCATTGTCTGCAATAATCCAAAGCTGTAAGTAGTTTGAATTCAGCAGTAAATTAGGATCTACAGAGCACATGCATATATTTACACTACCTGGAGAAACGAACCCTTTTCATTTTGAAAACCGTAACTTCATGGCTATTAGGAAGAGTTTGTGGCTTCTGCAGAGCGAGGCTGGGGGCGGGGCGGGGGCGGGGCCAGGGTCGCTATCCGTGGTGCTGAACCCCGGCGCCGCGGGCAGGCTGTGCGCCCAGCTCCTGGACCGTAAATATCAACCTAGCGTTTAAACAAAAACAGAAAAATAGGCTATGTGAAGCATTTTACAGTTTTGTTGGTAGCTTTGTTGTGTAAATAATTATTTCTTACCTGCAGCTGAGTCTATAACTGAAGTTACGCAGTGTGTTAACGCCATTTTCTTGTTAACAATAAATCTGTCTGTCCTTACATAGGAAAAGTTTTTTTCTAAAATCAAAGAGTAGAGGAACATAAAGGTCACCATGAAAGTGCACGCAGAGCTGCACAGAAGATACTTTGTTTTAAGTGGCAAATTATTGGAATTAATGGTTTAGTATATCTTCTAAGATTATTTTAGTCCCTCAGAATTCCATTTTAGAATTAATTAAAAAAAAAGAAAAAAAACCCTAGAGATCACGAATTTTGGGCTCTTGTGAAAAGTTATTTGGTTTATGTGTAATTGTGTTTTGGCCAGTTGAAGTATGCATATGAGAAATTGATATTGAAATCTGATGCTTAAATTCTACAATAATTTTGTGAAATAAATGATGACTCTTTTGTTAAAAGGTTCTGTTGCTGTGTAAAATTTCAGAACTTTTCACTTAGATTCACATACTATTTTGAAGATTGAAATAGCCTCTCTTTGTTTTTACGAAATTGCAAAAAAAGGTAATAACAGAATACTGCTTAGTGTATTTACATGCAAATGGTTTGTTTATTATAAAATAGTTTTTAATCATATTTTTGTTTCCATTTTCTAATCTTGTAGAATATCTCCTTCCCTGAAAAGTAGCATATAAGAAATTGAGTACAGTATCTTTTAGAGGATTTATGGTAATGCTTCTGAATTTAGCTGAGCATAAACAGCATGGTGAGCCCCTCAGGGTCTCTTCATTTTCCTGACACACTCCACTGCTGCCCCATTAACACTTTGTCTGTTATTGCCATCTACTCAGTTTAATGAGTATCTTTGAATTTGAAGTTCTGCACAAAAAACAATAGCGCAAATAACTGGTGCACCTACTGCAACTTTCAGCAGAGTATCTTATTCCCTTTGTAATATTTAAAAAATGAAAAGTAAATTTCTGTTCTTCAACATTGTAGTTACAACATGACATTTTCTTTAATTATGGTAGACACTAATCACAAGCACCGAGTAATGACTACAAATATGATGCTGTATCTGTCTGTGTAGAAGGTAAACACATGCTGAATAGCTGCTAGAGAAGGCTCTTCCTTACTTTAAAATTCATCCTATTAATACTGACTCTTTAATGCGAAGAAGGAATAGTACTGCTGGAGACTTTGTGCTATCAAAGCAGAATATTGTATTTCTTTTAAGAAATCGTAAGACAGAATGACTAGGTGCTGTTTTCTGATGCCTGTATGAATCCAACTAACTGCTGTAAAGGGTCAGTATGTGGCTCATTAGATTGGATTCCTAAAACTGAATTTATCGCGTTTCTCTGAATACATGCCTAAAACATCTTAAATTATTAAACAAGAATCAGACAAGGACTCAACTCAGATTAAAACCTGAATAATGCTACACTGGGATGCATCATAGGATTTAAAACCTGTTCTAATTTTCCATTGATTATTAACTGATCAGCAAAAGCAAAAGGATTGCTCTAAATCACCTTAGATATTTAACAGATATGGAAAGTCTTTGCAAGACCAAATACAAAGTCTGAAAAATTGAATAAAATTCTGTTCTAGAAAATGGAGGAAATCATTTGGCTATTGGAACAATTTTTTGTATTAGGTGCATTTATTTAAAGCCTGTTTTTAAAATCTAAATTAACATGTTAGTGATTTTCTTGGTTCCTGGTAAGCTTGCTGTCCTTTAGTAAAGTTTTTTGTTGTTGTTTTCTTTTTTTTTTTTCTTTTAGAAAATGAATCTGGAAGAAAATTGGTGAATCCAATCCAGTGGACCTACAGGCACTCTGATACGCTCAGAGAGCGGAGTCTGGACCAAAGAGCAATTACCCCACCAAACAATTTCAGGTACAATTGACCTAAATATAGCACTCTCTTGAGATTATTGAGAAGAGCTCATTTCCTGTAGTGCTTTTCCCATTTGCTACTGCTGGTAACCACTGTGATCTTATCTGCCTGGTGCTGCCTGACTTGTGGGATGCAGCTAAGACTTCTGCTGTACATTATCTTTAAACCGACACTTCATGCTAAAAGAGTCACTTGCAGTTAAATTAGATGGTGCATATATTAGTTCTTCCTGCTGCAGTTACACAGAGCCCGAATGAATGCCTGAATCCTTTTGGACCTGGATGCAGTGGAATTATTTTTACTGAGAAATCAGAAAGATAGTACTAGTTAATTGTAAATAAATAGGAAGTTTCATTTCATTAAACTGTAACAGTAGTGTCAGCTGTGCAGGATGGATAGGTTGGAACACTTGCTATTTGTTTCTTTGTATATTTATTTATCCATAAAGTATGGCTTACCCTAGTGTCCTCCTACCTCCAGGCAATCACTGTAATTATCATATGCTGGTATGAAAAACGAATGAGTGTATGAACTAAGCGTGCAAGTGTACAAAATGTGGATGAACTGAATTCAGAGGCTGGTAATGATAAAACCCATTCCAGTTTCGAAGAATGCATTTTTCTTAAGCATTGCTTGCAAACTTGTGCAAAATGCTGGTTATGTCTGCATTCCATGTATATGGAATATAGAGAAAATAGATGGTGTTGCCTTGGTGTTCATCACAGAGTTTTTTTACATCCTATTTCTTTTACTGAATTCTTACTTGGAAAACCTATGCATTACCCAGAAATGCAAAAGGCTGGTATCAGGTTCTATGTGGAGCAGATGTTGGGAAGCCATTTTTTACAGACCTTTATTAACTAGTTTAGCAAGATGCAATTGTTCTATTATTTTATTGGATATCCCTTATGTTTTCCCAAAACAACATTAGAATACAGATTTCATTAGGGGAATAAACTCTGATAATAGTCATAGGTTGCACTTCTCAAAGGAAACCCAGGAAAATGTTCAGTTGAAAGCTGAATAATTTATAGGATAGAGAGGCATATACAATATATTGGTCTACTGACTTGGTTCTTTTGATGGTGATGGACAGCAGTTATAAATGTAGTTAGACTCAGGATTCTATACTAAAATAAGGTGAAGAATGAATAGTTAATTCCATTGCATAGTAATTAAGTTGTTGTAGGGAAAATTTAGATTAGATATAGAAGAAAACTTACCTCTGATTTATTTTTACCTAGCTGACTGCAATGAGTTGATGAGACACAGTGGAAAACAGCAGTAATTTGAAGTGTAAGCATGAGAAGAAGAAAGCAGTAAAACAATCTGTGAGGGTGGGATGAGAATATACGAGGCATGATTAAAGGGATTCTTAGCTGGACAGGTTGAGGTCATAGAACTTCTTGTGCTGTCATTTAGAATCCTGAGAAATGTGTGTAGTCTGTTCTGGTGGGCTGCTAAATAAAATAATTTTAAAGTTTGAGATGTGAGGGAGTGTACATAAGAAAATCAAGTGGATTCACAAGAGGGTCTTTCTGTTGTAGAGCCTTCCACAGAACAAGACAATTAAGGAGCTGCTGGCCTAGGGGGAAAAAACAAAATCAATTCTGCCCCAACACAAAGAGAGAGAGATAACTCATAAGCAGTTACCAACAGCCCCAGAGTCTGAATTGAAATATTTACCTTCATTACATTTGATAATTTACAAATAGAACTTCACACAGTCTATCGACTCCTGCGTTTCTGCAGGGGCATAACCTTGCAGACTGAGCCCTGCTGGTGTGATTTTTGCTATTTTCTTTTTGCCTGCTTAACATTTATTTAAAACTTGATCTTATATCTGCAGAGGAATGTCAGATACATACATTTTGTTAATTATTATCTTTACATTCCAGATACCTGACATGGCTGACATGCAAACAGTTGTACATACTATAGATGAGTAAATCAGTTTGAAGCTTAGGAAGTGACCCCTGAAAACCTCATGTAAGCTGTGTTCTATATGTGAATGATCTTTCTTAGAATTGCTCACTTCAGCTGATGACAGATAGAAAATCATTCTGGACCAGATATTAAGCTCCATCTTGTAATATGTGATGGACCCAATCAAAGGTACAGAATCTTAAGCATTTTTTAGTATCCTTATTTGACATCCTCAAGGGATGCTCTGCTTCCTTAGAGGATGCAGACCCACAGAGTCTCATAGATAAGGATTTTAAGGCATTTTATCTCTGCTGCTTTATCCAGTTTGCACTGCCACCATGCTGAAAAGACACAGTAAAGCAACCCTAATTAGGCAGTGTAAGAATCCCTGATATACAACATTCATCTTAGCCAGCTTTATATTCTTCCTGCTTGTTCTACAGTGCCTCGGGGAATGAGAAAAATCTGGTCCATTAATTAGAGAATTAGCTTAGAGCTGGGAAAGATGAGTTCAGTTTTTGTCTATGCCACAAACTTGCTGCAAGACACTTAGCTAAGTATTGAGCAAAATTCAGTAGTACCTAAGGATCAGTGATTTTAACTGTATTTTCTCAGCTTTTCAAGCAGAATCAAGTGTCCTGTCATGTTTCCGGTATCTTATTTACCCCGCTTAAATAACTGAGTAGTCAGAAATCTTAGCTTCCCTCATTAGCTGAAATGAATTCTCTATGCTTCTCTATCATACTGTCTTACACAAGGGTATTGGTGGAATGACAGGGATGGAGAGAGCAAAATAATGCCTTATGTTTGTTTGGACAGCGTATTATAAATACACTGTCATGATGGCAAGTTCATGTTAGCTCTTGGCAGTGTAAGTCTTCCTAATATGATTTTCTAAAAAAGCAAAGTTCATCAATCAAGATGTCACATGTTGCTAAATTTACAGTTCATAAATTACCACTGTAAATTTAAGTAGTAGAAATCATCACATAAAATTGTGCTTTTTTCTCTTTGTCTCTCTCCAGACTTAAATAGCGTCAAAAATGAGGCAGGAGGCTCTTTAAATTGCAGTTTCTAGGCAGCATCTCTGTTCCTCTGAACAGGCTTGGTTGCTTATATTGCGTGGCCCAGCCGATTGTGATTGATCACAGGCTGCTGCTGATGTTAGCATGGTGAAGAGAACAGTTAGGTTAAAGCTAAAATTGTCAGGGCATGGTCATATCACCAACAAGAATTAGGAATAAAAAAAATATTCTTGTGTTTTATTAGGTATATAGCTCAGCCTGCCAGAATACCTGATCCCTAAATAGTCCTGAAAATTATTTGGAATATAGAATCAAATTAAACCCACTATCAAATGGCATGGTCTCTCCTCACCGCACTGGCAGCTACATGTGTAAATCCCAATCCCATATCAAGGGGAAAACACAAAATAAGTGAAGATGGTTTTTAAGAGAAATCTGATTATGACAGAGCTGATAACGTTTCTATCAAACACTTAGGAAGTGTTGGAGTAACTGGATTAGAGGAGTTAAAAATAATTTTCCTGCATCATTACAACTTCTTAAGGCTGAATCCCTCTTTTTCTACTACTCTAGCATTTTATGAAGAAAGCTTGTCATGTAGCTTTATTTTGACCAGTTTCCAGTTTTTAGCTTTGTTATGTGATCTTAAATGCTTATATTGTCTTTATGAATATTGGGTTGTAAATTTGGGTGGGCAAAAATAATCTAAGCACATATGCACATTTTGCTTTATTCCACTTCAGACTAATGACTATGCATTGCTTAGCTCCTATGTCTAGCTGAAATACTTCTGAAGCCAAGGAAAGCACAGAACAGTAATGTCAAAGCCAAGTGGAGTTAAGAGAAAGACTCCATTGATCAAATAAGGTTTGGATCAGGGTTGACTTAGGTCAGGAATGTGCTTTTTATACAGTAGAAATAAAGCTTTTATTAAAAAGCCTACATACAAAAGAAAAAAAACCCACGACTTTCATACATTGAGACAAGAGAGGTGCAGAAGTACATTTATAGAGCAATACAAACATCTTCAGTGCACTGAAGAATGCCAAGGAAAGGAGTATGCTTGATAAAAGCTACAGAGAATGTTATCCAATAAGTAGGTAAAGTCAACAGAAGCTACATGATTTTAGCCAATCAAAGCTATAACAAGAAGCTGTTTTTAAAAAGGTTTTTAAAAGCATGGCGGGAGGACAAAGCCTCTGTAGAGTCTCACAAGCTCAGCAGTCCTTTCTGTACACAAATACAGTTTATGACTCTGTAGTGTGTCCTCATTAACGGTATTGCAAACAAAATTTAAAGGAAGAAGGGTACTCTGAAAGTTCTTTCTCTTCTTCCAAACACATTTTTGGGAAGGTACAGGGGGATTACACGCTACCGTTCCAAGGCCAGCCTGCGTGTTTCAAGAGGGATCTGTTCCACTGTGCTGTGGGACAGAGACGGGCATTGCTCAGCAGCTCACAGGAGTATTGTCCCCAGATGACCTTGTGGATGGATTTCTCTTCCAAAATCGTACAGAGGTTGAATATTGCTGAAAATAGTATTCACTCTTGTTGTGCTCCCTTTCATAGCTTCTAGGGTGAGATTTATCTGTCCCAATGTAGATGTCTTTTATTTCTAAATTGTCTTTGGCTAGACTGCCTTTATAGTCAGTGGAGAGAAACAGACACTTTTAGGACATGATTCATCTCTTCGCAAGGTAGACATCTAAATAGGTCAGATGAATCAGACTGTAGAACAGCATTTTCCATAAGAATAAAGGAAACATAGGGATCAGCTTAGATATTGATGATACATTGCAGATATCTAAAGTTAAGTGAAATGAACTCTATAGGAACTAAGTCAGAGCTCAAAGTCAGAGGAAAATATCCTACTGTTCTGTTTGCACCTTTTCCTTCAGAGATCCTGGTTTCACTGCGCCGGGGTGCATTTTCATAGTCATAGTCATGAGGTGATTTTTTTTTTTAAAGTATTACACCCTGCCTTCTCCTACTTAGTATTTTAAGGTGTGAAGACTGAATAGACTTTGTTGTGTGAGTAGGTAATTTGTATACATCTATCATCAGTTATTCCACTGGTTCCACACTGACATATTTTTTTTTAGTCTCTGCTAATATTCTATATGTACAGGATCTCACTATGGCTTTGATTGGTCCTTGTAAACCTTTTCAGAACCAGATACTTTTTTCTCAATCTGAAATCTCTGCAAGTAGACAGAGAAGTGAAGATATGCAATTAATTTGGGCTGGTAGACTAATCTATTTTTTTCCTCATCATAATCATTAGTGTAAGTGCCAGAGTTTCACTAAATTTCCCAGTACATTGGGTGCTTATTGCAATATACCTGGAAGTCACAGAATCGCAGAATATTAGGGATTGGAAGGGAGCTTGAAAGATCATCTAGTCCAATCCCCCTGCCATCTAGGAACACATAGATGAGGTCACCTTGATGAATATTTTCAGGTGTTAATAGAAAGGATCTCTGCTTTATATTGGTTGTGTTCGCTGCAAGTATCACCTATAAGCAATAAAATGAAACATATAGGAACAAAGAACATTGTTTATTATATATTTAAAATACAAAATCAACAAATAAAGACCCATCTAAAACACTTGAACACCAATGCAGGTTCTTCATATGCTGCTCTTCTCCCATTGTTTGCAAAACTCCAGATCCCAGCAAACCTGCAAGACTTTTGTCAGATGCGTACCCAGGAGTAGCGCAGGGATGACAGCCGGGAGTAAGCAGATTGCTAGTGAGGCTAGCAGGTGCCAAAACATGCTGTTTCATGACCCAGTGTAAAGATGCCAAAAATAATCTCAAATGTACTTCAGTAAATAAATGCAAAAACCCCCCAGGGCTTTAGAAATACAGTCTGTAGAACTGTCTGAGATTAAGCGAGAAATTTAAAATTAAAAGACCAGTGTACTAATTTCTGCTCTGCAACAGATGAGCTGTGTTCAGGTAGAGGTGCTTTTTGGGCAAAGTCTGTATTTTGCCACTTAGATAGCGCGTTTTTTGAAAGTAACTGAGAGCAGAACCACCATGGATTCCGCAGAGGAAAACATGAAATCAAATTGAATCACATGCAAATGTCTACTAAATATCTCTACCTCATTTTCCCTGTCTTTCAGAGTTAGAGTATTTAGCTGTCTTCATTTATAGTAGCTTCAAATATGTAAACAGCAATAAAAATTGCTTCGTTAGTGTTGTAAAATCGGTTTATCTTACTATTAAGGGTAAAAGTAAATTTACAGCTATAGAACATGTTTGTTTGATCAGCCCGTAAAGAATTTGCTATAGGTAAAAATCTAAATGGCTGTGTTAAAGAATTGCATTTAACTTTAAAGACAGTGATCCCAGAACTGTGCTAAGTGAACCTGAGCTTGCAAAATGCATTGTGACATTGTCAGACTCATTGAAATAGTCAGTACTGTGTGTTTAGTAGGTAAAATAAGATAAATGCAATACAATTTATGGATGTAATTGAACTACAATGGCAGGGGTGAAAAGGATTTAAAAAAACAGGTGTGAAACTTTATTTGCCTTTTAAATATTGTATTTAAATTTGAAATCTTTCTGCCATTGTAGCCCTTTGCTAATCTGCTGCTGAATGTATATTGTGTAAGATATGTACAAGTTGCTAAGAAATAAAGGTTAGTAATTATGACAGAGGAATAATGAGTCCTATAGTTTGTAGACACCCAAAGAAATGCCCATGTGCTAAAATTTTCAGGGTGAAAAAATATTTCCATGGTAACAAGCACTTTCTTGTAAAATTTGATTATGAATGCATAGCCAAGGAATCCAACGTTTAAGGGTTAAGGTATAGTAAATGATGCAGGAGAGACAGGAACTTAACATTCCAAAGTTTATGAACATGTGTATACAGTGCATGTTTTGAAGTACCCACTGAGCTGGCTCTGTACAAAATGACAGTGTTCTTTACAGAAAAGATTAGAAAAGCAAAATCTTGCATCTAGTCTGTCTAGGCATCAGCAAGGCGCGCAATTCCTTTGAGCCATGGCGGGCCAGGCAGTGCACACTGCAAAAAAAAAAGCCAAAACACACCAGCAAGCATCTTTTAAAACTGAGATGTTACCTTAAATATGTATCCATGTATTAGAAATGTGACGGGTCATATCTTTGAGCGCAAATGAAAGCAAGGAATGAACTTGTAGAACAAGTAATGATCTCTGATTCATTATGCTGATATAAGAGATGCAGTTATTCATAAATGACTGAATATTTCAAATGGAAGCCACTTAATCAGATATACAGATATATCTACACATATGTACACAAGGAGTCTGTGGTTTTTACAAAACCTGTCATCGACATGAAAAAGAGGAGGTGAAGGTTTGATTTGGCTTAATCTGTTATGTATTTGAACAGGGCTGATAAAAATACATGTTTTGGCTCCACATCTCTTAGGGTCCTACTGACTGTTTGTGTCAGCATCTTTTTCCCAGTCGTCTGTGTAACAAATGGCTTGGTTTCAAAATTTGATGTGGTGTTTTCTTCAAGGTTAAGATGCCAAAACAGTGGTGTCTACATGCAGGTGTCTTACTCCTTTCTTAGTATATGGAGTTGGGACAGTATGTGACTGCTCTGCTGAATCTCTTTCTAGGCTGCACTGACTTTACTGACTAGATACCCACTGACTACATTGCAAGTTTTGGCAGTGCTAGCATGTACATGTCTAAATTTAATCTTCAGCTTTCCTTTTTGTAATATCACCCTTTTGCAGTCCCTGATTTGTCTGGAGTGGTGTAAGCTATATATACAGCAAAGTAATGCAACCAATCTATCGTGTCCTTTACGTTTAAAAAAAAAAAATATTTTATTAATAGTTCCTTTTGTTAGAGAGGACTTCTAGATTTTATAGGACAATGAACTTAAATGTATTTGAATTAAAATTCAGATTTTAGAAAATGTTAGGTAAAATTGGATATCTAAGGGTATGCACAGAAGTTGCTGTGGAAATTGTGTCCAAACTGTCTGAAAACTGAACTAGGTTAAGTAAATAATTTGTTGAAGTATTTAATGAAATCTGTTAAATGTGAGCTTGCATTTCTGGTTATTTCCTTCTACCTCTATGAATATTTATAAATATCTGATATTTAAATCAATTTTACTAAGTTCAAAGAAGCTGTGCTTTCTTAAAGAGCAGTTGATGAGTTGCAAAAATTCAATGGTTAATTCTTACAGGAAAACCCCTCTGGGTCAGATAGAATCTACATGATTTTAAAAAATTCTTTTATAGAGATTAATTCACTGATTCTTTTCAGGGAATATTACCACATAAAACTTAAGCTTGATGTAAGGAAGAAAGTTGTATAATAAGGGAATGGCCACCGGAAGGGATCTGCATTTACTTTCAGTCAACAAGAATGGGACAGTGTTCTTTTTCCTGTAGTTATTTACAGTCTTACATGGCTGCTCAAATTTTGAGCCCAGTAACAAGCACAATAATGAAGACTCAGTGAAGTACCCTTTGGTGAGAAGGCTCGGAGAATTTGTAGAAAGGGACAAATGTCTCCCTTAGGATGGTTTCCTGTGTCCTATACAGAGCCCATCAGGGGAATTCTCTTCCTCTGTGCTGATGGGCATTCACTGAAGCTGACCCTTTTTCACCTCCCTTTTATATATTTATCAGCAGACTGACTTGCCAGGGTCCTGAGAAACACATTGAAGTTAATGGAAGCTGAATATACTCTTTATTTGTGTGAACCAGTCATAAATTTCTTGTTGAACTCATGTAATTTAATTAATTCAAATGACAATGGTAGGCAGCAGGAACTACTGTGCTGTAGCGTACCAGATCCATAGAGGATGGTACCTATACTGTAACCTGCCTCTTTTGCTGTTTATGATGCTAAAGGAAAATTTTGGCTAAAATATGTATCCAAACCTTTGTAGAAAATAGGAATAATTGGTAATGAAATAGTCATTCCGGTATTCCAGTTGTTATAGCTCATTCCAATATTGTATTTCTAATAATCAAAAGTAAATTCTGTTTTGAACTACAGGTGGTTAATATATATCTTTTAATCAAATCTCAGCAGGATCTTCAGTTATTTCATATTATATCTTGAAAATCTACATTAAATAGCCCAAACACTCAAAAGCTACTACATGCCAGAATTAACTTTGTTAGGGCAAGTTAATTTAGTTTCCCACATGCATATGCATCATGAAGACGTCTTTAATTACGTGATCACACATTGTTTTTTTTACAAGACCTTTTCCTCATTCAGTTCACAGAATGTATGATAGTCACTTAATGAGCAGCTGTTCAATATTTTGTTTTCTTGACATTGTTTGGTGTGCAGCCCCATACCTTGTTTACTACAGAGTATTTAAGCCCTGACGACAGAATTATTAATTATTATTAATTTCCTTTTGGGATTTTCCTAGTGATCATCACTATAGCATCTAAGTGATGAACAAACATTAAAGTCGCTTTACTGCCAGCCTTTGAGATGGGAAGACAACGTGACTTCTGTTTTGTGGCTGGGGATCAATGGCCCAGAGGAACTGTGTTCAAAAGGTGCCACTAATCCACAAGAGCAGCCTGACGTGCTTTGGTCCAAACAGCTCGACTCCTTCCTGTGATACAGAACTTCTCCAACTCAGGTCTTCCTGTTTCCAGCCATGTCTCTGTGCATTCGTCACTTCTGCACATTCAAATGCCTCATGTCAGTGAGTCATAGGAAATGAAGAATATACTTTTAGTGACCACCCGTAAAAAAACTGGTTGGTATTGCTACCATAGTAACTTTACGGCAAGAAAAGATAGAATCCTACTTTCTGACATCCAATTAATTTAAGCATTCCTTCTCATCTTGCAGTGCTGTCCCATTTTTTAGTGCATTTCTTCAAAATTCTTCACCAAGTGAACCTTCTTCAGAACATGGTACTGCTTCATCCTTACAGCAAAGCCATCTTGTGCACTGTATGATGCAGGTGTATTCTGGGAAAAATGGTGTATGAGTCATGCCATTAGTCTCCATCATAATGCCCATTCACAAGATGGGGAAAATTAGGTTATATAGGCAACCTGGAATTCCTTACATCTTTATCCTTGATTTAGTCATATTAAAAAGTCATTTTATAAATGTGTCTGTGTAAGAAAGAGAGAGACAGAAAGACAAAGAGAAAGATGAAGAGTACAGACTTACCATTTTAAAACTGGAAACCTATAGGAGTATCTTAAACCCCATCTGAATTATGAGATGCTTTGAACCTTAAAATCCCCCACACCATGTTGTACCATTCTTTTATTAAAGAACATGGCGTGGCATAATACTCTGTGAAAACCTCTGCTGCAGGAATAAGATACAGGATACTTTTTTCATTACCATCAGACTCCACAGATATTTGTTGACAGGCACAGGAATCTTGAGAAACTGAAATTTGGTTCCCAGAAGTCCCAAAAGGGTTTTTTAGTCATTATTGATTCTCTGCTAAATTCTCAATGACCTCTTCTACCCCTTTTCTCTCTGTCTGTTGTAACTCTGAGTATAACCCAATCCTCTGTCCTTAGCAGAAGCTCTAGTTTTCTCTGCCCCACTGACTTCTTGTCCTGTGTTGCTCTTCTTTTTTACCCCAATCATAGCCCAAGAACTTGTTCTTCACCTCCTCATCTCCAGTGCCTTTCTACAGTCAGTGTCTGTACGTCTTCATCCCTCATTCCTCCAGGGCTGGATTCCCAGGCTTTTGTATGTCCTCATTTCCACTGGCTCTCCAGCCAGATCTCCATTATCAAGCTCTTTTTCTTTCGTTTCTATGCTTCCAACCATCCATCACCTGTCTCTTTGCTTGCCTCTTCCAAATGCTACCGTTAAATGTTGGCTCTTCCTCTCTCTTTCCTCTTTGCCACTTCATTTTCCCTTGGACAGTAGGGAACTGATCAGAACTGTGTTCAGGTAAGTTTCGTTGTAAATTTAAGAGCAGAGCCTCTGTTCACTCTAGGACCACGTTGCATGAGTTTCATTTTGTTTTGCTCAAAATTTGGTCTTAAATCTAAATATGGGAAAAAGAAGTGATGTACCCATGACTGGTCTTCAAGACCTGACCCTTTTCCAAGCCAGCTTTTATAGTCCTGCTAGATATTTACCATGTCCGTTTCTACTTAGGCATATCCGCTTCTTCTCTCCATTGCTGATAACGCTTTATCTGATCATCAGTCTTGAAACTAGACAGATTCTGCTGGAAGAAACTGGACCTTTGGGATGTTACATGGATGCAACCACAGACTTCAGTACTGAAATGAGACCTGCTGGTTGAGCTACAGATGCCCCTCTCTATGCATCCCAGTAACAGTTGGGCAGGTTAATCTCTTTGTCTCTCAACAGGCTGTTAATGTAATGTAATAGGCTGGATGAAGCCTGTGCAGAAAAGTGCTGCAATACCAATATATGGAAATGGTGGAGTGCAATATACTCTTACTTCAGTTTACTTACTGCAGACTTGTATAAAGTTTGAAACCGGAAGGGATCACTGGTTTAGCCAGTATCATATCTTGCTTAACACAGGCTGGATAATTTTATCTGCATACTCCTGTATTGTTCTGTAGCTAAAGATGGCCTAATCATTATTTGATCTTGGAATTTAAAATGTAAGAAGGTGGTGGATTTACTTCTGTCCTCCATAACTTGCAAAGCTTTGCATCACTTTTAAAACATTTCTAGAAATTGTAGCCAGCTACAGGGGGACTGAGCAATTTTTTTCTTGCAAAAGCAGTATTCCACGTGAAAGGAAACTAAGTAGTACTGGGAAGTATGCACTTTGCATTGATTAATTATTGCATTTAATTTCCATGCTTTTTCAAAATGTGCAGTTTCTTGGAAGCCTCACAATACTTCTCTCTTCTTCCACTGCTTCTGGCTCTTTCACTCTACTGCACTTCGCTTTGTCATCTTGGTGCCTCATTCTTTTCCTGGTAAGGGACTTGGAAGAGCACATGATCAATAAGAGGTTTGGGAAAAAGATGTCAGTACAGCCTAAGCTTTATAATGGAGTCTATGGGGAATATTTTAAATGAGGGAAAGAATATTGGATTTGGACCAAGACAGTAATGATGGTTAGATAGATTAGAATAAATATGGGAGACTTGTGTTCAGTTCCCTGTTTTGTTCTGTCTGTTCTTTTCTTTTTGTGATGCAGGTCCTTATTAATAAAATGAGAATAACACTGTCTCACACATATTAAAATAGCTACCTCAAAGACACCACAGAAAGAAGAGACATAGATTACACTCCACTAGTGTAGTATTGTGTGAATACTGTCATTGATGGTATGTCTGTTATGAGTACTGTCCTTAATGGATTGGGAAATTTTAAACCTAAAGCAACTGAATTTTTCCAAACCTTCCTTTGACTTGCACAGTTCTGACCATTGTTTTCTTGTCCTCCCCTCAAGTAACACTCATGCTCTCATGGTTTTTATTACCTTTGAACTTCTCACAGCTACTTGCTACTGCTCATATTTAACTACTGCTTCTGTTCCTTCAAAAGTCCTCTCTCTTGCCCTTTTACTTTAAGTCTGATTTCCTGCTGCCCTTTACTTTGTTTGCAGCAGTTTCCTTCTCCTTTAACCTATGTACCCCAAGTCAGTGCAGAGAGACTTTTGGGCTGCATGAAGGTGATGATGTCATCGAGAGCATATATACTGGTGAGAAGATGAATGGAAATAACAGTCAAATATAGTACAAATATATAACTACTCTCTGGAGATGAAGGTGTATACATCTGTTTTCACAGCAGGTGTCTCTGAGTTGTGCGAAGCAGCTCTTTGATCTGAATGACATGTTCTTAACTCAGGAGGAATTACCTGTGGAGTTAAGAACAGCCTAGTTGTAAGAGAGAGGACCTGAGCTGTGCCCTGACCATGCCTGTACTCATTATGCTGATGCTGTCCTGCTTGTCTTCATAGCTGGGGTAGCCCAAGGCAGATGTGAGCTCGATATTACTGTGCCCTTACTGCTTCGTCACTCAGGTGTGTGCATGTATTTAGGGACATATTCCATAGCTGTCTGTGCTGAGGTGTTCTAAAACTATTTCCAAGTTAGTTCTCTTATGAGAATACCCATCTGTCATCTGGGGACAAATTGTTCAAACAGCAAAATTCAACCACTGTGGAAGAGAGTCAAATATTTTTTCTTGCTTCATGACCTACATAGAAGTATGGCCAGATACTAGTTCACACGAAGGATAATGGCTTAGGTTTATGTGTTGTCAAAGCACATATTTTCCTATGACTAAAAGTATGTAAAGCCTAGACCAATTATAGCCTTGACAGCTACCACCACTGCACTCAGCTTTGAGCACATTGTGGAGTTCCCAGTTCACACTGATCTTAAATATTGGCTAACCCGGCATGATGAATAGCTCAGAGCCATTTTGTAGAGCTGAGGACCTATCTGCGCTAGGTCACATCAGGCAACAAAGGTAAACAGCATCGATCCCTTCCTTCTCCAGGAGGCAGGAATTTTGTAGATCCCAGCTGATATGATCTGGTGGTCAAGAAAATGGGCTCTCAGAAAAATAACAACCAAGACTGAAATATTTTCTCTAAACAAAGTAGACACAGGCATGCAAAATCAGTATACTTCACACACAGTTCAGTAAAATGAGACATAGCTTCATGCTGGCCATACTTGGCAAATTGTGGCTTAAAATGTAGATGTGAACTAGGAATTATGATCAGCGCAGAAATGTAACAAGTTTTCATGGAGCTCGTAAATGCTGTCCTCCCACTAGGTTTGTACAAACCTGTGTATTAAATGAAGAGGCATAAAAGAACCTTTTGTGGCTGCAGAATTTCACACGTGGCGCAATGATGACATTGTCACATTCTTTGAAATAGAGTCTAATTACTAGAGAAAGAGATTTTATTGCATTCAAATAGAAATTTTCCTTTACAGAATATTTTTGTGCTGACAAATATGTTTTAGTTCATACTTCTTCATTTTTAATCAAAAACATACCAAATTTTCTGCTTATTTGGTCTGAGTCTGGAAAGCGATGTTTTTAAATTAAGAATGATGGCCCTGATTCTACAGCCTTATTTATATGAGTAGTCCCACAGTGACTGCTCTATCAATACCAAGGATATCTAAGATCAGAAAGCTCTTTCCTTTCATTTCCTGAAAACTGAAAACCGGAAATCTGTTTACAATTCTCAGTGAAGCTTTAGGATGCTTGGGACTTTGTCCCTCATAACTGAGTTTACACTCCCTAATGATGTGTAACATTCTTATCGGTTTTGTTTCTGTTTGAGTGATGCATAATGAGTACTTGAGCACAAACCAAGCTAAAGTTGGGGAAAGTAAAATGAAATACACATTGATACAAATGAGGTGCTATCTTCAGCCAGAAGGCCTGTGTTCTACTAAAAGCATTTTTCATGCGATACTTGCCTTTCTCCTGTCCTTTACATATACTTAGGTAAACTTTTGCAAAGGAAATATTTTTTTTTCTTACTATGATTTGGTGAGAAGGAGTTCCTTGGACGGCTGGAATCATGCACTGATTCTTGAGTTATTAAAGGCATAACATGTTAACATTAGAAAATCAGCCTTTTGTTACCTAAATAAGCAGCTTTGATTGTGTTTTTGATACAGAATGTGTAGTATGCCATTTGTTTAAGATCATGTGCCACTTAGTTTTCGTTGTTTTATTACTCAGGGACCTTTTTATTTTACAAGGTAACTCTGAGGAATATATATTTTTGAATATTCAACAGTAAAACTTGCTGATACTCTACCTCTGCCTGTAGTTGCTAAACATTAAAAATGGTGCTTTTATTTTGATTTTTAAAAATGTTTTGAGAAGAACTGGACTTTTCAATTCACAAGAAGAGCCGATGATATTCCAGCCAGATATTCACTGGAATGCACAAAGTCACTTCCAGTCACGATTTTTCCTGCTTTTACCTAGTGTTAATAATTGGCAGGGAATGTGCTCATTATTGTATGACCAAACAACAATAGTTCTGTGACAGTTGTGAGCAGTTGGAAGAGATGAGAGCAACCCCTAAGCTGCTCTGAACTGTATGAATGCTGCTGCAGAAAAGATCCTTACTCTCTTCTGTATAGTCAGGAATCTGTGTCTCTTGTTTTACACTTTTATCCACCTGACATTGAAACTTCAGAATGTGTATTTTGGTTGGAAGCACATATATGTAAGGTATAATTTACTAGCAAAAATGCCTTTAGAAATTCAGGTCTTCTCCTGCATCTGTTCTCACCTTGGAAGAAGAATAGTGTTAACTAACCCAAAATCTAACATTCTGTTATAGCCCCTGTCACAGTTCCTTTCTCATAATCTTCCAAAATCCTGACAGAGGCTGGAATTTTTATCTACTCACATGGCCCATAGTACATCTCTCTGATGTAAAATAGTAAGTGAATCTAATCTTGAGGAAAGATTTCCCTAGATCCCATGTTGTTAGCCTATTTACTCTTTTCCAGAGGGCAATGGACTCTGAAATTTTGGTGTGGTCGTTAAGAATATTTCAAGTTCATAAAAGAAATTCTATAATACTTTAAAAAACACAGACTTCTGGTCCAAATATGGTAAAAGGATTCCAAACTATTTATATTTCTCTTACTAATTATTAATCGTTAAAGCATGAGTTGAGTGAATTTTTATATGAATTATAGCTATTAAATTGTTATTTTTGTTTAGTTTTTCCTTCTGTTTCTTTTAGTTTTCAGTTTGGATCCACTTATCTTGATATCCTGAGGTCAGATTTCAAAGATTTCACATTCTTTAAGATATGTACGGTACTGACTGGGATTTTATAAAGGGCTTGAACTGCTAAGCTTGCTTCTATAGGAAATCTTATCTCATCTCATCTCATTGCTGAGACATAGATATAAGCACTCCTCAAAAGTGCACTAGATACTTAATACAGTTTTTGGATGTGGAAGTACCTTTGAAACTCCTTTCCTAAGGGCCCATGTTGTACCTCAAGCCATATTAAAATCCTGGTGATTTCTTCACAGGCACCCAAACTAGTGAACTGTGAAATGATTATTCCATCTCTCCAGCTTAACTCTCTGTCCTTCTCATACAGAATCACACAGTAATTCAGGTTGGAACAGATCTCTGAAGGTTGTCTAGTCCATCTTCTTCCCCAAAGCAGAGTCAGCTTCCAGGGTAGATCAGGTTGCTTGGAGCCTTGTACTGCTTTGAATGTCTCCAAAGGTGGAGGTTCCAGATTCCACAAGACTCTGTCTTTCTGTGTACCCTGTTCCACCCTCATTGCGATTTTGTTTGTTTTTACACAGCTAGCTAGATATGCCACATTCTACCAGTCTTTTGATGCAGATGCTCCTCATCTCTTAATCTTCTCTAAATCTTGTATTTTCCCAGTGATCCCTTTTTACCCTATTTACTTACCTCTCTTACACCTGCTGTCATTTTCTCCTGATTTTCTCTTGACCGTGTCTCCCTATCTCCTTTCTTTTGTAATTCAAGAGTGTATTAGTCTTAATTAATGTTCCCAATCCTTAGAAAACCATCCTGACTTCATTTCCCCTCTGTTGCTTCCTGCTGTTGCTCCAAGATCACTTCTGCTAGGTGCATATTCACATTCTGTTGTATTAAAAGCATCTGATCTTCAGTGCTATTATAAACCCCTTCAAACTGGCTTCTGACCTTGTTAGCTAAAACCACTCTCATCAAATTACCTAATGATTCTCTCTTAGCCAGTTCTTCATCCTCCTCTCACACTGTCAGTTTCGATCTCATTAAATCTCATCATACCTTGTATCTTTGGCTCAATTATTTACTTTTTTTCCTCCTAAATCCTTAATTGTTCCTCTCGTTCATTCTTTGAAGCACCCTGATCTGGCTTTTGCCAAAATCCTAAGGAGTTTTACTTTTGATCCATCTCTGCTCTCCTTTTACACACCACCTCTACAGTCCTATCCACAAATAAATACAACTAACATCTCTGTGCTGCCGACTCAGATTTATATCTGTACTCCAGGCATTATAATAGCAGCTCAAAATGGGCATGATTAAAAAAGGGCTTCCCTCTGAGATTTTCTTAACAGCTTGTTTTCTCAGTCACCCTCTTGTCTGTGAGACCAATAATACAGATGTTATTTTTGGTTCAGGCCTCTTCAGATCTTCCTATCAAGGCTATGTAAATAGTTCAGATTCCTTTCTTCATAACACATCTAAGATGTGGTTCTTAATCCCATACCAGCAAATCTGGAGCTTCTTTTAAATATTTTGGATGGAAGAAAAAATTGAATTGCTCTCAACTCAGCTAATTTCAGGGTGAGTTGTTGAACTCTTGCAACTTACCATGGCTGTAATGGATTAATTAATCATGAAACATTTCATTGTGTGTACATTGTCACAGGTCAGTACAACCTTTGTCTTCTGCTGTGACTTTGAAATGTGATTTTTTTTTTCTTGAGTTACAATGCACACTTAATACTATAGGGAATGAAGACTCTGAAATGAATTGTAAGAATGGTACAATATCTCAGTGTGGTGGAGCATGGAAGTGTGTCACTTTATTCTGTTTCAGCAGCTCTTCAGAGTTTAAAATCCCCCAGGCTTTGTTGAGAGAAGACCCCCCTCATTTAGATGAGGTACCGTTCTCTTTGATCACCCGTCTACAAGTTTCCAGAGATCACGAAATGAGGGAGCATAGTATTTCTATCTTGGTCTTAGTGTGAGCATTTAAATATAAATAAATCCAAGTGATTAGATGGGTCCAGTTGCTCATCTGTTACATTGGATGAAAAGGTCTTGGGTGCCGTAGTAGCTGATTGTGGGATGTTGTCTCCAGCTGGGTAGTTCAGTCCTTTGTGTGACAGTTAAAGTGATAGAAGAGACTGGACTTCTAGGGATTCCATGTAATCTTGTAGTCCCAAGATGCTTATAACCTAAGAATACAGAATTTTGAGTGTTCTGGTAAGAACACAGAATAACACCTGGCTCACCTGAATGTTGTCTTTACCAAGTACTTGGCATCTCACTGAATCAGACCTGGAATAGCTGTGGGATTCAACAGTTCTCACATACTTCCACGTGTTTGGATTTTTTACCCTTTTATTTTCACATAATTCTTAGTTTGAGTGTTACACTCATTTCATAGAGGGAGAAGAAACAACTTCTCAGTAAGGGTAACAGAGCACTGGAACAGGCTGCCCAGGGAGGTTGTGGAGTCTCCTACTCTGGAGACATTCAAAACCCACCTGGACGCCTTCCTGTGTAACCTCATCTGGGTGTTCCTGCTCCGGCAGGGGGATTGGACTAGATGATCTTTCAAGGTCCCTTCCAATCCCTAACATTCTGTGATTCTGTGAGGCAGGAGATGTTTTTGTCAGATTCGTATCTTTCCCTGCAATATGTTTTATGTTTACCCAGGTAAGCGGTTGAGTTACCATCCCTGGAGGTATTAATATTTGAACGACGTGTAGATGTGGTTGCTTAGGAACATGGTTTAGAGGTGGACTTGGCAGTGTTAGGTTTACGGTTGGACTCAATGATCTTAAAGGTCTTTTCCAACCCAAATGATTCTATGATTCTATGATAAATATGTTGAGGTTCTCTTACGGTGTATCTACACAGTGTATTACAGCATACATTCTAAGGACATGGCATGATATGTGTATTCTTGAAGTATATGTGAATATGGTGCAATTGGGGTAAAAGGTGGAAAAGCTGCAGTAAACAAACTAATCTCAGGAAATCCGCTTCATAGTAAGTAACCAAATACAGTTTTATTTTTTAAGTTCATTGTTGCCTTTCTGCTGCACTCAGCATTAAAATGTATGTCACTGTTTATCCACGATTTCTCGTATCTCTGAATTTAGCTTGGTGTTACCGTACATAGTTGCACAACAGAAGAAACTAAGAATGGATCCTTTGCTTTGGGTTTCTGTATTTTGACAGACAATAGTAAATGATGTAACTCTGGATTCATGTTGCCACATGAAATCTGCAGTAAAAATTCACTTTCCTCATAAGGCAAACAGGATCCAGAAAATGTGCATTCTGTTCACCTGGTGTGGTTTCTCTTCATCACAAGATTAAATATGTTTCTGAGGCTGAAAAATAAGCTTAGCAAAGTCAACATTTATGCCAGTAATATAGTAAAAAATGTAAAATGTTTCCAAGCTCAGAAGTCAGTGGAGCTGCTGAAACATAAGTAAATGCCTAGAAAAAAATTAATTGTATTGTGGTCTAAGCATATGTGTATTGATTCCTGGGACAGACAGTTGGCTGCATGAAAGACAGGAGCGAGTAAGGATAAAGAGACAGGCCATGAAGTCACTTTCCAACCTGTTTTTATTTTGAAAAGCTTTTTCATTTCAAAAAACCTCTGACCATTTGAGATACAATGAGAATAGAAAGACTATGTATGTATTCATTCCCTTAGCATAATTTTTAAGTCTTTTACAGTTTTTTTTTCCACAAAAATGCCCGAAAACATATGAGCAATGAGAAAGGCAGTGTGGGTTGAGGGATAAAACAACCACAAAGCAAATCCAAAATATTAAATAAATGGACATTTCTTTTGCATTCAGTTTTATAAGCCTCCAAATTATTATTTTTTTATATTACTTTTATCCACTGACTTTAATTAAAACTCATCAGAGTTATTTGTGGTTTTATGGGATTTTTTTCTTTTAGCTCTCCTGGATGTGACCTTTATTAGGGACCTTCCTCTGACTTGGGTGGTGTTGCCTCATCTGGCACTGAGATTTTACAGCTTTATCTGTTTCAGAGCAAAGGTGCTCACATGAGGCTGTGCTGATCTGCAGATTCTCTGGTCCGGTTCTGCAGAGCAGTGGAGCTGCAATCCCATTACATCTTAACACAGACAGACATTGGAGCTTTCCATGAATAAGGTCAATTTCCAAGACCTTAAATCAGGGGTGTCAAACTCATTTTCACGGGGGGCCACATCAGCCTCGTGGTTGCCTTCAAAGGGCCGAATGTAATTTGAGGACTGTATAAGTGTAAGAGTAGTTATATTTATAAAGTCCAAAAATTACATATGGCCCTTTGAAGGCAACCACGAGGCTGATGTGGCTCCCGGTGAAAATGAGTTTGACACCCCTTCCTCAAATAGTCTTGAGAAACTATTTCAAAACGCTGTAGTAGAATTCCTTATGATCATACCAGTGATGTGCTGATATACATTGCTACAACAAAGACAGGAAAATGCCCTGGCTTTGTTAGGCTTTGTAAAACCACTTGCTGATATCTCTGAAATAGTCTAAGCATAGGGTAGTGTTTTGGAACTGGAGCGCTGGCAGGAAGGCTGTGCTGAAGGCTTCCATTCAGCCTGGCATGGCTAGAGCAGAGCGTTGTACTTAAGCATAAATACAATCCATAAAGTTGATTCTGTCCCTCCGTCCTTTCTCATATGCTTATTTTCTATCCTTTTGAAGAGGGAGTCATATCTTTTTGTATGCTTACAGCTCACGCTGACAGCAGTCAAGGTCCACTGGTGCTAATGCAATACAAATTGCTGTTCAGTAATGGTAAGTTTAAGTGCCCTAAGCTTCTGGTATTAGCTGCTTGCAGAGAAGGTAGACTGCAGATACTGTTCCCATGGCTTTTTCCCCCACCTCTTGGTTAAAGACGCACCCTAAAAAATAGGCAGGAGGAAGAGTTGTGATTTAACTGCTAGTCCACAGGGAGCTGGTTGAAGATCATTCATTTCATTTCACATAGGCCACTGAACAGCTCTCAGACCTTGACAATTTTTAGCCATTACTTTAGCTAGGCTGGATTTGAACCAGTAACATAAAGGTGAAAGGCCCTATGGACCATTATAAGTCCCTAGTCACATAGACCTCTTTTGCCTGTCTTCTTAAATTTGTGCTTCATCAATGCATGTGATTCTGACCCAAAGCATCCAGAACTTTTGGTATGGACTATAGAGATATTGTAAATCACCTGAAGGCACAAGGAGAGTTTCTCATAATAATTCAGGCTGACTTTAATGCTTCATATAAATGAGATTTTTTATACTATTAGTCCTTAAAAGTCTCATTAATTTTCCCCCTTATCCCTCCACCTCTCTTTCTTTACTTTGCAATAATATTTTCTTCACTGGTGTGAAATTTTATGAGATCTTTTGTAGAATTTTTATTTCAAGTTTGTCTCACTTCTTTTTCCTGACAAAGAATAATAAGGTGAAAAACAGTGGGAAGAAGAATGAAATTATTTCCACTGTGCCTCTTTCATTCACATTATTTCTGCTTGTGCGTGTGTGCTTGTGTGTGTGTGTGTGTGTGTCCATGTCCTTATTATCTCTGCTTGGGGTAAGGTTCTGGGGTGTATTACAAACTCGATACAGCAGCACTGAAAGAAAAGAGTAACCTCGCTTTAATATGACTTTTGAGTAACAGCCTATGATGATGTGCATACTCAATACATAATTAATAGTATCATTTTGTGTAACCACACTGGTAGCATGATACAATAACTGTCATACAACTCAAATGACATATTTTGAAATCTGCATATTACCCTCTTAATACTTATTGAAAATAAATTATGGAAAACCAATTAGTTATTTGTATCTTTCTAGGCCCCAGACAAAAGCTGCTACTCAAAATCTCTTCAACGACAACAAGAAAACCCCTGGCAATCAAAAAAATTTCAAAATTATAAGTATTGTTACTAAATTGGGAATAAGGAGGTTTCAAGCTTACAGATCAATATTTATTCCTATTTCTTAGTGGGGAGGGTGTATTCTTTCCACATTCATGAGCACAATTAAGTGTTTAATTCAATTAAAGGATAGTTTGTAGCTCTGCAGCGTGGAAAGCCATGTAAAACCCTGGAAGCTGTGAAAATTGGCTCCACACCCGGTTAGCTCATGTAGCAAAGAATTAGCTGAAATGGGGAGGCAATTAGCAGCAAAACTTTTATGCAGCACTAAGCTGTAGGCATTGAGTTAGCCAGCCAGGAGTTATACAGGCTACACAAAGGAACCCTTTCTCTGCTGACAGACGCCAGTTTTGAGAAACCTTGTAAATCTACCTGCTGTTCCCACCTTGCTGCTTAGAAGTCACATGGAGCAATGCAAAACCCAGCCTTTTTTTTTTCAAAAGGGAGCAGTCTCTGTAGCGCTTGATAAAAAAAAAAGGGCCTGGAGTTCAGGTGGTTATTAATCATTAGTCTGTGGTGATCATTATTAGCAAATATCCACCCACAGAGCAGTATTCACATATTGCATTCTATACTCAGATCTCTCACTGTCAGCACTGGGTTTTCTTTTAACATCTGTGATACTGGTTTTTTAATCTACATAATGAGCATATAATTTATACGTAGTACTTTGACGGTGAATCACATCTTGCACGTTGAGCACAAGTCCGGGCTTTGTCCACAAGTGTGGTCAGGCTGGTTCTGTTTGCTGTCCTGGCTGACCGGACGTCAGCTGGCTCTGGCCCACCACTCTCAGGGCTGGGTCAGCACCATCTTCTGCTTGAGCTAATTAAGCCCTGACCAAAGCTGCTTTGTGTCTGGCCAGCCTGGGGCATGGGCAGAAGAGCTGGGGTCTGTGACAGTCCTGGATATGCATAGACAGGCCCAGAAGGAGGTCTGAGTGGCAAAAGAAATCATTTTCATAAAAACAGGTTAGCAGCTCTTATTCCGCAGATCCAAAATTGCACGAACTCCCACAGCTTCTGTTTTATTGGCAGGGGTTTCTGTTTTCCACCTCATTGTGCAAGGTCACGCCGAGTGCCTCACTCCACAGATTAGTGCCCTCTTTACTCTGCGTGTTAGGAGATGTGCAGCTGGGGAGGCTCTAACTGCTGCAGGCAGAACAGGATGTGTCCCTGGATGTTTATAACACCCATTTGAATTCCTCGGATGAAATGTGGAATATGTATGCAAAGTGCTATTATTGCAGGGATATTCAGAGGGAATATTGAGTGCCTGCAGGAAAATGAATTTAAGCTGCAATCTTGTTATTGGATTCTGTCTCGACACAATCAGTGTACAGGATCAGGACCGTAATGAGAATCTATATTTGAACAAGGAGTTTAAAAGCAGCTTTTTAAAAGATCTGAAAATGTGTTTTTTCACTCCTCTGATCTGAATTTGACAGCAGCACAATCCCTGGGGGCTGCCATTTCAGTGATAGTTCCAACAGGAGACCCAGCGTAATGACCTGTATCAAAGCGAGAAGAACAGTGCTGCAGCCAGACACATGGAAAGCTGCTGCTGCCAGGAGACCCTGGGAGCTGGGGATAGTTTCTAGAACCACTCAGATGTAGGATTTGCCGTCAGCTCTGAGTTGTGTTCTGAGCAGAATGTTTGTTATCTGTTATCTGAATGGAAGAAACAAGGAAAAAAAGCACAAGAAAAGTTCTAGAACTTGCAGAGAGCTGTGAAAAGTCTGGTGCTGCTTCATGTGTTTTGGCTGCAGCTTTGATTTACCTTATAAATCTTTTGATATTCATATTCCATGTTAAAACATATTAGTTATAGGTCATTTATAAAGAAATAATTGTCAGAGACTTAGTCTCTGGTTATTAAAATACGAAGTGAGTTTCATTCCTAAAGTAATTAGGGCAATATTTTCAATGTTCAGCTGTCTAGTTTTTTGCTCTCTAAGCTCTAAGGCATTTTGGACTCACCTTGTAAAAGTGGATGGCCAATGCCATATATTTGTCTTGGCTGTAAGCTGTAGAGGAGAGAGGCACATTCCTGTATGTAAAATAGTGTTGAATGAGATGAGAAACTGATTCATGTGGCAGTCAGGGAAGTCACCAAAGGAATTCCCTGAGCATGACACTCAGTCCGAGTAGAGTTACGGATATCTGTTTTACTAACCTGGAGTGCATTTTATTTTCATTTACTGTGTTACACATAGTTTATAAAGTCTAATATGTCACTCATTCTCTAATGGTATTGATTGTTCTCAGGCCTGGTGATCATGGAGTTGGAGAACAGGAGATATTTATACAATTGTAATGCTTGTTCCAATATATACTTTCTATTGTTAGACATGTCTTGTTATTTTTGTAGAACATTTGCCAGACTTAAGTTTTTATAATAGAATCAAAGATTCATAGAATGGTTTGGATTGGAAAGGACCTTACAGATCATCTAGTTCCAACCGCCCTGCCATGAGCAGGGACACCTTCCACTCAACCAGGTTACTCAAAGCCCCATCCAGCCTGGCCTTGAACACTTCCAGGGATGGGGCACCCACAGCTTCTCTGGGCAGCCTGTTCCAGTGCCTCATCACCCTCATGGGGAAGAATTTCTTCCTTATATCTAATCTAAATCTACCTTCTTTCAGTGTAAAGCCATTAACCCTTGTCCTATCACTGTATGCATGGGTAGGTTCAGAAAGAGCAGAAACTTGTTTGGCATTTTAGTTTTCCAATTATCATTGTTTTACATTGTTTTGTATAATACAAATCTGCCATGTGGTAGTATTAATTTTATTCTGAAGTACCAAGGAGAACGACCACATGAAATATAATCAGTTCAAACTCTTTTTTTTCAGTAGTTTTCTTCTTTCTTTGGTAGCATGTCAGGTGTTTGGTTTAGAAAAACAAAGATTAACATTATTTCTTTAAATATTGCTTTCTCCATTAGAAGACCACCACAAAAAGTAAAGATAGCTGGCCACACATGAAGAAACTGGACCGAACTGCACAGAAAAACATGTTGGTTTCATTTCTCATAAGTGGATTGAGAACAGCTTGAAATCCGCAATGTTTTAAGATGTGGTCTGAAGTAGGTCTCTGGATCACACTGGGATCATCATGCAAAGGACTACTGCTAAATTTTGCCCCACTTCCCTATCAGCACTGTCTGCAGGACAAAATCACAGGCTTTTGTCCATCCATGTGACGTGACATTCCAGATGTGATCCTGCTGCATGACTTGTGCGCACGGATCACTGCTACATGTTCCAAAAAAAGTTAGGAATTAGGTTTTCCTGTTACAGTCTAAAGGAAGAGATTCATCCAGCAAGTCAAACAGCATGTGAGTTAATGTTGATCAGCCTATTATTAGTATTGTGTTTCACATTTCTTTCTTCAACAATTCCTTGGCTGTGGTTACTAGTACTAGAAGCTGGTTAGCTGTTGACACGCTTGGGTATGCTTATGCCTTCTCTGGTCCTGAATCCCTTCAGCACATCCATAGTTTGGATTTCACATAAGCAGCTTAAATGGAACATTAACTTGTCTGTGTGCATTCCCAGGATGATTTCTCACCATGCCGATTGCCACTGTACCTAAGTCACTTAGCACAAAGGTTAATGGGTCTTCATAACTGGACATGCAGTCATAGGGGGACAGGTTGATAACTGTTCCAGGATCCAAAGCAAAATCATTGTAGGTGTGTTAGTTGAAAACCGTTCTACTGCTTTCTGTCCAGACTTCTCCACTCCTCTGTAATACAGAGATTAGTGGAAGTAGACCAACAAAGAGAAGGGGAATCACCAGCTGGGCTTGTTTGCCATTTCATTGATGAAGCTACTCACAATTAAAAAAAAAAAAAAGCCTGTAAATTAGACCTGTCTACTGAGACTACTATGAAGGAAACCAAAATACCTTTATTTATGCTGATGACTCAATATACTACCTGCAGGAACTCAGAATATTAGAGTTATTGAATGCTAATTCCCTTGTTCTATGCATAAGTGGTTTTCTCAGAGTGATGAAGAAATTGTACAGTATTTTACTATATGTAACAATCGAAGTCCTGATGGTGTAAAGGAGGAGTACAAACAGGAAAGAAGATTTAATGAGTCATATTGGAAGATGGAGGCGATATAGAATAAATGAAGCACCACGTTTAACATCTGCCAAACACAGGGGTGAGCTTTGCTGATTCCCTGGTCATTTCTAAAAGTTCATTTTGACTTTGCAAAACAAATTATAGGAATCATTATAACTGGCCAGATTAATGTGCAAACCACTCTGGTAACCACTTTTGGATACTGGCCTCTTATGATTTAATCTTAAGGATGCCTTACATGCCTAAAAAAGCCTGTATTTTTTAAGTGAATCAAATGACCTCCCTCACACTTTTATCCTGCAACAATTTTTAATTATTAAAAAACAACACAGGGACAACTGTTAGTGCTAGTTGCTATAACGTGATGTGACATTTTTCATTCTCACATTAAACTATAGTCCCTTTTACCTGTTAAAATCCCTTCATCTAGCTGCAGTAAACTGCAGAGGTTAACTGGGCAGATATAAGCTGTGTGTAGGTTTTACATGCAGAACTGAGGGCCGGGAGTGCTGCCACAGGGCGGTCACCCCTGTCCTGGCACTGTTGCACCCAGCAGCCTGCCTGGGAGGCCCCTTGACCGCAGGGGTGCTGGGACCCAGCTGGTGCCCCGAAACCAGTGCCCCAAACTGGCCGTGGGGAATGCGGAGGAGAGTTGGAGGCTGCCGGCAGTAGAAGCAGCTGTGAAGCGGCCAAAGCAGCGGCCTGCCTGTGGCTGTCACTGGGTGTGCACAGCCCCCAGCTCCCGCACAGACTCTTTGCATCAGCTTAGCTCCACGCTTGCGCTTGCCTTTTTTCCTGCTCTGCCCGGTCCTCTTTTCATCTCTTTCAGTGTCCGGTCTTGCTACTCTTTCTCCCAGTTAGTTCATTCGTCTGTAGCGAGCCACCCCTAAATGGACCCAGATGGTGATCGCACTTTGTCTGTGTGCGCTCGCTCCCCCGGCTGCCTTTTGTCTGCTCCCTCTCTCCAGACTCTCAGTGTTCCTGGCAAGTGCTCTCTGATGCTCTCCGCTTGTGTGGTGCCTGCACAATAATGCCACCGTCTTGACTGCTCCACTGGTCTCTGCTAATTAATGAGGCAATTATAGATATATTATTTTCCAAGTTTCTATTAATTCATTGTAAAACTATTTTAACATTATGGAATATACCCCTGTCCTTGAACTGAGTATGAAGATATACAAAATTTTTTTTTTAATTTATTGCCATTGCTCACTACTTTTAATAACATACCCCTCACAGTCTGTCTTTTCCATCTCCTCTCTGAAATGAATGCACTATTACTCCCACAATCTAATAGGAATATTAACAGGCTTCTCGTAACATATTGCCCTTTCTGGGGTTATATGTTTCTCCACTGTACTCTTCTTTAGATGAGAAAGGCAGAACGAGGCACAGTGTTCAAGTATGCAGTCTGCATCAATGAGCATGGCATGTTTGTAGTCTGTTTTTAATGTTCAATATCCTGTTTGAATTTTTCTTTGCTTTACTGTGCAGAGGGCAGGTATTTCTCTGAGACTACATGGCTCACATGATTTCCACTTAAGCTGGGGCAGGATGAATATTTGAGTCAATAACTCCTGAAGTATGAAAGGAATTGGTAAAATACACGTGGGTACCAGGAAGGAGCACAAGAAACAGGAGAATTCTAAAAAAGACAAAAGAATTCTGAGCAGATTCTTGCCTACAAGTGGGAGTCCACAAGCAGAGTGGCTTTAGAAATTAAGCAATTACTGCAAAATATGTAGAGAAGCTTGTTTGTTTCTGAAGAAAGGAATATTGAGATAGATGCTGAAAAAATAAAATGACAGAATCAAGAGGAACCGAAAGCGACCGGTGTGTTTGGCCTAGTAGCCTTTTTTTCTTACCAAGATGTCCAATGTTCTTATGTTCACAACTTCTGCAATTCGCAGTGTCACACCAGCCCCATTCCCCAGAAGGCTGGTTGTCCCCAAGGCTGTAATGACCTCTGTGTCGGGGTGATGGGGAGCGCTGCCGTCAGCAGCCCCTGGTTCCCTTCGCTCCTGGGACCACAGGCCTGACTTCCCCAGTACTTCTGGTCTTGTAGCTGTAAAGCTACCGATATCAACACGGTTGTGACAACGGCCTTTAAAATATGTGACCAAGAAGCTAAATGGAAGAGAAAACAAGAACGAATTTCAGAGGAAATGTTAGATTGAATGTTTTCTGGGTATGAAGCTTATGTAAAATATTTTCTCTGACTACCTGTTTTCACGTCATCTATTTATCATCATCATTAGAGGAAAGGTCTGTATGAGGCAACAGTAAATTTATATCTGAAAAATATTTGTCTTCTATACAACAAACATTTTTTTTATCTAGTGTACCAAACCTTCTTTTTCCCCTCAATTCCATCTCACCTGTCAGCCATTTAAGGGTTTTTTGCCAAACCATTTTTTCCAATGTATGTCTCTCGTTTTTCCTGAACTCCTTATTCTCCCGTATTTTCTTAGTAGTTTAATAACTATTTTTTTTACACCTGTGAAGAAATGAATACTGTTGTAATTCTCATATGACTTTTTCCTGCTTATAGTTGAATACATTTGTCATTCCTCTTCTAACCTGTGAATTGTGAGTTCTTTGGATCAGTTATTTTTTTCACGGAATATATGACATATGGTTAAGACTTCTGGTAATTCATAGCATTATATATGCTTAGAGTAGTGGGATTCTCATCCCTAATAAAATTCATAGATGTTGCAACAACAACAAGAGCAAGATAATAAATAAGATGTGGGAATAATAGTATTTTTTTTCTTTCTTTTTCCTGTTCATGAAATACAGCTGTGAAATCTGGCAAACATCATCACAGACATTTGTCTTCTGAGCTAAAAGGCTGGCTCCCTCAGGCAGGTCGTGGTACCGTTGCAGCAGTGAGAACATCCCAAACACGTGTTGATTTTAGCTGTAACGATGCATCATTTATTCAGCATTAGCACAAGATATGATTATCAGGAAGCAGTTCTTTCATCAGGCTGTTTACAACCTAAACATCTGGAGCAAGAAAGACTTACCCTTGGTGGAGAATGGGGTTAGTAGCACTTAAACTGGACAGACAGAAGTCCATGGGGCCTGACAGGATTCACCCATGGGTGTGCAGGGACCTGTTTGGTGTCACCAGGGAGCCAGGTGTGGTGGTTGGGTCACAGTGACCGGGAGAGGGTCTGGAGGAAAGCCAGTGTCACTGCTGATTCAAGAGCTGCAAGAAGAAAGATCCGGGGAACTACAGATGCTATAATTTTCCACTGAAGACAAAATTAATAATTTTCTTATTAGTTTCTCTGTTGCTTGCTGCTGTTATACCTGAGCACTCGCAGCGACTGGGTAAGGTAAAACATGGCATTAGCCACATTCTGATGGAAAACTGATGCAAAAAAAAGAATAAGATTCACCAACTTTGGCTAGTCAGTTTGCAATCCCAGATTTTTCAGAAGACTTAGTGTTATATGGAGCTCGTTCAAAAGAGTTTCTGTTGTCTTTAGTAGGAGTGTCTGATCCTGTTGTTGGGCTATCGGGCTGTGTGGTGCCAGGCTTGGAGGCCAAGGTGGGGAACACAGCTTGTGTCACCTGCTCTGTGTCCGCTTGGAACGACCTGACTACCGTGCCATGGGGTCTGTGCAGCAGGGACAGGGGCAGCTGCGGGTGCTTCGGGCAGGATTCAGCTGCCTTCACCTCTCTGTTCTGCCTCATTCTGCTCCAGTTCCGATAGACCTAGGGGACGATAATCTGCCGCTGCCATCAGTTGCTTCATATGCTTGCATGGTACTAATTAGTGCAGTGGAACAAATGATCCTAGTTTGGCGGATAACCAGTCTTGGCAATGCAAGGCTGTATGATCCAATTCTAGAGATTTTTATTTGCTCAGAAAACCAGAAAATATATAACTACAAAAAAACCTTTTCAAGGAATGATCTTAGCTCTGTCATTTCCCCGTCTTCGTGTGTTTAAATTTTTAGACTTAGTGGAAACTTAGTTTTTCCATTCTGGTCATGGAAAAAACAAACCTACTTCTTAAGAAAGTAACTACAGTAATAAAAAAATCTCATTTTTTTAAAACTGTATTTTTTCTTTTCATAGTCTTTGTGAACCTCCCTGTTGTACATTAGATTGTAAAGGTACCAAAGTTGTCCCTCTTCCTTTTTTTGTAATTCCTCTTTAAGCAAATGTGAGTTTCATCTATAATTATATTTAATTTTGTGATAAACGATGACATATGGTGAAAGTGTCAAAATGGCATACTAAAACCAACATAAAATCACAAATCACCACTTCCACTGGGAACTTATTTATGTTAAAGAAAGACCTTATTCAGCTCTAGTTTAAAACCTTTTTTCCTGAGATTAAAAAGTTTTACATTGTTTAAATTATCCATTGCTCACAAGTTAGTCCATTGTTGTTACATTATTATGCCATCCAACTTTTTCAGAGTTCTATATGTTGGTCATATTACTGACCAGAGTAAAACCAAATGGTACAGAATCACAAAAGCAGGTTAGTTCCTGAACGTTTCTGCCCCTGTTTGTTCCAGTATTTGTGTGACACACTTCAAGCAGTGTTTGAGCATCATGTGTATATGAATATCTAAATCTCGGAAGGGGGAGAGAATTGGTGTGAATCAGTGTTTTTTAGATCCGCCTGTTACTACATTTTTCTCTCTCAATTTTTTTCTCCCCTCTGCTGCCTTTCTTTTTTATTTACCTGGCATCAATGGTGAAAAAGAAGCATAGAGTGAATACTACCCTTCAGTGGAGGACCATCAAGTGTATCTGGGGAAGAGAGGTGGGAAGTAATAGGTTAGATGCATTGGAGGTCCTTCTGCCTTTAAATACGTGCTGGATCTGGGAGAAGTACATGATGTGAATGGTGAGTCAGGGTGGGATAGTCCTGGAGAGTGTATAGCGCTCTGTGAAGACACGGTGTGTTCTTGTGGGTTGAGCCAGGGCAGGCAGGGAGAGGAAGTAATTGTCCCCTGAGATTTCATATATATATACATCTATATATATATATATGTATTTGACCAAAGGTACTGCTGGGAACAGGTGGGGTCTGCAGAGTAGCACTAGAACATGGTAACACAGAGCACCTTGAAAGACCACGTACATGCTGGAATCAGCAAAGAGAAGATGATAAGAAAGCAGAACTTCTTTGTGCTTTAAGGGCCAAATTATTTAGTTAGCTGAGTTTATGTAAGGAGCCTTAACTGTGTGCAGTTGTGTCTATGTGCCTGTGAGGGAGAGTGAATGAAGGGCAATTCGGAGGTGGGGTTTTATTTGAGGAAGAGAACATGTAATTCCCAGCTCTATTATGTTTATTTGGAGCATTGTAAACTTGCTGTATCATGTTAGCAGCAGGGCTTGTGAGTCTGAAAAGGAGCCAGGTAGTTCAAACCATATGAGTGGAAAGCCAAATAAACCAGCAAAGCGTAAAAGCACAGCTATGTACCAGTACCATTGAGAAGAAAATCTCAGGAAGCCTAAATGAGCAATATGTAACTCATATGCATGTAACCAGAGGGAGAGATCCTTTATATAGAAGGTAGTTTTTTATTTTTTGCTGGATTAGGAAAATAACAACACACAACATGCTGTCAACAGTAAAATAAGGCTAATTCTCAGTCCACTCTATCTGTTTGGTTTTGATTTTGTCTTAACATTAAAGAAAGTTTATTTGTTTGTTTGTTTTCTTATCTTGAAGTGTAATTTTGCTTACTGATGGAGCTACTATGTGTTGGTATAATAGAGTGGGGAATTGCCCCTCATAGCCACAGATTTTTTAAAAGAGTAAACATTGAAGATACTCAAAAGCTCAGGTTCTGCATAAGGCTACCTGCTGTGAATCCCGGGGCTATGAGATGTTTGCTTTCTGAGTGATGTGTGGGAATGCCAAAAAACCAGATACTGCTCACTCTTATGTGATTTGAGCGGAATATATGACAGGCAAAGGAGTGATGCCCCAATTCGGAGCACATAAAGCGAACATGCTGTTGGGTGCACATTTGTCCACGAGGAGAGTGTAATACTGGATTGTGGCATGATGCTGATGACCAATGCTGTTAGATATGAATCAAGTTAGTACAAACAAACTTTATATCCTGAAGCAGCAAATTAAAAGGAAAGGGCAACTGTGAGCTTCAGGTGAGCTGTTCTGTGATGTTAGAGCCGTTTCAAAATTCTCTACAACTCATTGTAACCTCAAGTCAGATGGAGAGAATTTGTTGCCATGGGAAAAAACATGTTACCCCAGTCTCTTTCTCATAAATTTTGGCCAATATTTAAAAAGAGCTGAGCAACTGCAACTCTCATAATCTTTGGTTCATTAAAAAAACCCAAACAACACCCATAGATGGTAGCTTTTGAACTCTTCATTTACATATTAGATGGGAGCTAAGGTCTCTTGAAAATATGGCATAAAAAAATAAGAGTTTATAAAAAATAAATTTCAAGTTACAATTGCATAAGGATCTCTAGTTGCTGACTTCAGGGGTTAACTCTTAGTGTTTGGGTCTGACTTCTGTATCAGAGGACAGAAAGCTCAGAATGGCCTTATATGAAGAGGAATTTCTGCTGAACAAATGAAAACTAATACTAATTGAAAGAATAACATGTGAATTTGTTGGTTTACCTTTTCCTGTCACAAGAACAGCACTTCCCCAAAAAGGCTTTGCTTTTAAACAGGGCTTCCCTTTACCACTCCCCTACACCAAAAGAAACATTTTTGAAAAGTTTCCAAAAAAAGCAGGTGTACAAATTATTCTTGCTAAAGGCTTCATACCATCAGCTCTCAGCATATAAACTGTGTTCTCTCAATGAGACTAATCACATGATTCGGGGCATAATACTGGTACTGGGACCCACTCGGGCTGGCAAAACTGAATAGAAATCAGACTGATCACTTGAGTGAGACCTGTTCCAATTTTATTTTGGATTAAAATCAGCTTTCTCTCAACCATTCCCCTCTGTTCTCTCTCTATCCCCTGTAATCCTCTTCCTTCTGAAAACAGAGTAATAATTGAACTGCTTATTTCATAGAATCACTTTCATTATACTTTTAGGCATCCAAAAGAGATTGTTTGTAACCTTTTTTTTTCCTTTTTTGGAGTGCCTCAGTGGTGGTACTTTTAATACAAATGCTAGTTCATCTCCATGCAGGACTGATTTCTGTCATCCGTTTTTTAAAAGCAGACTGAGTTTGTAGGGTTCAGGACTTCTGAAGTTATCTTAAAAGTAAATTATTCTGCTCTGTTTGGACCCCAGGATGCTATGCTGGTGGCTTAAGTCTAGGGGTCTGCCGTACTGTTGTATGCCCTAAAGTTCCTCTCTCTTCTGCTGTTACCCACTTCACGCCTGCCACAGAGATGGCTGCATCTGTGTGCTGTGGTATGCATGTAATTGGAAGCATTCTGCAGCCTGGCAGGATGAAAGCTGCAATATAAATGTAAATTATTATCATTCAGCATATTAACCCAATATTAAAATACAGGGGGTTGCATTTTCAAAATATAATATGGGAGGGAGATTTATAAAACCCATTTCCAGCCCATGTCATTTGTTAATGGGATTGTGTATTTAGACCTAACAGATGACTTTAACAATTACTTCGTAATATCTGTGCATGCTGCAAGTATAAATTATGGCATGAAAGTGACATGATATATGAAGCCTAGTGAGCTTGGAAAAGAGGTATCTGTGGACTTACCTTCCCAGCCCCCACCCCAAATCCTGCTTCTTTGACAGTTCTGCTGTCATGAAAATAACTCAAGAAAAAGAGCACATCAAGGGTCAAAAGAGACAGATCACTCAGACCCACAACAAAATCTGCGGTGGGAAACAGAGGTGCAGACTGTGTGTGACAAAGTTGTGGGCAACAAGAAAGAAGGAGCAAAACACATTCATTCTTGTGACAGCCTGAAGATGTTATTCATGGCACTTCTTGGGTGGCATAATGCTGGTAACAACAAGCTTATGATGTGGAAAATGCTTTTTCATTCTCTTGCTTTCTAACTTCTCTCTGTAGCAATTTGCCATTAGCAGACCCTAAACAGTGGGTAAACAAATTCAGCTGTCAACAGATATCAGCTTCTGATCGCCAGTGTCTTCTGGAGATTCTGATCGTTTTGAGTTATAAGAGGAAAAGAAGCTTTGTTTTATGAACTGATAAAAACCTGTTTGAATAAGCTTAGTCATTGATGGAGAGTACTACTAGGCTCTCGTCCAGGCCCCAAGGGCCCCAGCAGCCCTGCCAGCCCTGCCTGGCCTCCCTCGCCTCCCCACCCAGCCCACGGGCCCAGCACTGCGGAACCTGGCCCCTGGCCAGGGCAGGACCTTGTCCCCATGGTGGCTGCTGTGGGACTTGCCCTTTCCACGGCACTGGGCCTTGCCACAGGAGCCCTCCACAACCGCAGGACACTAGAGCCAACCTTGGGTGGGTCATAGCCCTGCAGGCTTCTCCAACACCTTCTGCACCCACAGCAACCCCTGCATCCTGAACCCTTCAGAGGGCACTGAGTAGGGTATAAGGGTCTTTTAGTCCCATGGGGCTCATATTTGCTGTCTGCATCTTAGCTGCTTCTTATTGTTGATGCTCGCCATAGGTTGGGTCACCCCTGAAAAGGGTGACCCTGGCTTCCAGAACACTGTCAGCACTGTTTGAGCATGGAATATATGAAGACCTGCATCTAATAAATTCTTAAATAAACTAAGCAAATGCAAATGAAAAACATACATCATCCAGAAGCACTGCTTTAACAATGGTGGCTGCATTATTGGCATATAACAATATTATGCTGATTGTGTGTTCAAGTCACCAGACAGATCTGTGTTTACTAAGAGTCAGGGATGAGTGACAGATACTGTGTTCCAAAAAGATGCAAAACCTTGAGACTAACCTTTCTCTTTTGCGGCTCGCTTACATACCTTAGCATATTGTTGCACTGGAGTTGAGGTTCTAGGGATGGGTGGTGTGGATCATGTTTGAGGTGGACAACCTGACTGTTTGTTGTTCATGTGCTCCAGCCTTCCATGGACATGCAGAGGTAATGGATGTGCTGCACCGCCGCATTCAGGACTTTCTGTTCAGATCCAGATGAATAGCTAAACATGAATGATGTCTGGCACATGACAGAAAGAAGTTTGTCTGGCAGGGCCTGGTTCCCTGCCCTTCCTGAATAGCTGCTGTAGGAGGGATAAAGCCGTAACACATGGACTGCAGGAACGCTTGCTTCATGCAGGAGTGAAGGCTTCTTCCTTGTACGTGGTCAGTTTTATACGGGCCTAAGACAGTATGACATATGATTGAGCGGATTGGTGCCTCCCACTACAGAACGAACCAAACTGGGTCACGAGGAAAGGCATAAGACTTGTTTCAGCATGAGTGAGTACTGGAAGTAGAAATGATGTGCCTGGCATGACACTCTTGTAAGTCTTGCTGAGTGGCCATCCCAGCACAGCAGTCAGGCTTCCGCACCGCAGCTGATGCTGTGCTGTGCACCTTTTATGTACCAGGTGTAGCAAAACTAACCAGAGGATGTGCCAAGTTCAATGTACAGTAGAGTACAAATAGACCTGCTGCTCTGGTTTTGGCCGGGATGGGGTTAATTAACTTCATAGCAGCTTGTACCATTCTGTGTTTTGGATTTGTGACCAAAACAGTGTTGGTAACACGCTGATGTTTCAGCTGTTGCTGAGCAGTGCTTGCACAGCATCATGGCCTTTTCTGTTTCTTACGCTGCTCCACCAGCAAGTAGGCCAGGGGTGCACAAGAATTTGGCAGGGGACACAGCTGGGACAACTAACCCCAACTGACCAGAGGGATATTCCATACCATATGACATAAAAGTAAAAGTTGCAGGGCAAGTTTGCCAGGGCTGATGTTGCTTGGGGACTGGCTGGTCGTCCCACTGGAGAAGTGAGTGAGTGGCTGTGTGGGGCTCAGCTACCTACCAGGGTTAACCCACAACAGGTGCCCAGCCTATTTTGTACAGCATTATAATTTTAAACATCAAGAGATTACTACACAAATTTCTAGAGCATGTTTCTGTAGGTACTCTTCTTAAGAAAAAAACCTACTTCCAAAGAGATAGCCAGTGTTTGCATATGTAACTGTAAACTCTGTGTACTCAAAATACTGTGTGCTAAGGGTTACTGTAGCCATGTATAATAATCCATAATTAATCCATGCAGCCAGGCTGTTGATTTTTCATGGTGGGGAAGAGGCTATTCTGAGCAGTATAACATTATAGTTGTCGATATTTGAATTTTGTCGTAATTTATATGACAGAAATACTTTTTTTTTTTTTTTTTAAGTTCTTTCCCTTTTCCTGTCATAGCAAGAGGAGATAATAGTTCCCATCTGGTGAGAACAATTTTTGTGCAGTAGTTGTATGTTTTTTAAGGGAGTAGAATATGAATATGTAGTAATATAGAAATACAGGTATAACTGCTTATAACTTTGTTTTGTGTTTTCATTTGAATCCTTTAGAATCTTCATTACTTGTATTCTTTAGAACAAGTTGGAAGATTTCAAATTTTTAATTTAAATTTATGTCATAAAAAAATTAAACCTTGTTTTTAAATATCTGCTCTATTACTTACCTAAACACTCTGAAAACTCTGTTACTAACTCTGAATTGCTCCTGTGTTACAAATAAACATGAAATTTCCCAGATTTCTGCAGTTAGAGACTCCTCAGAGTATGAGCTCAAAGAGGAACAGTCAGGTCATCCAGCACATCCCTGAAGCTGCCAGGACAGGGAAAAGAGGTTGAAGTTATTCTGCAATTGATCTGGGGCTGCAGCCAGACTGATACAGTTTTGAATAGCTTTGAGGTGGCTTTAAACGATGTCTGAGACCAAGCTATGCTCCCATGTCAGACAGATATAAATAACTTCCTGCTTTCTCAGCTGAATATTGAGGATTTTTATTAAAGGAAAGAGGAGAAAGTACAGCTTTATGAAAAAAGTATAATTACTGCTCTTCAAAGTATAGAGAATATATGTTAAACTCTTTATTAGATGTACAATATTAACACATTGATGGCCTAACTGAGAGTGGTATCCTATTGTGCTATACAGACGCAGGGTGAAAAATGGTACCTGCACAAATAAACTGCTATTGGAAGAGAGGAGATAGAAGGAAAACCAGGAGAAAGGTGTTATTATTGTTCCCTTGCTACAAAGGCAGATCAAATGAGGAGTCTGGTATCATGCTGGAAGTTTGTGTACAGCCTGAGGATGGTACCTGGGGTCCTGTGTCTGCCTGCTGTCCTCCCCACCACACACCCTCTGCTCTGCTGTGGACAGTGAGAGGGGACTCCAGCTCCCAGGATGTCACTCTTACTTGCCACACGGTGTGTGCTCTGTCTCACAACAAGCACAGCAATTTTGAACAAGTGGAAAACATGGTCCACAGCAGGACAGAGTAAGATCTTCCATGTCTTACTTCATATTTTATATATTTCTGGTGTGCCTGTTATGTCAGCTTGGTGACCACTGTTGAGCAATAAAAGGAATTTATGCATTTGTTGTTGAATATGGTTAACTTTTCCTGGAGTGTGAGATTGTCAAATGAAGATTGAGCTGGTAAAAGAGGTCGGGATGGCACTGTGTATTCTCTTTCCTAAGCTGCAACCATGAGGAGCAAAACCTAAATTTTCTCTTCCAAAATTGCTTAGAAGGGCAGCTTTCAACTATTAACCAGGTGTGACTGAAGCAGTGCTGGCTGAATTTTGGAGAGGAGCTTTGAACAATAGCCCAGTAAGTGGATTCTGTCATATTCAGCTCAGTTCAAATACGCATAATTTACATTTCAGTACTACTGGCTATTTCAAAGCTAATAAATGTTCATGAGAAAAAGGTGACATGCTATGGAGATCATGACAGTCTACTGTGTGAAACATGTCCCTCTAAAGTCCAAGGAGGCAAGTTGAATCTAGTCCAAGAGCCTGTCAGAAGTTGGAGTGACATGGAGGAGGAGCCTGATGGTCATGGGCAGGGAGAACACGAATATCATTTAAGTATCTGTATAATTTTCTATGAATTTTACTGTTGTTGGTCCAAGATAGCTGAGTTCTCAGCCTTTTCTAGTGCCTTTGAGTACTCCAAATATCTTGAGTCAGTCTTACCCTCTCTGCCCTGTTTTCATATCAGCCTATTTTGCATTAAACGAATATATTAATCTACTATATATCACATTTACTGAACAAATAGAGTATTAATCACAAGCCAGGCAGGAACTGCCGCCTGTTTGGCACTGCCTGCCCTCAGTGTGCCAGCCTTCTGTTCCATCCAAGCCTCACAGCCCAATGTCATCTGTGGGTCTAAGTGATGATCAAGGGACACTTCCAAACCCACCAGAGCCATCTTGTGGCATTTTGAGTTGAAGCTGACCTTACAGATGGAGCTGAGATGTTCTGCTGTTCCTCTCCAAAACACGGCATGTTTTGTGATGTTTTTTGTAAATTTAATGTAGAGATCTCACTTCTGAGTTATTGAATGTTCTTTTTTTTTTTTTTTTTTTTTCCTAGAAAACCAAACAAGGTCAGGGTTAAAACTATTTCAGGATGTTTATTTGGCATAGGAAGCTTATATGAAATGGTAGATAAGTCAATGAAAGATCACAGATGCACTCACATCATTTCAGCATTTGACTTCCCTTATTTCTTTGCCCTTAAGGAGCACTGAGGTAGGTTTGAAGCCTGAATTACTTTCTCAAATCAATAGGACATTCTTCAAGAACTTAGCACGCTGCTGGCATAATTTTGGAAAGACTTCGTAATGTTGCCTACTCAAATCTTTCTTAGCAAATGTGGGTTCATTTTGTAGTGCCGTCCACTCACTACCTCAACACCCTGGTGTCCAGGATTAAAGCTGGAAATGCTTGTTATCACTAGTTGTGAAAAAAAAGGTTTTACATAGATACAAGCAAGGTGACTAAGAAGTTTCTGAATTTGGGTCTGAACAACGTTTTGCCAAGTTGTAGGCACAAGTACTAGAAACAAAATGAGAATGCTGGATTTGTGTGTTGGCTCCAAACTAGCAGTAATTTAGGCTACGGTAAGCGATTGTTTCAACTGAAGTAGTCTTGTCACTGAGAAAACCAAACCAAACCAAACCAAACCAAACCAAACCAAACCAAACCAAACCAAAGCAACAAAACCGACAACAACAAAACAAGTTTGAAGGCACAGGAAGAAAACCTAGGCCTTGCTATACCTAGGAGTATTTTCTTTATTACCTCACATCGCTGACACTTCAGGCTCTGTCGCCGTGATCTGACATGCCTGCAATTGTTCCCTGGCAAGGCAAAGTTTACTTTAGCCTCTGTTCTCACCTGCCAGGGGCCACATCTTGTCTGCAAGTATCTTCCTTCATGTTTCTCACTTGTACACCACTGGTGAGATTGTCCAGCTGGGCACTTAAATATTTATCTTCAAGAATATTTGGCTGCATCTCCAGCATGCTCAGATTTGCTTGGACATGAGATAAACCCTGTATTTGTGATGTGAGACCTCAATATGACGACACATCAAGTCAGTATGGTCTGCACTGTAAATACTTAACTTCCTGTATTCTTTGAATTAACAGAACATACTCACATTGGAGAGTTTTTACATGTGTTAGAGGTGTTAACACCTAAGCATATTATTATGTTACACAACATATTTAATTTATACTTTTTTGTTTAAATATAGAGGAATCAACCCAAGTAATGTAGTGTAGCAGCTGTCCTGAACTCCATCAAATGATTACAACTAGAGAAGACAGTATTTTAGGCACTTTAATGTAAGAATCTTATGGATCAGAATTCATTTTGGAATTCTAGTCTTTGCTGTGCTTACGTGTTGACATGATGTGAAAGGCCTCAGCAGTGTAAAAAATCAAATTTGCCTTAGCGTTCCTTCAAGGTGGGTGCTAAAAGACACGTATAAGTTGATTTTCCTCTTCTACAATCTAGATATCTATATTTGAGCTCAGTGCCTTAGGCCTCTTCTGTAGTTAGTGACATATAAGGTGATGGGCTTAGATGAAGTCTTCTGTATTACAGGTGTCTTCATTTGGTCAATGAATACTAGCAGTCTCAACAAAGTGAGAGATGTAATAGGCAACTGAAAACCTGGCTCTATGTGTATCGGCCGTACGGTTTAGAAAACATTCTCTTCAACCTTTTTAAAGCTACTGCTACACGTTTACACTCAGAGGAACCATTTTCATGAAACATCGGTGGCTGTAACAGGCATTGCTTTTGGCAATACCAGGAAAAAGACTGAGTGGCAATATAATTTAGAGGTTATGTCATTAAAGGTGAGAAAACATTTTTTGATATGGTCTTTTCTTTGTCTGTTCTCTGAACAGAGACTCGTGGATTGATTACTTGCTACTGTACCATTTTTATGTATATCTACAGTCATTAAAAGGCTAATCATCACAGCCACCTTTCAGTGTTACAATCACACAGATGTAGGTGGTTGGACCACTCTCATACAGATACATAAATGCATAAGGAGTAACTTTAATTACAACATGGCAAAGAAAAGCTGTGTTCCATTGGCATCTCTACTTCAATTAGAAAGCAAAAGCTTCTGCTTATAATTGTTTCTATTAAGATCTGTACATTTTTCTCATTTAGAGCACCAAGAACTACTCAGGGAAGGAAACATACCTTTTAAATAGTTTGTAAACTGCTTTTTTCTGTTGCTTAAATTGACTTCTAACACTATTAGTTTATGAGGAAATGGGATTTAGTTTTGGGGGATTGTTTCGGTTGCCTATGAACATTTAAAGCTTGGTTAAGATTTCTATAGTAAACAATATTTTGTGCCACGTAAACAAAGTTGTAAAGAGTTGTCTAGTACACATAGATCTGTTGGTAGCAACATAAAGGTAATATCAGCAAATGAGAGAATGGGAAACGAGTTGCCTCCTCTTGGCAGTGTGCAATCAGTGTGAGGGTCTCTGTGATGGGCAATTACCTCAACTGCCGCCTAAAGCAGCCACGAGCTGCGTGATCAGTCCAGTGCACAAGATTATACACTCCCCACTACTTGATGAAGAAATTCAGTCTGCACTGATAGCTATCATATAATTCCAGTCTACTGCTTTTGAACCTGAAAGAAGCAAAAAAGGCACTAAGATAACACAGTCAGAAAGTAATGGAAACAATAATATTTCAATCATCATTAAACCGTCCAGGCAAGAAGGGACCTCAAAGGATCATCTGGTCCAACCTTTTGTGGGAAAGGGCGCGTCGATGAGATTGTCAAGCACCTTGTCCAACTGCATCTTGAAAAGAAGTATCAGGAACTCAGATATCAAATTCCTATTGCAGTTAGGGTAGAACAGAGTTATACGATGATTGCTTGCAATCAGATTGTAAAAGCTTTCTCTTTCTGCTGAAAAATCCCATTCATTTGCATTAATTTTATTTAACTGATATGGCTTTGTTCTGTTTGAAATAGGTAGAAAAAAAAGTCGTACTTAAAATAATTGTAATGCAGGAGATCCCCTTCTAGTTGTGGTACTTCTAGCAAATGATATCATGAGCATTCCTAATCCTTTGTTTCAGTCTGTGCTGTTTAGTAATCTGCAAGGGAAGAAAGCCAGATAAACAGCTGGCATGTTTAGCAGTTACTACTATCTTCTCTCTTGGATGTCTCTGTCGAATGGAAGGGATTGCCTGGTGAATTTAAATGCAGGGCTGGGTGCCACACATTCTCATCTTGCACCTCGACTCTGCTGTTACATTGAACAATTCTGGCACAAAGGAGCTCTACAAGCGTTGTGGTTGTCTGTTGGTAGGAGAGAACCAGCCTCTCCAGGGCTGACCTCTCAAACTGTGAAACAAACTCCCGGTGAAGACTGTCACAAGCCTTTGCAATTCTGTTTGTAGTGTAGGACCTGTTTCCCTGGCCAGATGCACTGAAATAAATACACACAAACATGTATACATAAAAATAAGAGAAGTATTATCCCTCTATACTTGCCAGGATGGAGGCATCGTACACTTTCTGGGTGAGGGTGACAGAAGCAAGGATATTGGTCATGGTAATGAACAGCTGGCAGTGGGAATGCCCTATGAGACATGGTAGTGAAGAACTTGGTTTCACATCTGAGGAGGACATTCCTCACAAGAAAAAATTAAGACTTAGCTAATATTCATCATTAGCATGCATTATAATTGCTGTCAACAGAGCATTTTTTATGCACAGTGTAGCAATATACAGACTGTTATTGATTATTTTTCATTTTATCTTCCATAATTTATATTTTAATGTTATCAGTTTTGGTCTGTAGAAACTGAAAAGATCAATTCATTACTTTATTGCTTCAGTGTGGTTTTAAAAAACATCAGCAATGTTGGTTTAATTAACATCAATGAATTTCACGTGATTCATTTTCATAATCCTGTTCCTATCTGAGCGGATTTTATTTCCCTTTATCCCTATTCTTCTGTCACAGTATCTCAACTTGTTGCATCTTCACTCAAGGAGTAGCTACTATTGAGTTATACAATTCTCTGAAGTCAAGAGTACCATCTGAGAAGCAAGGTGCTACTCGGAATTTGTAATGATTTGTATTTATTAGTGAATACAAGCTCACGTGAATGGCTTAATTGACTTCAGGAAAAAGTAGATTTGTTCAGTGGATGCTTATATGTTTGCATCATAGTTAGCATGAGGAGGTTCCACATCTCACCATGGATTTTAGTTGGTCCTGTAAAATATGCACATTGAGCTATGAGGTATAACAAAGCCTGAATGTGACCTTTGGTGTGTTCAATTCTATTTGGCTACATGTCCATTTTTAATTTTATATGACGAACTTTTTCAAATAGCATTTCATAATTCTAGACTTTTTTCTTTATTTTTTTTTTTTAATCCTGGCTGTAATGTAGTGTGAAATGCTGTGATTCCTAATCTCGATTTTTTTCTTCCTGGTCCTGATGTCATTAATGGTCTCCTCTCTTTAGATAACTGCATGGCTTTTTGTAACTTGTTTGGAGATCAACGTAATAGCTTAAACTTCTAGCCCATTATGTTCAGCTAACATAACATTCTCAGCCAGTCCTCCTGTGTTTCCTAGTTTAAGTGACACATTTAAATATGGGGCTCTCTATATTCTCTGGCAGATTTTGAGTCTGGTTTAACTGTTCATACCTTTATACATGTCCTGTCTTCAGTTTGTGCTGTGTGAATCCTGATTTATAAGCTTCCTAGTACATCAACACTTCAGAATAACATAAAATAATGCATATGTATATATGCATACAATACTTTCCTATATGAAGATTTTAAAGACTGAGTAATTTTTGAATTTTATAATTCAGTTATCTAAAACCTTTCTTAAATCAAAGTGTTAGAACCCTTATTCACATGTCTGTGTACACAAACTTTTAATCTATGAAGTTTTACCTTCAGTTAGACATGCAATGTGAAAACACTGGATTCTGCAGCCAGTACTTAGTGTTTTATTTCAGAGCTGCCTGTTCTTTGTACCCTAATCCCCATCATTTTGAAGTCTTTTACCCTGAAATCTCTTCATCCATCCCTCAACCCCTAATGAACTCTGATGAGTGTGGTGCGTTGTCTGCCTTTTCTATTGATGGTAATAAATTTAGTTCCCAACTTAGTTAAAATGTATAAATACAATAACATTCTGAATGCTGGAATACAGACCATTCAATACTTGAACTGTACATTTATTCTCACTGTCTGATTCCTTCTTACTTATTCTGGTGCCACTCTTCATTTCATTAATTTTTCATTTTCTTCCTCCAGGAAACTTCTCTCTCATTCTGGCATGTTTCCCTCTTTCTCCCTAGTGAACACACTTGAGACAAAGAAATCTTCTAGCTTTGCAGCACTCTGTGCCTCATCTGTCATCAGCTTGCCTCCATCCATCACACCAGGAGACTACAGTCTCCCTCAAAATCCTCCTGATCCTTATCTATTTGTACAACCTTTTGTTTGTCCTTCTACCATTGAATAGAATTGTTTTTAAATTTTCCGGTTTAGTGTGGTGCTTTTCGGTTTTGCTGTTTTAACACGTCAATTATAACAATAATAGTATTTGACTATTTGTAAGCACAACCTTGGGAGGAAAATGAAAAGATATAGTTAATAGCTGCAAAATGCTTTAGGACTACATTTTCCTGTAGATTTTACACAAAAAATTCATTGACTTTTCTGCAGTAGCAGAAGACTCGCCATTTTTCAAACAAAGAAGCTATAGTATACGTAATGCACAGTTCACTATAATGTCAGAGACAGAAGCTCAGCCACTCTGAATTGCCTCAGAGCTGCCCTAAAGATCACTGTTTAAACAGTTGCCACTGCTTTGCATCAGGTGAGCTTATTGTTTGCTATGGTCTTTTATTCAGTCAGTAAAACCAACAATGTTAATTGGTCAGAGAGCTGAATGCAGCTCAGGTTCCCAACTGTGGATGTTAGCTGCTAAAGATAACAAAAGAGTTGGTTATGTTAAATTGCTTGCCTCTGCAAAAGTGTCCAATACTCTCCTGAACATGAGTAATTTTTACATTTCAGATGACGAAACAAGATACACCAATAGATCTCAGGCCTTTTCAAAAACTTATTTAGTATCAACCGGGTCAGTTCTGCTACTACAGTGTACCAAACAGTGCCTGAATGGGAGGGACAGGGAAGGTGCTTGTGTACTGGATGAGCAGTTTAGGATTAATGTGTAAATTGCCAGTGTGAAACTACTGATATTTTTGTTACTTTTACGCTCATAGTGGCATCTTGGTCTCATCTTGTGGAGGATGATGTCAGTGCCAGCCATCAGCTAGAGCTGACCAACACAGATTGAAATACAGTCCTTACTGTAAAGAACTAGGACTTTAGGTACCATATAACAGGTGGAGAGCACATTGTTGGTGAAGTGCAAGCAAACTGGAAGACACTTGAGGCAAACATTGCAAGCAGTGACCACAGTATACCTGTTACCTAATAACTGTCAAAGTTTTGCTTGGGCATTACTGCAAATGAAAGACTCAAGAAGCAATCAGAGATGTACAATTAGGAAGCTTTGAAAATGTTAATGGGAAACAATAATTTACCAAAGACAACCCAGAGGAAATGTCAGAGGGTGTTAGACAGCTGAGCAGTTGCATGGTGGAGACTTGCATTCTTTCTTCAGAACTTTTCTTTCCAGGCAAGAATAGTCTATGAGGCACTTGCTTCACATTTCTTGTTATCTTCTAAATCTTCCATGTCTGAATACTCACCACAGTTATGTAATATTGTTTTGATTAACTGATACGTCATCAACTTAGACCTGAATTTTTGCAATTCTAATCTGAGATTTTTGCTCAAATCTCTAAGCTGACAACCCAGTTTTATTCTCAGATAACCCATTCTTTTGTTTAGTAATATATTGAGTATTATTGGAATATATTTCTAATGTATACTAATATGTAGGTATAATACATATAGTTAACCTCCACCTCAAACAATCCTAACAATTTCTAAGCCTGCCTAATATCATATTCAGAACTCATCCACTGTCTCCAAAATGGACATTTTCCTGTCTTCATCTGTAGAATTATGGAAGGGACTTCTGGAGATCTAGTTCAATCTACCTGTTCAAAGCAGGGCAAGCTAGAGTAGATTTCTCAGAATCAAACAATTCTAATGTTTAAATGGGCTTTCCTGTATTCTGCCCATTGTTTGTCCCTGTTGGCTCTTTTTCCGTTACTGGATACCACTGGAGTCTGTCTCTCTCTTCTTTGCTTGTCCCCAGCAGGCATTTATGCACAATGATAAGGTCCCCCTATGCCTTCTCTTCCCCAGGCTAAACACTCCCAGCTCTCTCAACCTCTCCTCATATGAAAGATACTTCAGTCCATCATCTTCATGTACCTTTGCAGGGCTCACTTTAGTATGTCCATGTCTCTCTTGTACTGAGGAGCCCAGGACTGGACACAGCACTCCACGTGTAGCCTCAGCAGTTCTGCACACAGGAGAAGGATCACCTGCTGGCAATGCATTCATCCACAGCCAGGATGTTGTTGGCCTTTATTGCCACAAGCGTGCATTGCTGGCTCATGGTCAGCTTGTCCACCAGGAGCCTTGGTTCCTTCTCTGCAAAGCTGCTTTCCAGTCAGTCTGCTTCCTGACTTTCTGGTGCCTGGGCACAGGAATTCGCCTTTCCCAGATGACCAGGTCCCACTTGGTCATTTGCTAAACTCACTTCTATAGTTTGTCTTTTTTACTTTCCCTTCCCAAGATTCCTGTTTCACATACAAAATCTCGAGTTTGAGGTTTTACATTGTGTACTTTTTGAAGACTTGTCGTGTGCGAATCAGATTCAGTGATGAGCTAACCCAAATTCTAGGGGTATTCGGATGCAGATTTGGTTTCTTACCTTTTGTGTCTTTTCAGTTTGAGGAGCTGGGGGCAAGGTTGTACAGGCCAAAGGACTGAAATGAATACAGTTTTTAGGTGTTGGTTACAGAAGAGAAAAATCAGGCAAAGATGGGATATACTCATAGAAACAAACCATTCCCCAATTCACATTGTTGTAATTACCCCAAGGGCCCTTGAATAAAAAACTATTGTATAAATTATGTGTTTTAAAATATTACTTCATGTTAACAGTATCACTGTTTGTATCTGACAGCAAGTAATGTTTGTATTCCTAAAAGCAATTTGAAAAAGAATCAGTGTGGCTATTTTCTGGACTTAATGAGAATCTGATTTTAAATCTGTCCTTTTCCTCCGTCACCGCGGAAGACAAATGCCATCGTCGTATACCCTTCTTCTGGGTCAGGCTCTTAGCTTCCAATATGTGAAGCAGCATCCTCAGATGACACTGAAAGAGTGATTGGACCAGGAGTATATTTGCAAGAGAGAGCAGAGGCATCTGGCATTAGAGCCGGGGAGCATGTGGAGGGAGGAGAAATGCTAGAATGTGGCTGGGTGATATCCTCCAGTGAGGCACTCGGAGTTGGCAGGTGCTTGGGGCAACTGTCTCCTGCTCCGTGTGAGGTGGGAGCACAGCAGTGGTGCCTACTCACTGCTTTCGCAGGTTCAGACTCATACTTTTAGCATGACTACTGGAGGAAGGCCAAACAGAAACAGATGGGTAGGGAAAGATGTGTGTGAATATAGATGGTGGAGATGGCATAAGCCTTCATGCAGAGGAGCCTAATGTACAGCTAAATGGTGTTTTATGAAACTTACTTTTTTAGCAGTTGCCTGGGCTGGGAATCTGCCCATTTCCACTGTAAAGTGTGTCCTAACACTTGCAGACAGATAGGAAAGAGTACAGGAGAGAAGAACAGGTTTAACTGTTAATGTTAAGTCTTATTAATGAACGGGGGTGGAATTTCAGCATGGGTTGAATGGTCTTGTCCTGCTTTCTATGGTAAAACGTGGAAAAGTTTATTAAGCTCAGAGGACAGTAAGTGGAGAAAAGTGGTATAAAATTATTGGGAGAAGATGAGGTGAGATTTAGAAGGAATGGTAAGAGAGATTTTCAGCTCTGAAGTAGGTAAGTTAACAGTCATGATACCAGGTGTGGATGTAGAGGAATAATTTCCCCAATGTACTTACAGTTTGAGTTTGCATTACTTTGTTTTTGAAACTCTGTCCATCAAAATTGTACTCAAATTTGTCACCAAACAGGTGAAGGCCTTCCGAAGACTACAGTGGGGCAGAAGGTAAATGTACACGTGGACTGTGGATTGCAGTTGGCCACTGAGACTTTCATGGGTTTTGATGTTGAGTCAGTCCTGTGGGGAGTGCTGGCAGGTCTGGTCCTGTCACAGCCACCTGGTTCCAGCTAAACCATTTCATCGTCTCTACAGTGCTCTGTGACAAGCATGATGGTGGGTTTGTCAGGCTCAAACTGCTTTACCACGGGCATCCTCCAGGGGTTAAGACAACCTGCATCTCTGTTGGGACGGGGTCCAGAGGTAGGTATGCCGACTCTTTAGTACCACCACTGAGTTTGGTGTAGAGCCAGGAAGGTGGTTTTTCATATTCTGGTTAGTGACTTATTTAAAGGACACAGTGAATTTGCAATGGTAATTGTGGATGACCAGTGCTGTTCAGACACAGTGACCATAACTCCAGTAGTGGTAAGCCTGTTCCTGCCTAGGCTCCAGTGGGGCCTCTGATTCTTCTCTTCACATCACAAATATCTGATTGTCGCACAGGAAAAATCACAGGAGTGCACAGGGCTCTTTATGTAAGGTTCACTAGTGCTTCAGGGCTTTGGATGTGCAAAATACAAAGAGGACATGCACCAAGTGCTGCAAAGGCCTTACTAAAAGATACAGGAGGACTTATGGCATAGATACCATTTGATGTTGCCTCATTCCTAGTCCTCAGGTGCCCTAAAAATGCCTGCAGCATAAACACATATGGAATAGTCCTATCTGGGAAGCAGCCTTCATGCTGATGTAACCAAGGAGGTCTCACAGCTGAATATATGAGCTATTGCAAAGTTTTTATCTCTTGTATCTCATGAGAAAGTAAGCCTCACCAAAATGCTAGTGCAGAAGGTAACTATCTAGTCTGTCTCCACACGAGGATTTCCAGCTGAATGGAGTTGAGGGAGAAGGGAAGCCAAAAAGTTATAAAGTTCTTCCCTTGTGCTGAGATGGCCCAGCGTCTCTTGCACCACATCAGTTTTGCACATAGGTCAGGATGTTTAAGAAACACACGTTGCTTTTTTTCTTATAAGGCTTGAAAAGTTTGGATATTAGAAGACCAATATGCTTTGCACACTGGTTGAGATTTGCTTTTCTGTAAAGTATATTGATCAATGCTTTAAAATACTATAGTTAACCTGGCTTTTAAAACTGTTCTGTTGTGTATTATAATGTTGCAGGGTCTTTTGCTGTTGTTTGTTTTGTTTTGTTTTGTTAGTAGAGAAAAAGAGGAGAACATCCCTGGCCCAAGCCTGGGATTAATTACATATGGATGCACTTTATTTCAATATGAAAGTCCACTTACATACTTCTTGTGATTCAAGGTAAGCTGGCTGGCAGTCTGTATTGTTGCCAAAATTAAGATTTCTAGTTTAAATTTAGCTTCTTAGCTATATAACAATACATATGTTTGGTTCTGTAGACAGTTAGGACAAAGGAATGTGTTTCCACAGTGACATCAAAACAATGTAATAAGGGCTAGAAAAGCCTTCTGTTACACCATGTGAGTCTCTGTGGCACATTGCTGCTGAAGGAAACTTGTAGTTGTGAAGAAAGTAGACAATATCACCCTCTTACTATCACAAGGAAAATATAACCTTCAATATGTTCTCATCATTACACCTTGGATTAGTAGACTACTAAGAATACTCTTCAGGTATTTTGATTCCTAGTTTCCATTGCTAAATGTTAATTAAAATAAAAATAAGTGTGGAATCTAGTAGCTGACTTCATTTCACATATCTTCTTCTTTCTTGGTGCTGATCAGCAGTGAAAGTTTGTATAATTCATGTATTTATAGCTGAATGCTCATTATAGACTATGTTTAATAAACTGGTCCACAGAGTAAAAACTGCACAAACTTATGTCTTGGGGATACAATTTACATTGTCTTTCAGAACTACTGACAGACACACTGGGCTATTTGTATTTTTGTTTAGTGCTCAATTTATTTTTGGTATGGTGGCAATAATTAATAACAACAGTGTATAAGGTGTCGTAATTTATATAAATATTACAATCAGCAAGAATACAGGCTACAGTTTTATTAGTGTTAATAATAAAGGAAATGGCCCACATGAAATGAGTACAAAGACCCAAAATAATAAGGTATTATGTGATTCCTGAAACATAGTATTCTGGACCAATTAAATAACCCTCATCTCCCTCAAAGAAAATAAAAGCATCAGATACAGAAAGGTAGAGCAAGAGCATTCATATTTAACAGCATGATGGTCAGGGGTTTATTCCCTGAAGAAGATGATTAGACTTTCAGAACATACCCAAATTAAACTCTGGAGTGATGCCAATACTGCAGAGTCCTTAAGAGAGTTCAAAGACACAGCCTGGCAGCCTTCACCTTTGCTGTGTTTCCTCTTTAGATCCTGCACTGGTGATATTAACTGCTTAATTCCCAAGTGAAACACTGAGAGCTAACCCACAGGAATCATTTATAATGCATATTGTCTGTCTGATATGGATTATCTGATATTACTGAGTAGAGTGGTTTTATCTTACATCCTTGAATACCATGGCGGTAAGCGTACTAGATATAAATATCTAGTCAGAGAAAAGCGGTTTTACTCACTGATTTTGTCTCTTTGGAAGGATATACTTGCAAGCTCTCTGTTAAAAAATCGTCTCCAAACGTTCTGGTATTAGCTTTAAAAAAATTACCACTGCACCTGGACCTGAGAGATGCTGATCTCATTAAGCAGGTTTCTTAAGGAAGGGAAGTTCAGGTGAATAAAGTGAGAAAAAATAGTGAACTAGTTTACAGTCTTTCTACTTGAATGCACATAGTCAACACTCTATTGTTTATTTATAAGACACATTAAGTATCTGTGGCCAAAGTTCTGTGCTTGCTAATATTACTACACTGTTCTAAAATACTCTTGAAGCACATAAATTTGGGACTATACAAGGAGATATAACAATAATGACAGATAATTTATTCCACGTAGTCCTCCAAAGTTATTGTGAACAACTGATTTGTAAATGGAAAATGGACCAGGTTGCAGCAGTACATACTGGATACCTCACTAATACTTAGAGTACTTGCTTGTAAAATACTGGTAGGCTTTTCTATATTAGTCTTTCAGAAAATTTTGACTGGCTGTTGAGATTATATCTTAGAGGTTTGTTTGATAGATAGTTGGAGGTGTTTAGTATTTGGAAGATCAGGTGAGAATGATTAATCTCAGTTATGCACATCTCCTGTTAACTTATGCAAGTCTTGACCTATGATAGGGTTTGAGATGGCAGAGGGTTTGAGCGGGTTAAGTTTCCATGTAGAGATAAATATTCACGCACAGCTGAATCCAGATACTCAACAGGAAAGGTATTATGGTCCAGTGCTGCAACAGCTTGACTTGTATAACTTCCACTGACATCAGTGGGACTAACAGATGCTGAATAAGGGCTATTGTCTTGTAATTGGTACAAGACTTGAAAACAAAAATATAAATCTTTGCAGATCAATTCTTTTTATTGTTTCTAACCCTATTACTGGTGTTTTTTTTTTTCAAGTTTTGGCAAACATGGAGATACTTAATTTACTATGATAAGCATTTCTCTTTAACAGTCACATTAAAGTTGTTTCGTAGGTAGTTGCAGATTGGAGTCTTAGAGTGTATGTCACCTCTGTAAAATGGTAGATATGCACAGGATTGAGTCCACCATATTGTACAAATTGTCATGATATTTGCCATTTCTCATTCTTGTTACAATATGTCACAAGTAATGGATTGAATTTATGACATTTTCTCAGTGTTGTCCTTGTTTTTCTCAGTGCAGCCAGAGTGTATTATCAGAGCCAGACAGAGATGCCAGCCATTAAAAAATGAATGTAATTAATTTTTTTATCTGAAAATATGATCACCCTTGTTCATTTTTTGGTAGCACACATTTTAATATTGCTCTATAATATATTAAGGTAAATTGATGCATTTTAAAAATATATATTTGCAAATAGTAAACAAAAGTGGTATTTCGGAGTACATCTGGTACGTGTTTGAGATAAACTTTAACATATACATACATTGTATAACATTATAGCTAGTACGAAATTAGGCTGATTTTAAAATTAGTTTGCCTTTTAATGTCAATCATTTAAAAAAAACATTCTGTGCAATGAAATTCATCTTTATTGTCACTAGGAATTGAATTAGAGACCTAAAAAAAAGTGAGAGGAAGCATTTAGAATTTGAAATAAAAAAAAGGTAAGACTGCAATCTAGCACCCTTTAAATATCAGTGGAAGTGTTCCGTCTGACTTCGGTGACAACTGGATCATGAGAGAGAGCAGGCATCAGCTGTAGCAAATTTGTTTTTATGGAGCAGTCTTGACGAATGAGGCAGTTTTTGTGCTGCAAAGGGGATTCCAACAGTAGTGTTATTAAATTGTAATGAGTGGTTAATCAGATAAAGGAAGGAGAAATGGGAATATTTAGAAGTGTGCTTTAAAAGAAACAAAGATATACTGAGAAGGAAGAAGGAAAAGAAGTTAACAGCTTACTGGGAGAAAACACTGAAATCAGTGCAAGGTAAGAGGAGTAAAAAAGATAGTAAAAAGTGGTGTAGAGTGAAAGGAGAATACTGGAAAGGGAGATGGCTAATAGAGATGAAACAAAGGAATGTAGAAATTTGAAAACCAGCAATGATGATGTCCTTTGCTGCAGTACCTTGAGAAACTTGGTTTCCAAACTAGATGAGTGAAATCACAGGCTCTGGCAAGGGATACACAAATCACCTCATGAAAGGTAGGAGAGGACATCTGGGACATGTTGACTTGTGGAGGCAGGTAGAGAACTGAAAGGAGGATTTCACACAGTACCAAAATATGACTGCTGGTATATTTTTAAACGTGTGAAATATTTAGGTGGGTTTTTTTGTGTTTTTTTGTTTGTTTGTTTGTTGGTGTTTGTTTGTTTGTTTGTTTTTCTGACAAACTAGTGAAAATCATGTGCTCAATTGGCATCTCCAGTTGCTCAGCTTGTTAAAAAACTGGAGAGAATATTGACCAGAAGCACTCTGTAGGTAAACTTCCTGAACTTCAACCTTACTTTTAACTCCAGTAACTCTATGTGATGTCTCTGCGTACTTAGGAATAAAGAATGCTAACTCTTGCTAACACAAAAGCCAAAATAGCTGCATCTGGAGTTCTGCGTCCAGTTCAGGGCTCTCCAGTTTAAGAAGGACAAGGAATTACTGGATGGAGTCCAGCAGCAGACTACCAAGATGATTAGGGGTTTGGAGCCTCTTTCTTATGAGGAGAGACTGAGCGAGCTGGGTCTGTTTAGCCTGGAGAAGAGAAGGCTGAGAGGGGATCTTATCAAAGATTATAAATATCTCAGCAGATTAGCTATCCCTGGTTCTTGAGGACAATGTCTTGAGGACAACAGACCAAGCCTAAACCTTGTTTTACTGGCTGCTCTTCTATTTTGTACCTGGGTTTGCCTCGAAGATGAGGCTTTGTTGTAATGTACATGGTTTACTACCAAGACAACTGGAAAAACTGAATTGCTTCTGAGATGATGAAACACAGTGAACATATATCTCAGTGGGATCCATTCACAATTGGGACACTTCAAAATCTTATTGGAAATGATCTGTAGCACATAGTATAGGGAGCCTTCCATTTCATGCTCCCTTTGTTCAGAGTGTCCAGTAATCACTGCTTATACTAATTATGTGATGTTATCCTTAGTGCTGGCAGTAGTGAGACCCATGCAAACCCTTCCACAGCGGGATAAGGTGGAGAAAGCCCAGTCCCAGCTGTGCTGCGGATGGGGCACTTCACAGCTCTGCTGGGCACTCACAGAGTCCATGGAGGTCCCTTCCAATCCCTAACATTCTGTGATTCTGTGAGGGAACGGCTTCTGTCCTTGGTTCACAGTCAGAAGCTCCAGACTGTAATTATACACCTCAGCAAGACAGATGAGCTTGGCAGCGAGAACTACTGTTTGCCTTTTCATTATGGCTGAGTAGACTGGATGAAAACGATGGAGTTCTTACCTCGATCTGTCTTACTATGACCTGAACCTCTTTCCACGCTAGGGCTGATGGGAGAGCAACAGTACAGCTGTGACAGGTCAGAGAAGGTGACATTCATTGGGGCACGAAGATACTGTCAGGACATCTCAAGCGTATCTTCCTGAGAAGTACTGATTACTTCCAGTAGGACAAATTCTGTTTTGTGAAAGAATTTGAAAATTTTTGGCTTTTATTCTAGTGAAAATGGATTTAAATTTAAAATATCAAAATCTATCTGGAAAAAATATCCTGAGTGTATAGATTTTGATATTTGCATAATATTTTAATCTGTGGTTATTAGGAATATTTTAACATTATAAATGCAAGACATCTGCATTGTTTGTGTGTTGGTTAAAATTATACTAGCAAATAGCCTATTTTCTCAAGTGCCACTCAAGAAACTTTCAAATGCTGTTGACTTTTGTAATGTAGAAAAAGATACTTATTAAGTGTTTCCATAAAAGATTTCTGTATTAGACTATCAAGTCTTCTCAGTATCCGTATGTATTTTCTTCAGACATACTGTTCAAGACACTCTGAAGCAATTTTATTTTGCATATTCAAGAGAGAGTTACTGAAAAGTTTCATTATGAAATAAGTATTTTTTTTTCTCTAGGGTGAGGCATTTTTTGGGGGAGTAACAGTCTTTACTATACTAACCTGTAGTTCCCTGGCTTTAAATAAAATGGAGATTTCAGTTTTAATTCTGAGAGAACAATTGCTATTAGCTGAAAACAATAAAATAGGTGTTAAAGACTGAAAGGACTACTTTTACACCTAAAGTTAAACTTCTATATCAACTCTACTCAGTGTCAGCTGTTTTCTCTGTATCTAAACTTTCAGTAGCTGAAGACTTTGTTCTCTGGGGCTGCTGATCTGGCAGTTTTAAGTTCAACTGGTGGGATTTATGCAGATGCTTAATCTATGAAGCCAGGGCTTAAAGATGAATGTAAAAAAAAATTGGGTATCTAGGCATGTGGACATATTACATTTCTAGATGTATTTTTGCATCCAAATCGAATCGTCCTCGGTAAGGCTGAGACCACACTTTGGGAGACCAGGTTGTGTGTGTGCCAGTAAAAATCACTGCAGGTCTGATTGGAGTATCTACAGTGTCTTAGGCTTTAATGATTTGAATGATTCATTAAATGTTCTGATAAAAATCACATACTAAGGACATCTATTCATTGTTTACTAGTGCTCTTGGGGTGTTTATGCAAACATACGTATAATATACCTTACCGGGGAAAGAACTACATGGAAGTCCTAAGTATGGACTATATTAGGATTGTTAATGTTTTTTCTTAGTAAAGGCCACCTGGTAGTAACCCTGTTGGTTAACTGTGTCCAAATGTTACATACAGTTTGTGAAAATCCTCTGAATTTCACAATGAGAGTACAGTAAACAGAGCTATCATTTTCTGGAAGTTAAGATGTTAATTATTTATTATGTGATAACTCCGACAGCACCCTACTAGTATTGATACTACATCGTTAATTGTGCTAGTGTTCAATCTGCATGATACAAATCAATATGAAAACATAAGAAAGGAGTCGCTAATTCAGTGTACTTAGCCTTCGGTACTACAGGTATTTAGAGGTACAATATCATATTATTACTTAAAAATCTCATTCAATATTACATTATCTCGATAGCCTCAGTGAATGGCTGTTACTTTGATTCTCCTCTTCTGGGTGATATTTAACAATGGTCACGTGTGGGCACTTAGTAGAGAAAGAGGGAAGTGAGCCAGTGTTGTTGGGTTAACCCCATACAGTCCCTTGCTCACTCCTCCCATAGTGGAATAGGGGGAGAGAATCTGAAGGGTGAAAGGGAGATAATTTCTGGGTTGGAACAAAGACAATTTACAATGTAAAGCAAAAGCTGTCCACACAGGCAGAGAAAAACAAGAGATTAGTTCACTGCTTCCCATCGCAGGCAGCTGTTCAGCCATCCCCAGAACAGCCGGGCTCTATCACACGTCGCGGTTACTTGGGAAGAAAAATGCTGTAACTCTGAATGTCCCTCTTTCCTCCAGCTTTTATGGCTGAGAGTGATGTCATATTGTTTGGGACATCCCTTTGGTCAGCTGGGGTCAGCTGTCCCAGCTGTGTCCCCTCCCAACCTTTTGCCCACCCCCGGCCTACTTGGTGACAGGAGCAGGAAAGGCCTTGATGCTGCGTGGGCACTGCTCAGCAGTAGCTAAATCATCCCTGCGTTATCAGCAGCGTTTTGGAGCTGCTATGAAGAAAATTAACACCATCTCAGCCAAAGCCAGTAAAGCCAAGAAAATCTTGGTATAGATCTGACTTCTGTATAGGTTCTGATTCTACTTCTTACTTTTCCTAAATTCAAATATATTTGTAGCTGGGCTTCTAAACAAAATAAGTCTAATTCTAATGTGATGAAAACATAAAATATTAATTAATGATCTTTGGAGAGCCTTCTTTCAGAGGACAAGTACAAGGGGACAGCCAATGAATTTGAAAACTGATAATCCTAATGGAGAAAAAAAGAAACAGCAAAAACAAGGAATAGAATCAATTTTCTTAAAACCTCTCCTTGGCAAGTTAGATATTCTGCTGGCAGATGGCAATTGGAGTTTCCTCATCTGGCCTCATTGCTCCATATTTTAAAAAAATGAATAATACTGCCTTTGATTGCAGTGCTATTTGACTTGTTAAAATGTGGTTTGCTTGCATATAGACTTATTCTTCCTGACACAAATTTCCTAAAGTCTGGGATTAATAACATTTAACAAGTTAAATTATCTGTGTTGATGCTAATGGATCCACTGGTCAAATTAGGTGCATTTTTTATTGCATCTCCTGTTTTATCAACTCTTCTTTGTAGCTGTCTGACAAAAGTGAGCTGTATTTAATATGGCATTTCTGGACCAACTTTGTCAACAGGACTTTCAGATAATTAAATGTGTAGCTTAGTTTCAGTTGGAACCAAGGAACAGTCCAGGCAAAGTCAAGGGACAGTGATAAATACTCAGCACTGTTATAGTCAAGACACTTATTAAAGTATATATTTTGGGGGTTTACGGTACGTAAATGCAGCTATTGTGCTTTTAAAATGTTGTCATTACTGTTCCTTAATCATCCTGATTCCTTTACCTGTGGCACTGTTGCCTTAAATAACATTTCTCTTCTTTAAATACATAGAGACTTTGAACTGCTTATTGCCTTTTAGTGTTCTATCTGGGAAGCTGTCATCCTAAGTGTATATGATAAAGGCCAGCAGTTGTCATAGTAGGTCTTCAGCGTTGATTTAAGCCAGTTTATAGTAAACAATAAAGATGACCTCTAGAAGGAAAGAAGTGTGAAGTAGTAGTGTGCAGTATGACTGTACCTACTAAGTTCAGCAGCTGAGTCTGGGGAGATTTGTCTGTCAAATTATGGTTACCTTCTGTGGGCACTAAAGTATGAGCACCAGTGGAAGGTTTTCTGCTAGAGCCTGGGCACTCCACGTTCCTGCTGGGCACAGTTCAACCAGGTACATCATGCACAACAGCTGGCACCAGTGGGCACAATAAAAAAAATTGATGTGATTTACTACAGCGGGTACTGAGTGGAAACTTTTGTCAGAGGGTAAGACACCTAAAAATGAGCACGTTAAGCATTTTATAGTCTTTAAAAAAATGTGAAGAGTCATGTAGATTCACTCAAAACTAAGTGCCTGTCATTCCAGAGAAAAGTGAAGAAAGAAATCTGGAAAAAGTGTACAGGAGAGCTTCCTACAGGATTTCTTTTTTGCAGGTGAAATAGTGGTTGAACGGGCAGCAGGCAAGATACAAACTTGTTAGGATCAGCATAGTAACATGGAGTTTTATCTTTCCATGCTTTGATAACCTATGGAGAATTACTATATAAAAGCCTGTCTGATGGCTCTAGAGGTGTGCTGAGGAACTACGTTTTACAAAACTTCTTAACAATGAACACATTAATGTCTTTTGTGCTAAATAGTAAAGCTGTATGTTAGAGTTTAATTTCTGTAAAATCTTTTTCCCCCTTTGTGACATGCTCTAAGTTTACAGTAGATAAAAACTCCAATTGACTCACAATAGGGATAAAACCAACCAACCAACCAACCAACCAACCAACCAACCAACCAACCAAAGCCAAGAGTCCTGGTGTAAACATTGACCTCATACTGTACTGTAGGTAACCTTGGTCTTTCTCATCTCTAGCTGTCTTTGCATTCACTTTGTCATGGCAAGTAAGAAATTCTTGTCATTTTCTGGCCACATCTCTTTACCTAGTAAAAGCAATGTAAACAGACCTTTTAAATAAGGTTCTTTATTAATATATTTTTAAAAACTTCACAGAAAAAGTGAGCATTGCCATTCCCATTATAGAGATGGGGAAGCAGGTTATAAAGATAAGGTCAAAAGTGACCCAAGAACCTACCTGCAAAAGTAAGATCAGAACTTCGACCACCTGAATCCCTGTGCACTGTTCACTGGGTCACATTGCTCTGCTTTCTTCTTCAGAAGTACCATGCCAATTCATGGTGATTATTCTGTCCTTCATTGACCCCTTCCAATGCAGAAGATAACCCAAAGCTCACTCAAGCTAGTGAGTCTTTTCAGTGAGGTTGCATGATTTTGGATAAATTGTGTGATAGTTGATAATCCATTTACATACTATATTTTGTGAAAAAATGCTCCATTTACATTTGTCATGCCACTGAAATCATGTGACCAAGTAACGTAGCTCAGGATATTTATGAATAATAAGCGTTATAGAGTTGCAATCATCCCAGAAGTTTTCTTCTTATGATTTACATGGTGGACATTATTGTATTCATAGAGTTTGAGGACTGGATCAAAAATAAAGTAAAACCCTAACTCTTAAGCTTGGGCCTGTATAGAGACTTTTATATGGGAGCATTTTTGCTTTGATTTAATTCAAATCCTATAAAATGGGATCATTGAAGGAGGAAAGGACAGAAATTAGAGGTTATACAACCCAAGTGACTGGAACGTCACACAGTTTAAGTCAGATGCAATGTTAAATTCACCATCTTCCCTGTCTCTGTTTAACACTTCATATCCAGTACTTAATATTTTAATCTGGTTTCATAAGAAAATGAAGCATGTGAAATCTCAGTTTCTCTGTTTCGTTCACCTCCCCAGCAATAACTTGAAACTTCACATCAATTCAACAATAGGATGGAAGTCTTAAACTTAGAAGAAGTTGGTCATACAAATTGGTCAGGAAATTTGGTTAGACAGTGAAGGAAAGAGACTCACTGAGATAAAAAGTGGGCTGGACTAGCTGATCTCCAGAGGTCCCTTCCAACTTCAACCATTCTGTGATTCTGTGATTCAAAAAGTCCTGAAGAACTCAGACCTCATGTATTCTGAGAGTCTGGCAGGACAAAATCACACACGTGCCCTCTGGCTTATCAGTGTGCCAGAAAGGTAATAGATTTGGAAAGTTAGACTAATCGACTTAGTTCCTGCTGTAATTCAAAATAACTCTAGGCTACTTCAGAGCTGAATTTTGCTCAGACTTGTTAGAAAGGATTCAGTAGCTCTTTGAAGTAGTTGCTGTCATAATAAGCGTGGTTCCTGCTTGATCGTAGCATAGGCTTCCCAAAGAGTAGCCAAACCGAACAGGTCATGTCTCAAAAGCAATAAACAATGTCTGCAGAAGAGGTATAGTAAGCAACAAGACAGGCTGTTTCAAGAAAGGCACATCGATGAACTCAAGAGACAAATCAGTTGCCATGCAAAGGTGACAGAGAAATGTAACCCGAAGCTAATGAAATGAGAACAGAAAGTGAGGTATGAAAGTGTTGGACTTCTGCTTTAAACACCTTCCAGTAACTAACACTGAAAGCACAACCAAGTCAGTTCAGACAGAATCTGTAGAAACTGGGAGAAATGCTAGGCGAATGTAAGGCTCCACAGCCATTCCTGTGGCTGCTCTTGTTCCACATTATGTATTGGGTTTTTTAAAAATTTACCTTGGCATAATTTGATACAGGATTAGGTTAAAGTGCAAGAAACAAACAAAAGCCCTTCAAAATGCAGAATACCTGTTCTTGGCCATTTTCTTATTGTTGTGGGTTAACCCCAGTGGACAGCTAAGTACCTCGCAAATGCTCACTCCTCCCCTGCTACCCCCAGTGGGATGGGGGAAAATGAAGAGCAAAAGCAAGAAAATTTGGGGATCAAGATTTAAAAATATATATTGTTTAACAATTAAGGAGAAGTAGAAGAAGAGAGAAAGAAAACAAACTTAAGTGATGCAAAGGCAATCACAGACTACCTCCCACAGGTAGACTGATGCCCAGGCAGTTCCCATGCAAAAGATGACTAACCTCCTTAAACCCTCTTTTTTCCCTTTTATTGCTCAGCATGATGTTACATGCTGTGGAATATGCCTTTGGTTCATTTGGGTCAGCTGCCTGGTTGTGTCCCCTCCAAACCTACTGCAGACTCCCCAGCCTGTTCACTGGGAGGAGGAGCAGAGTGAGAAACTGAGAAGGCCTTGACACTGTGCAAACGTTGTTCAGCAAAAGCTAGAATATTAGAGAGTTATCAGTCTTGGTTTGGTCAAAAATCCAAAACACAGGCCCATATGAGCTACTACAAAGAAAATGGATTATATCCTAGCCAGGCCCAGTACCCTTATGTAGAAGATTCTTAATACCAAGCAGGTGTGCTCTTAAATATATACTCTGACCTGTCCTAGTAAAGTGTTCTTTTTAAAAGGTACCCTGTTGCCATTCCTGAAGAAAAAGACAATATCTTCATTTTAAGGATTCTGTTAAGACTTTGGTAGATACAGAAACCTCAGGAGTCTTGTGCGAAGAAAACTGGGATCTGTCTATCGGTTTAAGTGCATATTTAGGATGCCTTTTTACATTTTGCTCTATCAATAAGTGCTCTTCCCTTCTCCCCCTGCTGTCTTCCTACCAATACATCCATGCATGGGTACTGCTCATTTCTCAATTCTGAGGCTGTCACTTTTCTTTCTAACCAGCCTTCTGTGCTAGTGACTGCTGCTGTAGCACTTTTGCTTGGCTGGGCGGGCAAAGTGAATCCCAGTGAAGCAATACATCAGTTATGAAACTCCTACCAGAAATTTTAACATGAGCACCTGTGATCGATGAAGCCAGTCTTCCAATCAGTGTATGGACGATTTTAACACATAATTTTTGCAGTGTTAAAGTGAACCTCTCACATAAATCCTCAACACAGGATATCTATGTGGAGAGCCTGGCTGCCTGGAAGAAAAGCTAGTGTCTAATATCTGTTTTTCAGCAATGCGTCATTTTTTCAGCATCCTTTCTCCTCATCTTCCAGGGTCGCTCTCCTGTGTCACTGCCCTGCCCTGTACATATGTGATGTAGTGCCCTAATTTGGTCACAACTCTTCCTATTTTGTATATCCCCATACACATTTATGTACATGTCAGTGTAATACATGCCTAAGCCATCTGGTATCTTTCCTTGCAAATGTTCGCACAGAAAATTCACTGTGAGTAGGGTTCTGAACCTGCCTGTCCAAGTGGTCCCTATTTGTTTGATTTCTCTAGCAAATGCATAGATCCTATTAGAGAGACTGATCCAACATATTTCCATGTGTCAGCTGTACCTGCTGCAAGTGTCATTCTGCTCAGCGATAACAGGACTTGCATCCTAAAATAGAGAGAAAACAAGAACATCAGGTCCTTTTGAGGATCTGAATTGCTTTTTCCACCATCTGCTGACCAGTGCTTTGAAAGAAAGAAAGTCTGTCTCTGGATTGACACCTTTCTTCTTTTTAAGCCAATAAAAGAACAGCATGTAAAAGAGCCTAGACATGCCGTGTTTGCAAGAGAAGCTTATTAGAACATAAAATGTCAGTGGTATCATACGTTTGCAACTCATTACAGCGTACAGGAGCTGATACAGGTATTCTGTTAGTGTCTTAGTTATATTTAATTATCCTTTGAATTGACTTAATTTAACTGTGTAATAAAACTCTATGTTTTGTTACTCTAGATAGTGTGTTACAGAAATTGCACAGGTTATGCATGAAGACAAACAGATGTGAAGAGAAGTGACATTGGAATCCCTTGTTTCATTGTTACAGTGTTGAGATCTACAGTTGGGAAAGATTTTTTAGATATTCTTGTCTGAATAATTTTTTAGGTAAACAGCCAAAGTTAGAAATTATAGAAGTTAGAAGGTATACTGCAAGACCCAGTTTAATCAACATCAGATGTAGCCAGTAGAAATGTTTGCCTGGTCAGAAAGAGTGTTCGGGGAGTTCCTTTCTCTGAAGCATCTGATTTTAGCCAAAGAATAGTGCTGTTCTAAATGGACCAATGATCTGTGTGAGCAGTGTGTATAGAACAAGGAAAATAAGAACAGTTTGCCTGGTGTTCAAATTTGGATATTCTAAATGTCAGATATGTAGCTATACATCCTCACTTCATCATTTTTTGATGTGAAATCAGCCACTATTAAATTCCATGTTAGGTGTTAAACACTAAGACACAGTCAACCATCGATGGAAAGGTAATCTTATATTTTAGTCCAAAAAGATATCTTGCGTGCATAACACATTAATTTTAACTGTAAACATTTTATTAAAACAAAATTTACTTGGTGGTAATTCTCTTGTATTCAGTATAATATTGACACAGTGAGTTCTTCTTGATTTCAAAATAAGTGTGTAACCTCATGGAAATTCTGCTGTAATCTAACCTTAAATGCATTCAGTTGTATTGCATTACAGTGGGCTTCTGCCTGGAGCCTGTAATCATTTCAATCATAAACTCACAGATGGGGTCTGGTGCTGATTCGAGTCCCTGTGTGCTCTCCCCATCCCCGTATACAGCTGATGCTGGGACAGGCGGTGGCTGTTTTTCACTTCTGCTGGCCTATGGGATGCTCTGTTGCTTTGACTTGAGCACAACCACAGCGCTGCTGCTATGTCAAATTTTGCTGTCCCATCATGCAGTCCGATTTTGGAGGCTGTTACACAGTTACCTCTGAAAAATCCTCCTTCAAGGGCTTTGGGGGTCACTTTTATTGCCTACACAAGCTGGAGCTCATGAAGAAATAGTTTACTGGTGTGCAGATTGACCATGCTAACAGGTGAGCCAAGCAGCTCTCTCTGCTCCTGCAATCTGTACCATATGTTTTGCCATTTGTCACACAAAATGCCCAGTACTCAGTCTGCAAAGAGCAATCTGAGCTAAGCTGCCACCTATCTACTCATCAGCCGGGCCAGCTGTAGTAAAATTAATGGAAGAGATTTGTCTTCATACCTCTTATTTATAGGCTACTTGAATTCACTTCAGTTTCTTCCGTTGTACCTTGGACATCATCTGCACGGAATTTGCAATTTCCCTATAACTGTATTACATGCTAGGAGGAAATAGTCATTTGCACTTGCTGGACAGACACTAGACCTTATGTGGTCTGCTTATGTGGCATGATGCTGCTATGCTGTGCAGGCTCATGACCCAGAAAAATCATAACCATGTTAGCATGAATGAGCAAAGGCTAATTATCCCTTCCTTTGATTACTTTAAGTAGTCCGACTGCCCTACAGAGCCTGCTATTAGTACACTGCCTTTGGTGGCAGAACTGGCTCCTCTGGTGTCATCTAAGAGGAGGGAGTTGAAGACTTCTTGCAGCAATTTATTGCACAGTGTAGGCATATGCTTGAAGTCTTCACCTATAGTTTATTCTGTTCTGCCAGGAGCACAGGCATCCCTAAAAATGTTCCAAACTGTTTCCCCCCATATTCTTACCTCTCAACCATATCTATCTCCCTTTCTCTGGCAGCCTCTCCTGACTTAGTACTGGTGTTCTGACCTGCCTCAGAGGCATTTTGTCCCACTTCTGCTTGTATCTTCTCCTTGCTGAGTTCCAGAGCTGATACTTTTGACTGCTGGTACTATCCCCCTTCTTCAGTTGCATTATTGACTGTGCCTGGCTCTAGCTTTTCTTCTTAATGCTCAGATGCCTCTGGAGAAGGTGGCTTTTAACAGTGTGTCCCTTTTACTTCCTGCCATAGATCCATCTGCTTTGTCTCCTCATCCGGTTTATGTTTCATTTCTTCTGCTAAAGGCGCAAGAGGGAAGGTGATAAGCAGTGAGGGCATGAGGGGAAGAGTGATAGCACTGACCTCCCACCTGCTCCACAGCCATGGGAGAGGTGAAAATGAAGAGAGAAAATAATTTGGGCTGATGGCCAACAAAAGCAGGCAATGCCAGCTGCAATACTAGGGAGCCAGAGAACAGGGCAGAAAGCCAGAGCCTAAGGCCAGACACTAGAGGTTAGGGCCCTGGGCTCCAGTCAAACCTTCTTACAGGGACTCATCAAAACCCCAATCAAATTAAAATCAGTTGTGTATATTTTTGCATGTAATAAGAATCTCATTCTGTATAATGTCCCTTACCATGCAACAAACCCCTTGTAGTCCCTCTTCTTCCATTCTCTCTGTTCCCACCTGCCTTTTACACCTAAAGGCTTTCCTTTACCTGTTTCACTGGCCTGCGTGCGGGATGGGTACTTGTAGCCTGTTCAGAAACTTGCAGGGAATGAGCTCAGAATTACTGTATGACCATCCCTCACCCAGCCAGCAGAAATAAATGTGACTTTTTACCAAATAATAATAAAGCAATACTTAAAAATAACAGGTCTTTGAATGTGGGAACAACTACTCATTGAGCATATTTTGACTAACGAGTAGTGATTTTTTCACATAGATTCTGCAAAGAAATATACAAAAAATATTGAATACGGTAATTAATACTTCAGCCACTGATGTATAAATAATGTGACATGATTACTGTTGTAGTTGCCATTTGCTGTTCTTTATTATCATCATTTCTTGTAGCATAGAAAGGTTATGGGCGCGTGATTGGTGAAGACAGATATAGAAACATGTTAAAAATCAAATATTTTATACACTGAAAAAAATAAGGCATGTTTAGCTTTTCTTTTCATCAAAATAGAACTAGAACTGAAAGCACAATTTGAATACTGAAATGACTTTTCAGAAGTATATTTCCCAGAAATCTGGAGACGCAATGAAAACATGCCTGCCTTCCACGCAGTTCATTGCTTTTACTCTCAGGGAGACTCCACATCATCCTTGGCCTGTGACTGCACAGGTGCATCTTATAGTGACTAAATATTTTGTCTGTGGTGGGTTGACCCTGGCTGGACACCAGGTGCCCAACCAGGCTGCTCTGTCGCTCCCCTCCTCAACTGGATAGGGGAGAGAAAATATAACAAAAGGGTTGAGATAAGGACAGGGAGAGATCACTCACCAATTACTATCATGGGCAAAACAGACTTGTCTTGGGAAAAATCTATTCAATTTATTGCCAATCAAGTAAGGTAATGAGAAATAAAACAAGATCTTAAGATACCTTCCTCCCACCCCTTCCTTCTTCCTAGGTTCAACTTTACTCCCAAATTCTCTGCCTCCTTCCCTCCAGTGGGACAGGGATCATGATCAGTTAATCACATATTGTCTTTGTCGTTCCTTCCTCCCCACGGGGAGGACTCCTTGCACTCTTCCTCTGCTCCATTGTGAGGTCCCTCCCACAGGAGGCAGTCCTCCATGAACTGCTCCAACATGACTCCTTCCCATGGACTGCAGTTCCTCATGAACTGCTCTGGCATGGCTCCCTCCCATGGAGTACAGTTCTTCAGGAACAGACTGCTCCAGCCTGGGTTCCCCACAGGGTCACAAGTCCTGCCAGCAAACCTGCTCCAGCCTGGGCTGCTCTCTCCACGGGGCCACAGGTCCTGCCAGGAGCCTGCTCCAGTGTGAGCTTCCAATGGAGTCACAGACACCTTTGGGCATCTATCTGCTCCAGCATGGGGTCCTCTCCAGGCTGCTGGTGGATCTCTGCTTCACCGTGGACCTCCATGGGCTGCAGGACATCCAGCCTCATCATGGTCTGCACCACTGGCTGCAGGGGAATCTCTGCTCCAGCACCTGGAGCACCTCCTGCCCTCCTGCACTGACCTGGGTGTCTGCAGAGTTGTTTATCTCACATATTCTCACTCTTCTCTTCTGACTGCAGTTCGGCATCTTTTTCCCTTTTTCTTAACCATGTTATCCCAGAGGTGCTACCACTGTCACTGATAGGCTCAACCTTGGCCAGTGGAGGGTCCATCTTGGAGCTGTCTGGTGTTGACTCTATAGGACATGGGGGAAGCTTCTGCCAGCTTCTCGCGGAAGCCGCCCCTGTAGCTCCCCTGCTGCCAGACCTTGCCATGCAAACCCAATACAGTGCGCTAGTGAACTAAGGACAAATGGTGGCAACACAAAAGATCAGAGCAGTGACAGCACTGATGTCACCTGCTGCCACCAGAGAAACGGGGCATCACCTTTTCCACTCCTTCTGGTCCTGTCTCAGCTCTGAAGAGACTAGGTCTTATGCTACTTAGTTTATTTACAGAGAAAGTCACTTGTTTCAATTTCTCTCATGTTTCTGTTTCATGTGTCTTTCTTACAAGCTCTTTCCAAGTATTGAAAGGCTACAACAAGGTCTCTTTGGAGCCTTCTCTTCTCCAGCCTGAGCCACCCAACTTTGTCAGTCTTTCTTTGTAGGAGAGGTGTTCCAGCCCTCTGATCAGTTTGAGATAGGATCAGACCATGTTTAACCTTAATCCAGACAATGAAGATTGCTGGAGAGCAGTTAGTCTTGGGGAGTGGCTGTGGATAAAGGAGAGGCAGAATGTGACAAAGCAACCAGTAGTACTTCTGGTGAACCTTAGGTGGGAGTTGCAGATGCTCTTTTTAGCAGCATGGAGCTACAGATATTTAACTATTTCCTAGGGCACCTACCTATATGGGGGCTGAGAGACTCACTCAAGTTCAGTTTGTCCCATCTCAATGGCAGCTTTAGGTTGAACCTGCTCTAATCCAGGCACTTTATGTTTGTGTCAGCCTCACTTTATGTGAATAAATGGTCCCCACCGCTTTGAAATATACTTGTGCCTCTCTGATAAACTGTTGCATCACATTTTCTCAGCGCTGAAGTCATTTTAAGGAATATTTGTCCATATCTGTTGCTGGCTTCTTGTTCCTTCCCTCATGCCACCGGTCGCTATCCCCTTAGTTATGGTGATACAACTAAGTGGTGCTTACCTGAAAATCAAAGTAATCCACCAAAAGAGGGCTAATTTCAACGACTGCTTACAGCCTAACACCACAAATAGTTGGTTGTCAAAATGCCATGCAGGCATAGAAATGATGGGTTAGGTCAGGAAATGGGCTTCTTAATTCTTTTTCATTGCTGATTTACCTCAGGCAGGAAAAGGTTTTGACCTTCTTGTCACAGGCAAGCTTTCTCCTCTAGTTTCAGAGATGCTGTTTCCTGAGCTTGTTTCAGTGGAATTGCCACCTGCCTCAGAGGTAAATGAAGTTCAATAGGGCTGAGGGCAGTGGCCAAGCCTTTAATGAATTGCTAATCCGTTGTCAGGTAAAACACTAGGAAGGCATCACTACTTGGTCAGACAGTGCTCAAAGCTCAGTGTGATGTTCTTGACACACTGACAGATGTGTTTCACAGAAAAGTGCAAATCAGTAATCCCATTTCATACAGGCACAACTGAGATAACTCCTTACCTCTTGTTTCTTGTTTGAGATATCATAACAGAATCACGGTGTGTTTACCTGTTGACCATGTGTTTGGGAGATACTGTTGATCATGGTTACTTTGAACTGTTCTTTGTCATACAAGGAATGGTATGGGAAAGAAACCGTCTAGGCTTGGATGAAGGCTGACCTTGTACAAGTGCAGTGTTATTGAGTCCCAGTGCTGCTTTGTTGCCCTGGGGAAGCTGCGCCTCACAAAGCCTGATGAGCCTGCTCACAGCTTGTGCTAATGTTTGCTCATCTTTTGGTACAGAAATTACATACTTGCCTAGGCCCTGTGGTCAGTCACTGTTAACATTCAATACTTCTATGCTGTATTTCTCCTCATGGGGAATGCTATGCAGGGGTTTTGTCCTTTTCTCTCTGGCAAATCTATAGTCTCCATTTATTTTTACTTCTCCTCTCCCAGTCTCAAAGATCTTGTTTGCCTCATGATTTGTTGTTTCCTACCATGTGGCTGATGAACCTAACAAGGAGCAGGAGATATCATTACGAGGTCCAGCAGCCTGTCTGCTGGGCTTAGCATATTGTTTTGTATGCTCCAAGGCTTCATCCTAAAATGTACTTCAAATTGTTTGCAAGCACCTCAAACGTTGTATGCATCTGATTGGAAAAATACTGCGTGTTATGTTCAGCAACAAGCCTGGAGCAATTCCAGTCAAACCAACAAACGTAGTAGGACACACTTGTTCACACTTGTTGCCAGGTCAGAGAGAAAACTTACTCAAACAGACTAAAACTTTTTTTTTTTTTTCCTGATCTAAAGAAGTTTAAGGTCTATACTGGTTCTATTTTTCAACAGTTCATTAACACTAAAAGCGTTTATGTGACCATACCAACCATTCCGTGAATCTTAGATATGAATAGCAAATAAGGAAAAACCATGTGACCCTGCCACTTCTATGCAAAAAGGGCAGAAGAACTGGCATGAATCCTCAAAATTCAAATAAAGGCATTGTGTTGCTACAGAGGCAATTTTTTGCAAATGGTCTATCCGTTCTTTAAGGCAGCAGTTGATGCATCTTTGGACATTAGTGTTAGTAGAATGTTAATACCACACATAATTTAAATTGCAATTCAGAAGGTAGGTGCTTTTTAATTCACCATCTGTGTAGTCAACAATAGGAAAATTAGGCTCTGCTTTAATTATCTATAACTTGCTCAATTAATTAGCTTTGGAACATCATACAGTACCTGTATTTGTATACTGGGCAGCTTCAAAAATGTGTGAAGCCTTTTCTTGCAGAGTTTCTTTATCTACTAGGGCAGTAGTTTCCATGTGTTCCTTTAAGGCACAGTCATAACTGTTTTCTTTGACTCCAGCATTATGTGTAGTATTGTATTATGTGTATTTTTATTCTTGTGATGAGTGCCTCATGTATCAGCTGTTCAGAGATCCAGCACCATGGTGTGAGATGGATAGCCTGTTATATTTCCCTTGTGTTGGGATTCCCACTCATTTCCATGGAAACCTGAAAACCTGGAGAAATAGAGCACAGAAGCTATTGCTGTGTTACAGTTCTGTGCAGCCTGAAAAAGCAGACATCACCATGGTGCCTATGAATGCCAGTGTAGTTGTTGGTCTGTCTGGGTTTCCATTCTAAAACCTGTATTTTAGGGGATTTAGGTTTCAGATTTACTTCTTATTTAAACCCAGTTTTACTTTTCTCATGAAGATGAATGTGGTATAAATACATCTAATGGAAGGGGCACACATGCAACTAAGCACATACATTCACACACATGCATACGCAGACATATATGCACATATGTCTCAGTCAAAATGACATTAAAAGTAAAGATGTTAAAATCTGTAAGTATATAACTGGTTCACACAGTAATTTTAATCACTGTCACTTTTAAGGCTTTTCTTAATCAAAAGCAAACAAAAAACTGCAGCACTGTAGTGGGTTCCTGAATTGATAATGAAATATATACTTTTTAGTGAAAGAATCTAAAATATGTGTATCTTTTCCACAAAAAGTCAGAAATTTAACCATTTAATTTTCTTCGCGAGCAGCTGATGCATGACAAATACTGAGAGTGTTTACAGAGACATCCAGCAGAGATAATGAAATGGAGGGTGAAAAATAATTTAGAAAATAAATGAATATGAAGAAACAGATAGAAGGACAACGATTTTGAGTATTACTTCCTCTGTGTTTTCTCAGTGCTACTTTTCAAATCGCACTGATAACCCTAGGTAGCATGTGATGATAATGCACTGATTCTACGGTTTTCTGCAACCTCTATTACTAGTTTTTACTCCTTCCTTTTATGCTGTAACAGGAATATCTGATGGCATTTTGAAATTATTGGTCCTGTGGCACTCCGTTATTTTTTTTTCAACCAGAAAGACACACAGAATGGGACACTATGACTAAAGGGATGTGAAAATTTAATTTGGAGATACCCAGTGTGATTAACAGACAGTTCCCTTTCAGATTAGTTATGCTCCAGTTCACAAGAGAGTATGATCCATGAACTCAAGGAAGAAGGAAGAACAGCAGAGAGAGTAGTTGCAAACCTGCTATTATATCAACTATCTATAGATGTCCTCAGTGATTTCAAATGAGTAACACTTTTGAAAATATCGTTTAAATATGAAGAGCTTAAGCTGCATCTAAATTCCTGTACCTTTAACGTCCTACTTTATGGCTCTCAGATCTCTTAGTTGCCTCACCAATACCAAACACAAGGTCTAGGACTTAGGTGTAATTAAAGATTTGCAACTGCACGCTGTAGGTAGGCAATGTCAGCTAATCCCATAAACATACTATTGTAGATCAGCTTTGGAGAGCTTTGAAAGAAAGGAACAGAGATGTTATAGGAAGAACCTTCATCTGTGTCTTAAGCATGAAAAAAAGCCTTACAGAAAAATGGTCATTAATAATATGAGATTATTTTCTGAAAGGTGCTCTTTGTAGCATCAGCTGTACAAAAATCTAAACTTCCATTGAAAACAAGAATCTTTGCAGGTCTTGTGATTGCAAAGAGAAGCTGCAATATTTGTGGCTTTGAAAAACGTAAAGTGATAGGTATTGCGCAAGATAAATGTTAAAGACATGTGGAGGTGCTGTGTTCTGCTAAGGCTGTGATTTAACCTCCAGGTTAACTGCACTATATCTAATGGCTGTCCAAAATTTGCAGTGTTTTTCTCATCTGCAGTTCCCATTCTGCTGAGAATGCACAATTAGTAAGGAAGAAGAGAAATCTGTGTAATTCCATTGGTTGTAATGAAGATGCAATTCTTGCCTTTGTTTTTGCTAATATTAGTTTTTTTTTCTCCTCTAGATTGACTAATACTACCTTGAGTTAAACAGAAAGACTCTATTTTTGAGAAATCTAGTGGTATTACTGTGTCTTTTGCAACTCTTTTTCTCCATTATGTTTTTGTCCTTATGTATCTTCAGGCAGCTATAATATCAAGCTCTAGTGTTTGCATTTAGCCAATTTTCAGTGAGATTTTTGCTTCTTGTGGCTTTCTTCTCTGTTTGCATGAAAACAGTAGGATGTTTTCATGGGAAGTACTTCTGGGGTATACATCACCTAACTTTTTTCATTGGTGTTAGGTAGCTGTTAGGCTAAATATCTCTGCTCAGCCTTGAAAACTTGAGTCTACATGTACGTGCTATTGCACATATTACTTGTAGTACTATAGTGCATATGGCCTGTAATCACAATCCAGAACTTTGTTCTGCCAAATGCTGTATAAACATATGCCCTGCCCTGGAAGACTTACAGTCTAAACAAATGAATGTTCTCAATTTTTATGTTAGTGGGACGTGAGATAAGTTCAAGGATCTGCATATTAGGTTGCGTTGTAGGCCAGTGTGATCTAATAGAACAGAGCAGAGCCGTACATTACTTTCAGCACATTGATGTGGTGTATCTACGTCATCTGTTAGGAAGATGACATATATTTTAATATATTTTTATCTGTTCATTTGTACATCTACATTTATATATATATATTTACAGCATCTGAGTTTGCATGCAAGTTCAAATTTAGTTTTCTGTGTATATAATACTGTTATGTGGCATCTGACATGATGTATCAACTCTTAAGGATGTGCAGCTCGGAGAAATAATTTTGCATTATACCTTTGTAATATGTGGTGCTCGTTTAATTATTTTTATAAATCTTTGAACAAAATTTGACTGAAGGCCTTCTGCAGACGTGTCAACCACTGGTTTACGCAAAAGGTTGTCACAACTTCATAAAATCACAAAAATTAGAAGCTCTAAGCTTTTTTGCTGTTGCAAATTTTATAAAGGCAGATTCTCCTCCTGTTGCTGGCCCTGGCTCTTTCCCATAGGTGGAAAGAACAGTTGCAACTTTGGATATCCTGTTTCAATGTCCTTGGTTGCCAGAATGCCTCTTCTTCATGAAAGAGTTTCTTTGCCACGAAACATTCTCTCATCCAGACAGCATAATAACTATATTAAAGATATATTTTCTCCTCAGAAATGCTGCCTTGGATCCTAAATTTAATGTTAATGACTTTAACATGGAATTTGGGGAGAAAATAAGCCCATAAAACAGGGAAGCACCTGCACTCTCCAGCGCTGACTTGGGCCTGCATCAGATCAACTCTTTCAGAGTGTGTGTAAAATAAGGCACATGCATACTTCTATAAATCTTCTTAGGTTTACCTCTGTTACTGAAGGATGAAAAGGGAGCTCTTTTTATGCAGAATTCACTTCAGTCCTTTCACCTAGTTGTCAAAGCCTAACGATGCAGTTTCCCATCTTTACAATATGAATCACAGAGGTAAAATCTTAACACCATTGGTCCTGTGTGGCTGGTGGTATAATAGGAGAATATGTCACAAAACTGCCATTAAGGATGCAGAGACATAATTTGGAAAGTCTCAGTTTTCATTCTTTTATCCTGGTATCTTACAAACATGAACAGAATTAATCTGTCTTGCTGTTATCTGAGTAACTGTATTAAGTCAGAATGCAAAGTTTTAACTGAGGGTTCAATATGGGCAGTTCTACCTATTCGGTCTTGTTTGACCGCTTTCAGTTATTTAACATGAGTAATATTCTTTCTATACCTTAAAAGTTCTTCAGACAGCATAAGCTTCTGGAGCAAGAAGTCTCTTTTGTGCCTGGTTAAGAATAAACGTGCTTTTCAATTTGCTTAATATAATCTCTAATTATAATAATAGAATTTACAGGTGCTCTGCTGTCATAGTGATGGCAAGAAATAAAAGAAAATGGAAAAATACAATAAATATATATTAAGAAATTAAAATAAAATCACTTCCACTCTGTCCCTTGATTCCAGGAGTTAAAGGGGCACTGTTTATATCAGCTTACTTGTATTCCAAAACTCATGCAAACACTGAAATCGCTGAGTATGATGGTAATAATGGGTCTGTTTTAATGTACCACTTGTACAGGCCTTGTATAGGCCACTAGATCACTATGCAGTAGTTATCACTACACATGCTGGGTTTTTGCTGCACATGTTAATCTACACATTCCTATCCGTCTGGGCATTTTGTTGTTGTTGCTGTTTGTTTGTTTGTTCGTTTTTAACCCCAGAAATTGCTCTAAACAAGTCTTGGGCAGAAAACTACCAGTGAATATTCTTTATTGTTTTCTTGTGGTCTCCTTGTATCTTTTGAGCATTGTGTAGTATAGTTTTTATGTTTAAACTATGCAAGTTATTGAACAACGGAAGTAGGTGCTCGTGTTTTATGCAACAGCTGCAGTAATCTGTGATCGTGTTTAATTTATGATAATTATGTTAGCAGTGCCATGATTGATATTTTGCTTGTCTGTCTTATTAATTTATCAGCTAGTTGTTGTATTTCTAATAGCTGCAAGCTATTTATAACATAGCGTTTGATAAGCATAATGGTCTGCACACTAACAGCAACAAACATTTCTGATTCCCTGTAGTTCTGAAATAGTACCCTTGCCATCTCTGCAATTAGGCAAAACCTAAAACCAGAAATGAGCTTTTGTTGCTGTGCAATAGTGAAAAGGGAAGAAGGGATGTCCATCTGTATACTTAACAGCAACAACAATTAGCTAGTTTTAACAGACTAAGATTTTTGGTTTTACTGTGCTGCTTTCAATGTGAAGACTGATAATTTACTAAACTACAAGGCTTGCATGTTTTTATAGCATTAAAAAGAGGATTTAATTAATAAATGTTTCCTCTTTACCTGAAATACTTGTCTTTTGTATGGTACATACACACTAGATTTAGCTTATGTTTAATTGTGAAATGAAAACATTAAACATGAGACTCATCTTTTCAATAATGCTTTCGTTTCACGTGGTGTTTTAGTCTTTTTTGTTCTCAAACGCTTATAGTTGTCTTCAACAGTCGTCAGTCTGATTCAGAGCCAGTGAAGATATTACTGTTGTCTGCAGTGGATGCTATAATACTGGATCAGCAAACGTTTGCATGTGAATTAGTTGTGGCATATTTTTGAGTTTTGGGTACTAGAAAGCAGATTTTAAAGTCTGATATCCTGGTTTTTATAAGCAGACAAATTGCATGTGTGACATACTAATATTTATTTGTGGATTTGGTGACTTGGCTTCTACAAAAGCTCATTGGAGGCATCTTAGATCATACATATCTGTGTATGCTTCTCAGTGAAAACCAGAATACGTGTCAGTACTAAATATGTTTAAATTGCATGTTCAAAGCTGATCTATTTTCTCTTTGGATTCAGAAAATGCTGTATTTTCATACATTCCCTATTGAAAGAGTGAATTAGTCGAAGAGAAACCAACAGACTCCTCAATTTAATTACAGTCTCAGATAATGTAGATAAGTTCTGGAGGGTAAACCCCAACCCAATTAAAAATGCACTAGATACGCAAACAGGCTTGGTATTTTTTTCTTCAGAAATCCTGAAGGTGAGTGTGCTGCTTGCTGTGGCAGAACTGGAAGTGAAATTTGCTGAGCAAAGCGGGACAGTTCAATTTCTTTCTTTCTTTTTTTTTTTTTTCCCCCCTCTAATTTTCCATAATGAACTTTTGGTTTACAGCTCTCCAGAAGCTCTGTGCTTCTGGCTGAAGGGTGGGAACGAGTCCTGAGTCAATGTTTCTGCAGGGCTGGGCGCTCTTTTCCCGGCTGTTTGCAGGCACAGCTCCGGGTTCCCCCATCAAAGGGCCTCTGGGCCTGACTTGAATGTGGGTGATTCAAGTGAATGAAGAGGTTGAAACACTGTGTGATTGCAATTACAGTCATTAGGACATTCAAAGTCAAAGCTAAAACTGAAGTTATGACCGCTTTGACCTGAATTTCTATGATTGTGCTTCAGTTTTTTATTGTGCGGTCTTATTTCTGTGTGTGACAATAGGCACTATACATGTTCATGTTCCTCAATATTGGTGAGGGTTATTAAAGTGTCCCACATTTGGCTTGTTCTTTATTCTCCCAGGATTTTAATGATAATTTAAAAATGTGTAGGGCTAATATATTATATAAGAGTTACAGAAAAGGCTGGGTTACGGCCCTTCAAATGTAGTTACATTTCAGCTAATAAAATATGTGCTTGTAGAAACATACACACAAAATATTAGACAAATAGAAATATGGAAACTTCCATTAGGCGTGCTGTATCCAAAAGACCATTATATATACTTATAAGATTTATATGAAGTGAAGTTGTATTTAGCTATTGGTGCTTGTTCAGAACATAAACTCCTGTGAAATTACTCTTCAGTGACAAATCCTATGAGTTGAATGTAAACCTGTCTTTTGAAACACATTACACCTCAGGATGTGCAGGCAGTTGGTGTCAGCACAAGTTACACACGTGTATCAAATATGAACTAGACTGTATGTGCACCTACCCTGCCTGCCTTCCCTAAGCTAGTGGGTTTAAGCCTAATAGTGAAAACAGAACATTTTGTGTTATTTATGAGCCCCATGGTATCCTATATTAGTTGTGGGGTTTTTTTGTGATTGGTAGATTATGACATACAAAATTTAACTCTTTCATGGAATATGACCCTGATTCCTTGAACCACAGCCATTGATGAGTACAAACCACGGTCAGTTCCCTGGGGATCGGATAAGGACAGAGGTCACTGAAGCCCCTCAGAGGTATCTCAGAACACCTCAAACTATTTCCATCTTGCAAAACATTTAACTTCCATATCCATTGACCCAGAAAGAAAACATCAGACCTGTGCAAGCAGTTTTACCATCATTGGTAAAGGTAAACACAGATGAATTGTCATCAGAACTAGTTTAAATGGATTTAACTTGATCCATTCTAAAAGGGAGTTGAAGTTGCACATTTATTTGCCATCTATGAGGTGTTAGATACTGCTCAGTAGTATACAATAATAAAATATGAGTTGCAGGACTGGAATACAATAAATACGGAAATGAATGTGCTTGCATGCTCTGTAACTTGAACTCAAGTTTAGCTTAGTTCCTGTTTGCCAAGACTATTTCCCACAGCATCATGCCTCTTTTTAAAGGAATTTGGACCTTTACCATTGGCATCTAGCAGGTGTGAGGAGTGAAAGTGATTTAATAATCTTTTGTGAAATACCTTTCATTTTTTTCATGTCACTGAAATTTATTTGTTCAGATTTTGGTAAGTCTTATTGGCTTCTTAATTTCCAAAGCTTCTAATGTATTTTCTCTTTTAAAGCACTCTTCTCACCAGTTTCCTTCCATAATCAATAAATTTAGGTCTGCCATGAGCTAGATTACTTTTCTGCCTCTGTTCCTGCACAAAATATAAGAAATTGCCATACTTCAATTTGAGAATTAGAAAAGTAGCCTTTCTGATGTCATATACTTGTCAGTTTTCAACACACTGTGTTTGGGAACAGGATTTTTAGTGGAAGATAAATCATACCAGATCTAACAGCTCAAAAAGAGAAGAAGCTGCTGCTGCTCCATGGTCCCAAGTCCAATCAGCAGCGAGGCTGAAGATGCATGCCCAGCAGGCACATGTACACAAAGCACATGTATATACTACATGTGTACATAAATGCATATGTACACGTGTGGTTACACAGATCCTAGATGGATATAGATAGGTAGACAGTGTCCTGAGTTGGAAGGGACCCACAAGGATCATCGAGCCCCTCTCCTGTCCCTGCATATGATAACCCCACAGTTCACACCATGTGTCTGAGGGCGTTGTCCAGTCTCTTCTTGAACACTGTTCAGGCCGTGACACCTCCCTGGGGAGCCTGTTGCAGTGCTCCACCACCCTCTGGGTGAAGAACCTTTTCCTAATGTCCAACCTAAACCTCCCCTGGCACATCTTCCTGCCATTCCCTTGGGTTCTGTTATTGGTCACCAGAGAGAAGAGTTCAGCACCTGCCCCTTCTCCTTCTCCCCTTGTGAGGAAGCTGTGGACTGTGGTGAGGTCTCCTCTTAGTCTCCTCTTCTCCAGGCTGAACAAATGCAGTGACTTTAGCTGCTCCCCCCTAAACCCTTCACCAACTTCATAGCTGTCTTCTGGACACTCTCCAGTAGCTTTGTATCTTTTTTATACTGTGGCATGACACTCAGAGCACTCATGTGGGCACAGATATCATCCACAGCCTCATCCTATTCTCTGAATGAGTAGGTTGCAGAACCACTAATGAAAATGTATATATGTATGTGTCTCCATATATACACAGTGGATCCCTCCAGCAGCTGGTCCCAGACAGTCTGCCCAGTAGCTGCCCCTGGATCTGTCTCCCCAGTTACCGACATCTGTACACATGAACCCCCCGGCTGCAGCCCTGCTCCAGTCGCTGGTGCAGACCGTCACCCCTGCGCACAGCTGGCTGGGACACCCTGACCCCATAGCCAACCCTTGTGCTCCTGCCCGTAGAGACAAACGGGCTCACACCTGGGGACCCACCGAACTCCCTGATGCCAGGACACTTCACCTGCTCACCCGTTTGTCCAGCTTGATCTTTGCTGGTGGTCACATTCACTCTCAAACCCATGCTCGCTCCAGTCGCTGATGCCAGGGACACATGGAGAGTCCCCACCCAGGAAAGAGAAAGGAGCTTAACAGTAGGACAAACTGCTGCTCAGGCACAGACCATGGCCAGACAAGCATAATGACCAGCCAACCATTTACACTCAACTGGCTCTTTTTATCCCCTTGTTTCTCTATTTTTAGGTAATAAATCCTACAGGTTCTCCAGTCAGGCCTTTTCTGCATGACCTTTTTCATCTTCACAGCCAAGTTTAGATTTTCGTCAGCTTTGAGATGCTAGAATTGAAAAGGTTGTGTTTTGATATTGGTATATTGACAACCCATTGGGTTTTTTTTTTTTTCAGTTCAGCAGCCAAAAAAAAAACCAAAAAAAAAACCAAAAAACAATCCCTCAAATTTAAATAAAATTTTAAAAAGCTTTGCTTTAAGTTGAAACAAAACTTTTTAGCTGAACTAGAACATTGCATCATCAAATGTCTACAGTGAAAGCAAAACAAAGTGAGAAGTGATCCAGGTTTAAAGCCAAATCTCTGCCCCAGGCCGTCTGTCCCTCAGAACAGTACTGTATCCACTAGGCTACAAGAGATTTGGGGGTTTGTCTCCCTTCCAAAGTGCTAAGCTGAAGCATTGAAATATTCACTGAGATAAGATGACTGACTCAATGATTTAGTGGCTTGGTGATTTGTAACACCGAGCAATTATGTTGATACTTAATTCTAATTCTGCAAAAGAGACCATCGTCATGCAGTGAGGCTGATGACAGTTCACCCCAAACTGCCTTGACTTATGGTGGATGAGAAATTTTTCACATGGGTTTTACTGATTTCAGAAGATGGGGGGACTGGGAAACTATTTCTTACATATTCACTAACAATTGCTAGACTATCGGATAAAAAATATGATAATGTCTTTATTTTCAGGGATGTAGCCCCATGCCACCAGAATTTCTAGAATAAATTTAGTTAGCTTTGTGTAAATTTCATTCAGAATCAACAAGAATAAAGAAAATAATCTTCCTTCTCATTTCTTGAAGTCATGTGTAGACATGTTCTGCATCTCTTTTTTCCAGATGGAAGTTCTGCTTCTACTGCAGCTTATATCCCAAAGCCAACTCACTAAACATATCCAAAGCATCTTTAGGAAAACACAGGCTATGGAAAGGATATCTTCTCTCCAAGAAAGAAGTTCTATAGATCCAGTGCTATTTTTCCTTACCTCTAATTTCCACCTACTTTTTCACTCCTCATGTCTAAGAATGTCAAAAATAGGAGAATGAATGCTTAAATGAACTGTGTGCACTTTGGGTCTTTTCCACTCTCACTGACACACAGCCAATGACAAATGCTTGAAAGTGTTTCCTGCCTTCCCACCAGAGTAATTCAATGAATCCCAAATGTATTTACTCACAAAAAGAATATATGGTGAACTTGTAAGTTTAACCAAAAATTCTGCTTATTCTGGCCTGCATTTACAGATTTGGTTGCTGCCTGCAGTGTTCTTCTGAAAATGGAAGGATTGCATTCCCTTTGTGCTTTATAGCAGGAGAATGACTCTCACTCAAAGTCTGAGAATAAGTCCTAAGGATATATTCTCCTATTGTTCAGCAAGAAGGACTCTCCTTGATATCAATAAAAGCTTTGTGTATTCATCACAAGTGGAAGAGGACAAAGGAGCAATTTATATTCTAGTCCTTAATTTGCTCTCCTGCCTGTTTGGTCGCTTTGTAATATATACTCTCAACTTGTAACTTCTATCTTTGCAGATCCCTCTGGAACTTTACTCTAAGAGGGCATGGTTGTATGCTGGTGTTTTCCTGAGGGGAAGATTCAAATGTGATAGTTCTTGTACAAATTTTGCCTTTTTACTTGAAAAGGGTGCTATAAAATATTTGAACTAAATTTCACATGTCCATGCCAAGAATACACTTGTGTTTGTGGTGGAAAGGGCCTGAAATGACAGGGAAATTGCTTTCCCTTCTGCCCGACTTTTCCGTAAGCATTCCAGTAGCTTCTTAGAGTAACTTTCTATCCTGCAGTTTTGTCTCTCTTTTGTCTTGTAGATCTTACAATCAGAAACAAGTGCATTAAATATATTTGGGAGAATCAGACTGGTTTTCTGTCAAAACCATGAGTCTGAATGTTATTCTACTCTGTTAAGAGTGGTCATAGGCCACATGTGATTAAGAGGATTGGAATATTAAGAACTGATTTTAAAGAACTGACTATGCAAATATAGTCATAAGGGGATACAAGAGCACTGTCAAAAACCTTGTTGAAGCTCAGGTAAATGACATCTACTGTACTCCCTTCATCCACAAATGAGGTCATCGTATCCTAGAACACAATTAATTTACAAGACTATGAGAACACATTTATGTCTACTTGATCTGTGCATTTTATTTCCTCAGAATCTTCACCTCATTCTCCCTTCTGTTTGATGGTTGCAAATGAATCTATACATCTGTGGTCATGTTTTGGTTGAATAGTTTAAAAAACAAATTTATTGGAAAGAAAAAAAAAAAAACATAGTGCCTAAATCCTGGATCATTCTAGGTTGAGGCTGAGAAATGTAAGGACAGATACAGTGTTATCTTAATGTAACTCTGAAGTAGTGCCATAACTTTGTAGTTTAAGTACCGTGGTAGGGATCACATGCTAAGCATTGATATTTTTAGTTGTCTTAAATAACTTTAAATTAGTTTAGTCCAGATTTTCAGTTAACTTGTGTTAATATATACTCTGCATCTTCTTTCTACTTAATCTTTAGAATTGCCTTTTCTTTCTTCTGGGTCATTTTACATGAGTTCAGATTAACAGCGAACTTAATGACAATTGCAGAAAACAGCAAATAGCTTCTTAAAGTAAATTAATAGATATATTGTGAAAAAATATGTCCTGTACTTTCAGTTTAAATCTAGGATATTATTTCCTTATTTATTTCACACAGCGTTGGTTCCAATCAGGATTTGTTTGTCTTCTATTATTTGGAAGTGGAGGTCAGTATAGGAGTATAGTTACTGACTTTCATATAGTGAGATACTTGGGGACCCATTGAAGTAATTGGTAAATGTCCCATATATGAAACAGGTTCACAAAACATATCCATCTTCTAAAAACATATTCAGATTATCAGGAGCCATAATTGACAAATATAATTATTAGACAATGAATTGCTTTTGGGATACACAGACATCCTGAAAAAGGTATTTTAGAACTTGGATTTTCCTGTTATTTTCTGAAGAGAACAGTCGAAAGTCTGTTTACAATTTTTTAGGAAGATCGCACAAAGTACTATATATGAGATACACTGCTCATGTAAACTGTTTACAATTTTCTCCAGGTCATGTTTCTTTGACTAGGAGAATATAGAAGCATTTTAACTGTGGAAAATACATTTGACATATTTTATTTCATTCACAGAATCACAGAATCACAGAATGTCAGGGATTGGAAGGGACCTCAAAAGATCAAGTCCAATCCCCCTGCCAGAGCAGGAACACCTAGATGAGGTTACACAGGAAGGCGTCCAGGCGGGTTTTGAATGTCTCCAGAGTAGGAGACCGACAACCCCCCTGGGCAGCCTGTTCCAGTGTCTGTCACCCTCACTGAGAAGAAGTTTCTTCTCAAATTTAAGTGGAACCTCTTGTGTTCCAGTTTGAACCCATTACCCCTTGTCCTACCATTTGTTGTCACCGAGAAGAGCCCGGCTCCATCCTCATGACACTCACCCTTTATATATTTGAAAACATTAATGAGGTCCCCCCTTAGTCTCCTCTTCTCCAAGCTAAAGAGCCCCAGCTCCCTCAGCCTTTCCTCATAAGGGAGATGCTCCACTCCCTTCATCATCTTTGTTGCCCTGCGCTGGACTCTCTCCAGCAGTTCCCTGTCCTTCTTGAACTGAGGGGCTCAGAACTGGACACAATATTCCAGGTGTGGTCTCACCAGGGCAGAGTAGAGGCGAAGGAGAACTTCTCTTGACCTACTAACCACCCCCCTTGTAATCCACCCCAGGATGCCATTGGCCTTCCTGGCCACAAGGGCACAGTGCTGGCTCATGGTCATCCTGCTGTCCACCAGGACCCCCAGGTCCCTTTCCTGTACACTGCTCTCTAATAGGTCATTCCCCAACTTATACTGGAACCTGGGGTTGTTCCTGCCCAGATGCCGGACTCTACACTTGTCCTTGTTATATTTCATTAAATTTTTCCCTGCCCAACTCTCCAGCCAGTCCAGGTCTCGCTGGATGGCAGCACAGCCTTCTGGCATGTCAGCCACTCCTCCCAGCTTGGTGTCATCAGCAAACTTGCTGATAGCACACTCTAGTCCCTAATCCAAGTCATTGATGAATATATTGAATAATATAGGCCCCAGTACTGACCCCTGAGGCACTCCACTAGATACAGGCCTCCAACTGGACTCTGCCCCATTGACCACGACTCTCTGGCTTCTTTCCTTCAGCCAGTTCGCAGTCCACCTCACTACTTGGTCGTCCAGACCGCACTCCCTCAGTTTAGCTGTGAGGATGCTGTGGGAGACTGTGTCAAATGCCTTACTGAGATCGAGGTAGACCACATCCACCGCTCTGCCATCATCTATCCACATCGTTATGTCCTCATAAAAGTCAATGAGGTTGGTCAGGCACGACTTCCCCCTGGTGAAGCCATATTGACTACCCCTAATGACCCTCTTATCCCTGATATTCCTTGAGATGGCACCAAGGATAAGTCGTTCTATCAGTTTCCCAAGGATGGAGGTGAGTCTGACTGGTCTATAGTTACCTGAGTGTCCTTCTTGCCCTTTTTGAAGACTGGAGTGACATTTGCTTTCCTCCAGTCCTCAGGCATCTCTTCCATTTCCCAAGACTTGGCAAAGATGATGGAGAGTGGTCCAGCAATGACTTCAGCCAGCTCCCTCAGCACCCACGGGTGCATCCCATCCGGACCCATGGATTTATGGATGTCCAGATTGCCTAATTGCTCCCTGACTGAGTCCTCATCAACTAAGGCAAATTCCTCCATTGTCCTGCCTTCCTCTGGGGTCTCAGGGGTACAGGGCTCCCCAGGACAGCCTCTGGCAGAGTAGACAGAGACAAAGAAGGCATTCAGTAACTCTGCCTTCTCTGTATCTTCTGTCACCAGGGCACCCACCGCGTTCATCAGTGGGCCTACATTGCCTCTGGTGTTAGTTTTATCTGCCATGTATTTGAAAAAACTCTTTGCGTTGTCGTTGACCCCTCTCGCCAGGTTTACTTCTAAGGAGGTCTTAGCTTTCCTGGTTGCCTCCCTACATCCTCTGACAACAGCCTTATATTCTCCCCAAGTGGCCAGCCCCTCCTTCTGTGATCTATAAACTCTTCTCTTCCACTTGAGCTTACCCGGCAGTTCCCTGTTTAACCACGCAGGTCTCCTGGCTCCCTTCCTTGACTTCCTACGTGTTGGGATGCTCTGATCTTGAGGTTGGTAGAAACAGTCCCTGAACATTAACCAACTATTTGGGCCCCTTTACCTTCAAGCAGCCTTGCCCATGGGATTTCCCCTAGGAATTGCCTGAAAAGGCCAAAGTTTGCCCTGCTGAAGTCCAGGGGTGCAATTCTGCTTGTTATTCTGCTCCTGCCACACAAGATCCTAAACTCCACCATTTCATGGTCGCTGCAACCAAGGCAGCCCTCAACCTTTACCGCTTCAACCAGATCCTCCTTGTTAGTGAGGATGGGGTCCAGCCGTGCACCTCTCCTAGTTGGCTCCTCCATTCTTTGAGACATTAGATTTTAAAGAAATTCTTTAAATCCTTTAACTTTTACATAGAATAATGTAATTTTTTTAAGTTATAAAAATAAAAGCTGAGCAAACATTGGCTGTAAAAGTAGTAAAGGAATCTTACCTGTAGAAATTTGAATCGTGGATCATGGCTGACTGAAAATCTGCCTTTACTGAGTAACTTGATAGTCACAAGGCTTTTTTGAACTGCACAAAACATTTTTGAACTGCAGTCTTTGAATATAATCAACTTATTGCATTTTCAGGAAATCACAATTTTTGTCTTGAACATTTTACTTTTATCACATTACGAGTATGTCTAATACTACTGATTAGGAAAAAGTGAGATTTTTAATAATTTTAGCAACATGCTTGATTGGCAATAACAATTATGTAGTAATTCTAGTATATATTAGTACTTGCCATATATTTTTAAAGTCATAAGTGATCACCTACCTTTGTGTAGTATAGACAGTGAATGCTCTACCTTGAGGAAACATTCGGCAATTTTGGAGAGTATTTGAGAATCCAGTTTTTGATTTTGAATAAACCAAATTGGGAAGGAAAAATTTTGCAAGTCCAGATCTAAGGCTCTTAGAATCACAGAATTCTTGACTTTCTGTACTTCTGGTACATCACGGCTAGAGGGAAACCAGTTTCATTTACTAAGCAAGAATTGTCTGAGCTGAAAGTTTTGGAACTTGGGACTGAACCTTTCAGCCTCCATGCTTCTAGCAAGAAGTTCAGATACCCTGACAATTTTAAGAAGAATGATCATTCTGAGGACTACGTGTCTGCAAGGGAGGAAAATGCTGAACTACCTCCCCACGAGGGAGCAAAAAATCACCATTTGTCTTGCAAAGTGACCCAAAGCTCTGGATCCCTCACTGCTGGGAGCCCTGAGGGAGCCCTTATGGTAGCTATGTGAGCATATCTTGAGACAGGGAGAGCAGTGGTGACCGTGAAACTTTTGGAAGCTTAGTCTCAGCTAACTCTATGAGGGGACTCATAGCCTCAAATCTGTGTACTGTAAAAACCTGAATTCTCCAACGGGTTATCGGAAAAGCAAACAGAAAAGCAGATGAGGGCTCGATGAAAACTTGCCCTTTATTGTTAGAAGTTACTGACCGTGTCTGAATACCTCAGTGGTTTCCTGGAAAATTAATACAGCCTTAAAGGTTTTGCAGCTATGGATCATGTTCTGCCCTTCAGCTACAGCAGCGCAGAAATCCCTCATGCTCATCTGGCTGCCCAGGTCCTCCTGGCTGATATTGCCTTAGCAATGATGAGCTTTGGTCTTTCATGCATGGCCCACATTCTTTGTTCATAGGTACAGGACCTTGGCACTGTCATGTTCTTCAGATGAGTCAAATCTGCCAAATGACTCAGGCCAGTATATGTAACTGGTCTGTCTCCAGCATAGTTTACCCCTCTTAATTTCTGTATTACCTGCATATTTCAGCAGCGTATAATCTTCCGAAGTACTGGTGAAAATACTGAATATTATAGGGCTAAAACATATACCTGTGGGATTATAGCAGAAAGGCTCATATATAAATATATGTATTTTAATTTTTACAAGTATTTTTGTAAAGAAAAGAATTTTTATACATAATATGTTTTTCTGCAGAAATATTCATCAACCATTATAAATATGCTGATTTTATGAAGTGATTGTATTATTGTCTGAACATTCACTATGAGAAAGCAAAATGTTTAGAAGGTGTCTAAGTATGCTATATCCTAACATAGCTACCTTTATCAAGGAATTTTGAAGTATTATAAACAAGCAGTTTCAGGTGTTGTCAACTACAGATTTTCCATGATAAAGTATTGACTGGTACTAATTATGTCATCGTCTTGTAACCCTTATCAGCTTTTGTACGATGTTACCAAGGGTCAACATCAGGAAGATTAACTTAGTGCATCACACCATCCCCTCAGCACTTAGTAAAGGTTAACTTGAACAGTTACAAGAACCATTTTTTCAGATTTGTTTTTTCAGTTCTCCAGCATTTCCTAAGTGCTCAGGATTGTAACATATCAACAGCAATGTCTTGGAGAATGATCAGGCTATGTTAATTTGAGGGGGCTAAATGTTGCCTGGTTCATGGTCTTCATGATACTAGGTATTAAATATTTCAAAGTAGTAACAATAATAATAATAATCATCATCATTATCATCATAATCTTCTTCCAATTGTATGTGATTTCTTATTATTACCATGTTTCACATTTACCATTTGGTTTTCACTGATATTTTTAGTTCTTCTTACTGATAGTTCATGTTTTCTAGTAAAGTGCCCTACATGTGTGTACATGCATATGAATTATTTTTCAATCTTCATGAGCTATAAGGTGTTTTTTTAAGTTTCAAATTGCTGAGTTTTAACTTTTTTCTCTCTCTTTTTAATTGCTGAATCCTTCTGGTGTGATTATGCATTTTTAAAAAATCTTTTAATTAAGTATTTTTCAACTGCTCCTAATCATAGTAATTTTATGTTTAAAGACTCTCTTCTTAGTTTGGCTCATGTTTATTTGCAGCTTTCATTTACTGACACTTTTAAAGCACCTTGTGTTTGTGTGTGCGTCTTTGTTTTAGTTATTGGGTTCAGATTCTGTACATTAAGACATAACAAGTCTTAGTTGCCTGCATGCAGGTGACCACACAGGGCCTTTTTTCATTTTTACCCAGAAAAGGGAGATTTAGTATAGAATTTCATTTATCTGGTTAGGTAATTTCTTACACGAGAAATTTATCAGACATAATCATCCTAAACTTCAAGGATATTCCTGTGGTTATATCATTCATCTGCCGCTCCATAAGAATCCTTCACTGCAATACAGATTTATTTCCTTTCCATTTTTTTTCCAGTGAGAAGGAAACTACTCAACCTGTTTTCTCTCCTATTTGCTTGTCTTTAACACACCTTCCAATATAAGAGACCTTCTCTTGTACCACGTCTTGTGATTTATTAGAGCACTGATCTATAACTATCCAGGGTCTTGTTTCTGTGAATCTTCAATAACATTAATGCACATAGCGGTGATACAGAGTTGCAAGCTCTACCTCTCTCTGCCCGTCTTCCCTAAGTACAGCATATCCAATACTTTGATTATTTTTAATTGTGACTTACCAGGTTTAATTTCTACCGAGACCCTTTTTGTTTTCCTTCTCAGAATTAAGAATTTAGACCTTTGCATTTTCATCTCTAAAACTTCTCTTTGTAGCCATGTTAAGAATTTCTTTTCTTCATACTCCTGATGTGTTGCTCTTTGCTTTCATACATAATCTTTTAGGTGTCTCCTCTTAGATGCCAGGCTAAAACTAACTCTAGCCAGCCTGTTCTCATGGTCGATACATTCTCCTCTGGAACAGTGACTCAGTATTCTGCAGAACGGTAATGTAAAGGTCGTGAATAAAGTAGGACTACTGAGGTGAACTCCTTATGAGTCAGTAAGGACCATGTTTCCATTTTCTGCATGTGAAAATGGGGAGGAAGTCCATGTTTGTGTGAGGTTAATGGCCTCAGGAGCAGAATTCCGTTCCTTCCCATGGAAATGTCAGGGGTGTGTGTGGGGATGCTGTGGTGGGCTGGCAGGTGACCCTCCTTTCACTGAACCAATGTGTGCCTCATGTAGAACTTCAGGATATTGCTTCCTCCCAGCATCTAACATTGAACACCTGGAAGAATGAAGGCTGAAGGTTTGATGTGAAACATAAAATCTCGAAGATCTGTGAGCGAGCATATAAATAAAGCAAGGTTCATTTGGCTTAACATAGGCACCTGCCATCATTTGCGGTGTCCTAGAGCATCCAAGATGTTTTCATGTACTACAGGGCATCTAGGTCACAGACTAAGGCAGGTAGATCCTTGCCTTTTCTGTAGAAGCAGCAGGCTATGTAGGATACACAACAAAATTTAAAGTAACAGTGCAGCTTTTAAAATCATTCTTCACTTCTTTGACCTGCTTCTGGATCTGGATTGTATGGATCCTATGAGGGCTTTTCCAGCTTAGTGATTTCTTCTTAGACTGTCAGTGTAGCTAAAAGTGTACTCACAGCATTCTCTAAGTGCTTACCTTCATTTAGAAAGACAGGCAAATAATCTATTTTGTGTTATAGTTTGCCTCTTCTGAAATTACACAGACTATCATAACAACCTGGGCAACATTTCCAGGTTAAGATCGTAATAGTTCTTTCAGCAGATTTTTTGAGTGGTGACAAATGATGATAGATAATGTCTTCCAAACTTTTTAAAAAACATGCTAAGCTGGAGATCAAATAACTCCACTTCTGGTCTCCTGTCAAGTCCTTTTGCATTGCAGGAGTTACAGAATAGCATAATGTACTGTTTTCTTTTTAGTAAAGTGAAAAGAATATCATCATCTGGTGGGTAATTTCTTCCTTCTTAGTTACCTCCATCATTTGTGTTAAGGTGCTGACCAAAGAAAGCTAAGTGATTAAAGGGTTAACTGCAAGTCACTTGGACCTGTTTCTTTGTTTTGGGGTGAGATATGTGACACTCTTACCAGATATCAATCCAAGAATATTGCTATAAACCAATGATTGATTTTTTTATTTTCCCCCTGGGGGAACGGGAGCCCTGTGGTTGATTTCTCTGCTTCCTGACCTTTACAATATCATCTCTGTGTACGAAACCACTGCGGATCCATTTTGCCATCCCGTTCTTCCACATCCAAAGCAGCTGATTATACAAATACTGCACACATTTTCCCTGACACAGTCTCTCAGCATAGTTCAGTGCAATCAGCTTGTGTTGTACAAAATTGTAAACTTTAGCTGGTCTGTGCCATTTACCTTTGAAAGTCTGGTGACAATAGTACATGGAAGATCCAAAGAAACCATGTGGCCTCATGGTAACTACTGTAGATCAGTGTTTATGATACTTTCTGAGGTCTAATCTGCAGCCCTGCCCCTGTCTGGTAAAGATTTAAGATTGCTGTGTATTTATTACTGCATAGAGAGCTATGTCAGATAGGCATGCTGTTTATAAAATGAAGGTAAAGGTTTAGCCGTATGTAGCAAGTGAGCGCATTCCTGAAATGTGAAAAACACATCTAAACGATGAAACACATTGGCAAAGGTCATAATGGCATATTAAATAACATGAAATCTTTGCAGTTCTAATGATGACTCTTTATGTCCTTTTCAACCATTATTCCTTTCTCCCTTTCCCACTGCAAAGTGTTCGGTTAGAAAGTGACCTGTGGTGTGTGAGCTCTTGACTTCATTTTTAAATTGTATAGAAATCTGTTGAATCCTTGTTTCAAAATACATGGGAGTTATCAGGGGTTTATGTCAGAAATATCCCTTCAAAAGAGGAACCAGTGCTTCGATGCACACAATTTGCTATGAAAGCAGAGCATGCAAATAGACTGATTAAAGCAAAAATTACCTCATTTTCTGTTTTTAAATAAACATAAAGATCCTAAAAATCCCTTGTAAGGTGGACTTCGCCTTACAGGATAAAATGGAATTAAAATACTGTCAATAAATTGTGTGAGAGACTGTATCAGTCCATGCATTGATAGTCTGTGCATGCAGGATAAGAACATTGACTGCCTGCTAATCTATTCCCAGATGGAGGTGGATGCAGACGAGAAGCGCCATCGCACACGCTCCAAAGGTGTTCGAGGTACGTCTCTTGCTTCAGTAAATCACTCAAGGCCCCCGCTCAGGGTGACCTCCATCCTCCAGAATCTCTTTGCACGATGCATTCTGACCCTTGCTTTTACACAACCTTTCTGGTAATTTTCTGTAGAAGAGGGGTACTTGTAATAGATGATAAATTTTTATATATTTTCCATCTCTCTGCAGTTCCCGTGGAACCAGCCATACAAGAGCTGTTCAGGTTAGTGCTCTGAGTGTAAAATGTATCCCCATTAGCAATTTAGAAAATTCAAGCCTTTTAATGGGTATAATGCACTTTCAAGTTCATTGGTGGTTTGCTCATGCCCTGCTGCACTGATGAAATTAATTCCCTCGAGACTTGCTAATAAAAAGCATCCCCTCTTTTTTTCTCCTTCAGTTATTTGATTTCTCTTTCTGTCTTTGTTGCCCTCCATCTCTGTAATACCTACTGCCTGCTTTTAGTATAATCTTTCTACAGCACACCGGCACCTATTTAATTAATTCTCTCTCTTTCACAGCTGTCCCACGCCTGGCTGTGATGGCAGTGGTCATGTCAGTGGCAAATATGCAAGGCACAGAAGGTAATACATGTAATTTTTCATAATTTAGTGAAGAGATTTGGTAAACAAGTTATCTGGCATGACCTTGATAAACCAAACAATGATAGAAATTAACAATTAGACATTCTAGAAGCCATTCGGATTCACTTTTTTTTTTTCTTTCTGAATGTCACATACAATCTAACTGCCATTTTTTGCTGAGGAAGCTCCTTCTCATTGTCAGTCTGCTCTCTATTTTTGCATACATTTCTCTTGGTCATGTCTTGCAAATTAAAATTTGGCCCTGCTGACATGTTGGTGCCAGTGTGACTTCCATTATTTAATGTATTTTATAAATGAATGGAAACGAGCTTCTGAACATTTAAGTTTGATGATCACGTTAGATTCAAAGGTCAGAGCCTAAGACAAATGAATCATAAGAATTCATGGTTCATATGTTATATTGTAGTTATAAATATCTTCAGTTTTGAAACCATGCTATGTGGGGGCATCTCCTTTAAGAAAATGTTTTTAGCTGTTTATTGTTAATTATATATTAAGATAGCATGTGTTACACATGCTACATGTGCTTCAAATTAATTTAGAGCTCAATCTTTCCATTTCTGTGACTGCAATGTCAATAGCATTGTACATCTGGATAAACAGCATTCCTTTCCTGAATCATTTGTCTATTAATTTCTTGTACAATATTTTGAGAATTTAATAGCTCTAGAATACATTAATTTTTTTCACATGCTATGCATTTCTTTCAACATACTTTGTACAGCAGCCCCTTGTAGGAGATAAAATGGCTGTTGTTCTGAATAGAAAGAGATGTTCAAACCAGTGTTTAAATTCTCCTTGAACTGTTAAGATTTTTTCCATTGTTGACTTTCTCTGGTTTTAAAGCACTTGTGATGTTTATAAGAACACATATTTCACACCAATTCTGATAACTGCTTTGTAATGAGGGCATATATTTTTTAATGAATTAAATTCAAATTATATGCTTGTGGTTAAGGCATTTATTTGAAACAGGAAAAGATACCAAACAGTGACATTCAGTCCCCTCAGTGCCACTCAGTCCACTCATCTGCCTTTTTTCTTATCAGTGAATGAAACTCAGGGTCAAATCCAGAAAATACCTTCAAAATTAAACCAAGGTGATATGCCTGGTATTCAAATGCTTTTAAATTACATTTGTGGTTATGTGAAGGATCTGGTTAGGTTGGAACACTGGTTTAGGAGAAGTAGCCAAAGTCATTTGCCTTAAATTCTTTTTGAATTCACTTGTGACTTTTCATTTCAAACCATGGATTTCTATTGTCCATTTTTCTTCACGTAAATACAAGCATCACCAGTAATTAATGAATGACACCAGATCCTTCTTCTCCCTTAGCAATTTCACAAGCAGTCAACAGTTAAATGACATGATTATAATGTCCTTTCTAGTTACAAGACTGTAACTAGGTACATTTCTTCACACTTCATGAGATTTCATGCAAATTTCAAAAACAAAAGTCTTGAAAGATACAGAATGAAACACTTCAGCTTAAAAAAGAATCCAACTTTTCTTCTGAATTGCTCTAAAATGGCTCTGAATTGTCTGTGTTTGTGTAAAATCACCCTTTTTGGGGGAGTGGAAGGAATAGATGTGAGGTATGGAAAGATTACATGCAGTTTTGAGACATTAATTCCACATTTTGCTTTCTTGACATGATTCTGGTATGTCAGTACACGAACAGACTGAATCTTAGAACTGTTAATTAAATGAAATTTTGGGCGGATGCACGAAGAATAAAAATTGGAAATACACCAAAAATTCTTTTTTTTTTCCTCCTGGCTAAATATTTTGTGGGGTTTTTATGTTTTCTTGCCATCCTGATTGCCAGTCCACTAATCAAAATATATTTAACCAATATATGTCTTAGTGTAAAAGCACAAAGTTCTTTGTTGAGGTTTGCAACATACATATTTACTTTCTAAAAGAGAATTCTTTTTTGAAGTAATCCAACCAACACATGTTAAATTTAAGTTTATGAAAGAACCTGAAGGAATTTATCTTTTTCTCTTTTCTGTTTTGCCATTTGAGTGGGAAAGACCCTCAAACATTTCTTCCAAGGAAATCAGACCGTCTTAAAAATTTAATGTGTTCAGGGAATTGCATATCTCAGCTGATGCCTAACTCAATTCCGTTAAGACCTAGAGAGCATTTTAATGAGGTTAAGACCTTTCCATTCACAATACCAGACTGGCTCGTTATTAGGAATGAAATGTATTTGCTTCCACTAGATGTAGTCAGAGCTCTCCAGAATTCTATTTTTTCTATAACATCTTGAAGTCTCTGGAATTTCAGGGCTTTTTTTTTTTCATTATAATGTTGTGATTGTGATAGCAATGTGACAGTGAAAACCGTGTTCAGATACTACATTAAACTTGCAGTGAAATAAACAGATCCTTTAAAATTTTCAGACAGATACAGGGGATGAAATGTTCTTGTGCCGATAAAATATCAGGTAGAAGTTAAAGGAGACCTTTATCATATATTTTGTACTGCAATTGTATTTTTAATTACGGAAGGGCTGCAGTGTTAGGGTTAGCTGGGGAAACCAGCAGGCCTTACATGTCACTGGTATTTCCTTTGAGGCGTATCAAAGCACAAGGCTGGTACTGGTTGGGTAACGGTGGTAATGGTGACAGCTTGTTGTATCATTTCCACATTTATGATTTTTTCTTTGTGTCATATCTTAGTTTGAAGTGAAACCTTGCGTGACTTAGTTGGTACTTTGCTCTCAGCTCTTAGGTTTGATGCTTAATTTTAGCTTGCTGGTTGGTCACGCTACAAGACAGCTGAGATGGACAGGCTGCTCTGCAGGGCACTTCAGGCCAGGGTGCCAGGATCTCTAAAATTAACTCAGCGAAAGTTCCTCTCTTCAGTGACTGCACAGAAAGTTGGGGAAAGATTAGCAGCGCAGTGCACACACTGAACGTGAGTGCCCAAAGTTAGGTGGTGTGCCCGCCTTCTTCAGAGCAGACTCAGCTCTTTCTTTTTGTGTTTTAGTATTACCTAGAAACATAAAGCTATCATGAACCCTCTAGCACTGTTGATGTTGCACAGCAGGAGGCAGTGCCTAGACCTTAGAGTTTACACAGGTAGGACTTCAGTACTACTTGTTTATGTTTCCAGGCACCTGCAGCCAGCTGAACTACTCACAGAGTGTGCAGTTAAAGAAACACATGGATCTTTGCAGCACCAGGTCCTAAAAAATAAAAAGACAAAGCTTGTGAAAGTTATGAAAACAAAACCAAAACCAAAAAATAAGCCATAAACACATTCAGATAGTGTTGGAGAGGATAAAAGAATTCAAACCTTGAAGTGAAAACCAGACCCTCCCTGGACCATACTCCTGATGCTGTTTATTTGGTATGGTTGGTAGCTCTTCACATCCACTCCGGATAGCAGCCTAATAATGAATGTTCAGACCTGTGAATTAATTTTGAACAATAAGCTTGGTCCAGATCCCTGAATACTTTTTGCTGTGAACAATCCATCTGGCTATGTAGCAGTTACTCAAACCACACCAGGAGAGTGTTCCCAGAACTGTGTTTTCAGGACTTCTGTCTGCTAAGTATCTGAAGAAAAACATAGATTGAGTGTTGTTTCATTGCAATTAGTAGGAACTTTGCCAGTTTCATTCATCAGCTTTAAAGACAGCAGGATTCACATTCTATGTATGCAAATGTAAAAGCAAGTCCAGTTTCTGCTCTAGGTTTTGCAGGAACAAATTCCACAGTTACACAGTAGTTACTCTGGAGTCACAATGCAAACTGGCCTGTGTTATTTACTGAGTAGATGTGAATGATGGGTTTAGAATTATTACAATCTACTGTGTTGCTTTGCGTTTAGCGTTTTTTTAAACACATCATATACCAAATAGATGCCTATGCTTTGCCATGTAAATAGGTGTGTAGACACATTACAAAAATCCTAACTGGATTCCACTAAAAAAATATGGTTTACATGCAATAGCCTATTTCAAAAGCTTCTTCACATGATAGTATTTTGGTTTTTTTTTTCTCAAGTAACAAAAGCAATTAGATTCTGTAATGGATTAATCACTTTCCAAATGCCACATGCTTCAGAATGAAACACATTCTAACAAATAGGAGCCCCAAAAAGAATCTTAATCTGATAGCATGACACTATGTATATTAATTCAGGATTCTTTTAATGCATATATCAGTGCATATCTGAAAGCAAATAAAGCCATTGTATAGAAATTAAAGCAAAACACTGTCTTAGTCTGAAACAATATGCATCAAATTTCAGTGAAGGATGAATTGTTAAGGCCAAGTTATAAACATTTCAGATCTAAAATGGAAATAGTGATACAATTTCATTGCTGAAAATAAGAGTTCAGATAAAAACCAACTTAGCAAGGAATTCTGCATGCCTTTTCTTCAGTTCATATTGCGTTTGTAAGGGATTTGTTTTTCATTAAACACTCATACAGTGTCTTGCAAAAAGAAGCCAGTCTCAAAAATGAAGAGGGATCATAAAATAATGTTTGGATCTATAATGTGTGAATTATCCCTAACCTTCTAAAATATATTGCATTTTAATTTTCCATCAAATTTCTCGATATCAGCCAGTTCTTTGTTGCTTTAGTAGACTGTCTCTGTTTCTATTATATTATACAGATAGAATTGTTTTGACCATCTTTTGATTTTTAAGTATGAGATTTATCACTTCACACAACAGATTTATTTGAATTTATAAATACCTTAGAGTTTAGCATTGCTGTTTTGATTAGGAAAAGCCCCACATACGCTTGTATTGCCTTGACATTATATACTGTAGTTTAGTTGTCTATATTTTAGAACAGAGTGAGTGAAATAATTCAGGCTCCCAAACTTCAAAATTAAAAGACTCAAATGTCTCTCTCTTATTAGAAAATTATTGGATTTCTGTGGCTTGTTGTGCCATATTTCTTATTCAAATTTTTTCATTTCATATACCTTTTCACCCACCAGTTTGATTGCCATGGCTGCAGCCGTGGGTGAATAATTGCCTGTCTTCACAGGAGCATGTTCTGGAGCTAAAGTCGAGTGCTTGCTTCCTGATGTATGCCTCATTTGGATTCTGCCGACAGCCTAGGGGCTGTATTATTCATGCCTTGACAGATAGCACTCACTAAAAGCATTGGAACAGGGCCAGGTACTGGCAGAGAGATAGCGGAGCATTGCAACTTGCAACTGAGAGGAGCATCTATAATACAAAAAAGAGAAATCCTCATACCTCCCTTTTACTGGTCTCACTTTGATGGAAAATTCATTTGCATCAAAATAAAATACCCTAAAAATAAGTACTTTTTTTCTAAACCACGCTTGAAAGTTTAACACAATTTTCCACATTTAATTGCAAAGCTGATTTTAATTAGTAAGGCCCTGCATGTGAAAAATGAAGATTCACTTGGGTGAGTGTAACACATTGCAGTGTCTGCTGAATGCTCTAATTAATGTATGGCTGCTGTACAACAGGGTGCACTGTGGGATATTTATGAAAAATTCTGTGCACGCAGCCAGTCTATCTGTATTTTGGTTCTCGAATCCACAAGAATAAATAACTTTTCCCCCTTTATTCTTTATGAGGCATCATTGTGCATGCCATCACTCCATCCATAAACTTTAGTGCATGCCTGTCCTTTTTACTATTTATCAACGATATTATAAATCAGAAGCCAGGACATACAAATTTTAACATTAAGTTGATAGCAGAGCATGGTTACACGCTGCGCGGGACCCAAGGTCCGCTGATGCATTTGTGTTCAAGCCTCACCACAGAACAGTGTGGTCCTTATTGTTGCTTGCTTTTATGATACTGTGACAAATCCCACTGAGTGCTGGAAGTATAGACAAATGTATATTCATTTCTCTCTAAGCTGGTAGTCAGCCTTCATTATAGTGTTAAATAAAGATAAAATGATTCACTGGATATTTAGCAGATGAAAAACCATACTCTGATACTGCCTATGCAATATAATACTATTTAATTTAGTGGCATATTTGCTAAAGATTTTGGCAAGTTGTGGTAAATACCAAGAATAATATTATAAATGTATTTTATGTAAAGTAATCCAGCATTCAGGGTTTGTGAAAAAACGTTAATAAATGAATCTGCACTGCTTTGTTAAATCCAGCTAAAGAGAAATAAGTAAATAAATAAATAAAGTGAAAGAGCGCAGGGATTTTCAAACAGAACACTGCAAACAATAAATAAATGTGCTGACAGAGAATCTATAATGTATTAGAGGTCTGTATTGGCTGCTGTCTGGGTTCAGCAATATATCCTTTGTCTGATTGTTGATTAATGATTAGAAGGGTGCAAAGTTGGGTCTGAAACGTCAACCAAATATACACCAGCAATTGGCATGTGGCTCTGCATGCTGGTGGCCATTGTGTAGAGGTGACTACACAAAGGAACCGCAGTTCAATTCCTCCTCCCACCATCTGGATTGGGAATAGCAATTTCAGTGGCAGCAAGTTGTGGGATCTGCGTGTGCCAGGAGTACTTGCCTAATAAAGAGTGGGGGGAAATAAAATCAGAGGCAGGAGCATGGAAAGTGCCGACCCAACTGTGCAGCAGCAGCAAACAGCAGATTTGGGATGCGCTTTCTGCAGTGGGTCCCCAGGCTTGTGTGTTGCTGAAATGATATGCTCATTTCCTTTCACATGGCAGGTGCTGGGCATATTTCTCATGCAGCAGCCCACTTACAGCCACAGTGTTTGCTGTGGAAGAACCTGTCTGGAGATGTTGCCATCAGCCACAAAATAAATGAAGACCATGCAGAAAGTATGGGAAAGAAAATTAAAAAAAAAAAAAAATAACAGAACATCCAGTAATACTGGGCAGATGATTTCCCCAGCAAGATACTGGAAGGAGCTATACACATTTTTCCTTTGCCTATGGGAAATTTATTTGGTTGGCCTAGTAGCTTTGCTGAGAACATGGTGTTATCTTATCAGAGAAATAAATCATTTGAGGTTGAATAATTTGTGCTTTTCATAACAGAAAAGAGGATCTACAGGGTTGATTCACACGATGGGCAAGACATTTCATCTCCTTATGCCTCTGTTTCCCCACTTGGAAACAGAAAGAGAATTTCAGGCATCTTAAGATGTAAAGACAGAAGCAAATATATGGGATTATTGCAAACACAGGGCCCAAACCTCTGTCTCCAATATTTATGTGATATTTAAATAAAGACCTGTTAAATGACTGTTGATGTCAGAGAAATCTAACCTTTTGTTTTAGTGCCTTTTGGATCAAAACATTTTTCTGGAGGATAGAACACAATTACCTGAGTTGTGATGATGAGACAACTTTACATTTAGTGTCAACTTCAGTTTCCCTGTTTCGTATTTTGTGAATTATTTCTTTGACATTTTTCTAAAAATATTGATTCTGAAATTTAAAAAGGTGGGAGTTTCTAAGACATCTGTTTATTAATGTGCATTTGGCTGGGCCCAAAGAGTTGTGGTGAATGGAGCCAAATCCTGTTGGTGGCCAGTCACAAGTGGTGTTCCCCAGGGCTCTGTATTGGGGCCAGTTCTGTTTAATCTCTTTATCAATGATCTGGATGAGGGGATCGAGTGCACCCTCAGTAAGTTTGCAGACAACACCACATTGGGTGGGAGTGTTGATCTGCTGGAGGGCAGGAAGGCCATACAGAGGGATCTGGACCGTCTGGATTGTTGGGCTGAGGCCAGTTGCATGAGGTTTAACAAGGCCAAGTGCCAGGTCCTGCACTTGGGTCACAACAACCCCAGGCAGTGCTACAGGCTCGGAGGGGAGAGGCTGGAAAGCTGCCTGGTGGAAAAGGACCTGAGGGTGTTGATTGACAGCCAGCTGAACATGAGCCAGCAGTGTGCCCAGGTGGCCATAAGGCCAACAGCCTCCTTGCTTGTATGAGGAATAGCGTGGCCAGAAGGACCAGAGAAGTGCTTGTGCCACTGTGCTCGGCACTGGTGAGGCCCCACCTTGAATCCTGTGTTCAGTTTTGGGCCCCTCATCATAAGAAAAACATTGAGGTGCAGAAGAGAGCTGGTGAGGGGTCTGGAGCAGCTGAGGGAACTGGGGCTGTTTAGCCTGGAGAACAGGAGGCTGAGGGTAGACCTTATCACTGTCTACAACTACCTGAAAGAAGGTTGTAGCATGGAGGGTGTTGGCCTTTTCTCCCAAGTAGCAAGTGATAGGACAAGAGGATATGGTCTCAAGTTGTGCCAGGGAAGGTTTAGTTTGGATATTAGGAAAAAAATCTTAATGGAAAGGGTTGTCAGGCATTGGAACAGGCTGCACAGGGAAGTGGTGAAATCACCCTCCCTGGAGGTGTTTAAAAGATGTGTAGATGAGGTTCTCAGGACATGGTTTAGTGCTGGAGTTAGGTTGATCTTGAGGGTCTCTTCCAACCTAAATGATTTTATGATTCTATAATTAATGTAGTCATGGTCATTAGCCTTACACTAAAACAGAAAAGCCATGAGCAGTATTGTGCACTGGATTTAGAGTATGAGGGAGCTGCCTGCATCCTCCTACCAACAGTTCTGAGCAGCAGCATAGCTACTGTGTGCAGCTCAGAAATGGCCTGTGGAATGGAGCATCCCACGTCACGTCTTTGGAGACAGGAGAATTCACTGGTGAACACTGGCAGCTAGAGAGACAGTGAACCCCATGTTATTCCTTGCTCCAGTGTCCATGCCAACATAAATAACATAGATGACTTTTTCAAAGTTTTATCCATAGATGACACCCATGCTATCAGAGAATAGCATTGCCCTGCACCTTACTTGCCACCTTAGTGAAAATTATCTGAACCCTGATAGCATCATCCAAAAAAGGGGCAGGGGAAATCACATAAAAAATAAATATTGTTATAGTTATCCTTTTCTTTCAAATATTCATATTTTATTAGATCAGGCACCCGAGTATTACCTTGGGTAGCAAAGGAAAACAAAGAAATGAAGAAAGCAACTGACATATGAAGGAACTGGAAACCAAGGTCCATCTACGTCTTCTTGTTCTAAATCATTAGACCATGCTAGCACAAAAATCCACATAGATTTATATGTAGAAATAGGAGGGAAATGAGGCACAAGAAGTAGTCAGAAAACAAAAAGAAGTTTGTAAGAAAAAAGAGAAAAAATAATAGTTTTGTGGATTTCACACACCCTTCCCTCCCCCGCCTAAAAATATACTAGAATGTGTCTTTAAAGACTTATATTGACGTTTTTCAATAAGTTGAGACAGCCCTTCCAAAGACATCACTTCTTATTAGTGGTTGATACGAAGTACTGCTTCTAGTGGTGTCAGCTCAGGACAGGGAAAGGAGAGAGAGTCCTGAGCCACCTTTGATGGCAATAATACATCTAAATAAATACATCCACAGTACAGAATCAAATGCTCAGGGGACAGATAGCTTTTGAAGACATCCTCAGCACTATACAGCTTAGGACACTGTAAATAGTGGTAACTTCAACCAGATGAGTGGACCCACCAAGTTACTTTCTTGGCTACTCCCCTGAATCACCTTCCCAAGAAAATCTTGAAGCGTATTCATTACCCGAAGAGGGATTTCAGAACCTAATATCCTTTTGCTATTTGCAAGAACCAGCTGTGCCACCCTGTAAGTATGCCTGGAAGAGCGGAGAAGGGGTATAGAGCCCAAGAGAAAACATTCCTGTGCCTGAAATTAGGCCTGTGTCTTAAATCTATGATTTATGATGAAATGTGTGATACTGTGAAGCCGAATGAGACAGGGCAGGGTATGATTGGTTTCAATGCCAATACCAGCCATTTAAAACAGCTTTTTAAATTTCAGTTCCCTGGGGCTGGGACAGATTTGTCTACCATCATTTTTTTTAACTTAGTGTAATGAACCTTTCACTAAATTGAATGAACAAGTAGTGAAGGAATGATTTCTGTCCAATTGATACTCATGAAAGAAATTCACCAATGATACAAACCTGCTACTGCTTTTTTACCCTCTTAATGGCTCCATGAGAAAATCTTACTTGTACTTTGTGAACAGGGAATAGATGTTCAGAAATAAGCTAGAGATAAAAACTGGCATGCGTTCAGTTTCTGCTTTAAGTCACCCAGGCCAAAATGTGGGCTCTCCCTGAAATTCTATCTAACTCAGATGTCAAATTACAGCTGTACTTTTAACATCAAACTTGTCAAAGTTTTTAGTCTTCTGCAAGGAAACATTTGTTTGGACACCTTGATACCTATGTCATACTAAGTGGCATAGTTAGTACATCTCTAATCTCATATCTGCTTATTTCAGCACAGCACGTGTTTTCAAAGTCCTCCAATTTGCGTTCTCTACAAACATGGCATGCGCACACTATTTTGTTCTTTGTCAATAATAGGAGGTAGGACATTTCTCCCATTGTCTGGGAAATTGCATTGACTATGAAGAAGTTAAGATGGCAGGATGTCTGTATTCTCTTTTCTTGATCTTTACTTATTTTATGGACAGTTGTATATCCAAAAGGAAAAGGAAGGATATAATTTTGTAATTTTGAGAAGTCGCTTGGAGAGAGAAGAGCCTTGTTTCCATTCCCAGCATTGGCACTTCCTATAGAAGACAAACACTTATTTTAGAGAGGAATGGAATGAATCTTTCACCAGTAGCAAAGAGCAAAGTAAACGTTTTCTTTTGCATGAAGTATTAGAGAAGTGGGCACTCTTAACCCAGATTACTGTAAAACCTCATGAGCAAGCAGTCTTCTGAGAGGTGCAAAATGAAGCTTCAGTTACCCCTGGCAAAGAGGATATTAAATACTAATTTCTCACACATTTCTGTATGTTCTAGATTAGATAATGGCTAAGACTGGGATCGTGATTCCTCCTCTGACCACCTCCTAGTCAAAAGACTCAGTTCATCTCTGTTTCTGTAAGAAAAAGGAGGCTTAAGGTGATTAATTCCTGGAGCGGAAATCCCCCGCTGCAGAAAATATCTTCCTCCAGTTTGGATTACAGCATCTAAATTCTGCTGTGTGTTAAGTGCCTACATGTCCCTAGGTATTAGAAGAGGAGCAGACATACCTCACTTGGATGTTAGAATTTCACTGTGCAGCTAAGCATAGAAACTGTGAGCTGTAATGCGTTCGCTCCCTTGGTAAACTCGCAGTTCGTGACTCTCTGCTACCACACAAGGAATTTGCGTCACAGCCAGAAGTTGAGTCATGCCTCTGAATTCTACTCCAGTGCCTTTTGCTTCAGACCATCCTTCCTATATTGGAAGTTCATTTGTACCAAGATTAGCAAATGATTTCTTGCTATTGAATGTTTGCGGGGACAATAAGAATAATGCACTAGAATTACTGATAGATTTTAATATAGATCTAGCTTGGGCACGGTTTCTTCTGTGGTGATCAAAGAGGATTAATGATTTGTTGGTTCTTAGTAACCATAAGGACTACTTCAGGAGACAGGGATAAGCAAACAGTCATCTCAAACAAGAGGATATGTCATATATCATGACATATATGATCAGTATTCTCTGACATGAGTCTTGCAGATGTTTGCATGTTGCTAGTCACCAAATTAAAAAAAAAAAAAGCAGGTTTTTAATCCTGTTTCTCAGAGAATTCTCTGGATATCCCATCCTTTGCGAAAGGAAGTAGAAGCAGCCAAGTTCCAACTAGATGGATAGCTGCTCTGTAGCCAATTTACTACGATAACTGTATTTTATGTTCATAAAGCTTTTTCAGCTGTTAGTATCAAAACATTTCACAAATGTTAACCCCATAGCCTCAGTGCATTTTCTGTTGTGAAGTATTTTATTTCAAATCACACTAAAGGTCATGTTGCTTATGATTTGTAATATATTCAGAATAGCACATTGACTTACGAGACTGGTCATAGCAACTTTTTACCAGCACACATTTAGGAGTTTGGAATGGAAACTGAGAGAAGAAAAAGATTGTTTATCTGTCTGAAAATGTAGGAATAATTCTGGCAGAATGTCATTGCATGATTTTGTTTTGAGCAAGGCTTTGAAATGAAACATTTATTGTTCTTAAAACACAGACACTTAGCTCTTCTTTTTAATTCCACGTGACATAATGAATTACCCGCTTACAGTCTTCTGTCCCTTCCACAATGGTGAGCTAAGAATTTGTTTCAGTGGTAGGGGCAAGGACAGTGCACTGATTCCTGAGTCGTGGCACTGTCTCTGCAGCACCCGTGTGTTCCTGGGAAATACTGACACACTCAGAACTGGCGCGGCCTGGTTGTGCTAAGCTTGTGAGACCTAAAGAGATCACAGGGAAAGATGGATTCAGAAACTAAGTCAGTTACAAAACAAATATCATTTAAGAAAGAAGACAAATAAATTCTGACTGCTGTGTTAAGTTCATATCTTAGCAGTCAAGCTTGCTGCTTCCAGTTACGTTATTAAAAGGATGTAGGAGGGAGGACTGAACAGTTACAATGGCGTTGACTAGAGTTGGAACCACTTCTTTAAAATGTCAGCATTTAAGCAAAACTATAAAACAGAGAAAACATTTAGCTTTTTCTATCTACTATAATTCTCATTGTTAATTGAAAATTATAGCAGTCAGATTTAGAAATCAGAGTCTAATAGCTTGGGTAGAACCACAACAGAATTATCACAGTTATTTAAGATTTGCTAGCAGCAATTTTTTTTTTTTATTTTTTTATTTTTTACTTTTTATGTATACTACGGATTAAACTGATCTCTTGTGTAAGCAGGAATAGAATTTCATTACTTTTACACCAGGGCAGTTTGTAATTATGTTGCTCTAAAAGCCTGTAAAAAAAAGAACTTCCCAGGAAGACACAAGTTCTGAAAAACAGAAATGATACCAAACTGCCTAATTTTTAATATGTAAAGAAATTTAGAATCATCTAGTGCAGATGTCAGGAAATATTTAACTGCTGGCTACATTACAATATAACTTTACATGATGTCACATACTTTGAACTGACATCATACCTGTGCAGCTTGGCCTCCCTACCTTCAAAACCCTCCAGTTATTATGGACACTAAATGGACAGTGATACCTGGTCCGCCTTCTGGTTAATACATGTTAATTAGACAGTGAGAGAAAAAAGTTTTTTACCATTAAACTTCTGCATCTGTGATTTTCACAAAAAGCATTTAGTCACCTGAACCAGAATACAAGCGCAAGCTTCCAGAGCACAACTTAAATAGAGCTTATGTGCTGAACTCCGAGAGAAGGATCCGCAAAAATCCTGAGTCTGTAGTTGACCCGACTTGTAATAGAAAACCCACAGATGTGTGCCTAGAGGTGCTGCCATCTCAGGCTAAGCTGTGCTACTGGGTGCTTCCTACACACCGCAGTGCTGGAGATTTGCAGATCACCTGTACCTGCACAAGTGTCCTCTGACCCAGTAGGCACAGCGGGTGTTCTCTGCCTCTGCTCACACTGACATGCAGAGACAGCACAGATTTCTGTGGTCAGCATAGCAGCCACATCCCCTTTCACTGAAAAGTTTTGTGATAGTTGTACATCCTGGGCCAGCAATGAGAATGCTACCTCAGGAAGCAACATACTGCTTCCGTTTCTCCGTCAGCCTGATAAGGCCCAAGCACATTAAAGGAATCCTCTGGAGAAACCAGATCTGGAGCCATAGCAGGTTGGGTGGGTGGGTTCCAATTGACAATTGTTTCAAGCCGAATTGTTAAAAAAAAAAAAAAAAACACGCAGAAAACAGTACCAGACTGCCTGTATCAAAAGAGAGAGCAATAAAGTAGCCATCCACACTACAGGCATGATTTTTGTACCTGCATGGGAAAGTGTCTTTTTGGATTATGAATCATATTTTCAAGATGATGCTTAGGTCAGGGTTGCAAGTAGATGCAGACGTCAATGAGAGACAACATTTGTTTCATGGTACTTCGTATTTCTTAGCGTAGATATAACACATTCAACATGCTTGCTATAGTGACTCCTACCTATATATTATTATCATTGGGGAATTTATGCACTAAGGAACTTAGTCATCTAAACTGAAGTACTTTAAAGTGAAGTGTGCTGACATTTAATTTTGCCACAACTATTCCTGTTATAGATCTGTGCCCCAAATATATAGGGACCATTTTTAAAAGTGACTAACACGTTGCTAACTTTCTTTCAATGAGACGTAAGTGTTAAGCATCGAATGCCTCAAACTATTCAAAAAATTAAAAGTAGACTTTGAGGTGGCATACACTTTCTAAAAAGTTGCCTTTCATCTTATACAACTAAGGAATCCATTCCTCTTCTTACCATCTTCCTGTTACACACTTGGACTTCCAGCCATATTCCAATTTAGGCTTTGGTCCTTGGACAGTGCATCATTCTGGACTTTCTCTATTCAGTCTTGGACTGTTTGCTGCCTTTCCTGTCTGTGCATCTTTAAAACTGAGCAGCTGAACTTCAGAGAGGGATAACTGCCACATTTCCCTGTGAAATCAAGCCATAGGAGGTATATTGGCAGCAGATTTTCAATGGAAACCGCCATTTCCACCCACAACCCAGCTGCCACATTTAAATCATGCTGTGTGGGGCTTCCACTCCCTTGGGAGGTTATTTTCATTTTCTGTCAGAGATTCTTCTACAGTCTAATAGAACTCACTGTCAGCTATAAAAAGTAACATATACTGTAGTATTTTTTTTTGAATCATGACATGAGTCAAGTTGGAGCCTCACTATTCTGGACTAGAATGTGATGGAATTCAGTTAGTGGTTTGTGGTTTTGTCTTTTTTTTGGGGTTTTTTTTGGTTATTTTTTTCTTGAACAGGCATCCTCCTTTCATCAGACATATCAAAAGAGGCCAGATTAAGGCAAAGCCATTGAGGCCCAATTCTAGACGTGTGGCTTTTGGAGTCATGTGCTTAAGCCAGTAGGTAAGCTTTCATTTTTAGAGCAGAGATTTTCTAATCCTTCTGATCATGGGAAATAATAATAATAAAAAAAAAGGTTAAAAAAAAAAAAATGAACTTAGCATAAAAGGTGCAGTTTTGCCCTTTGAGTCTGCCAAGAGCTTGAACCAACTTCTTTGACATAAGTGAGCTTGTATCTTAGTTGAACTCCTACCTGCAAGACCCCCTGATATTACAACAAAGCAACTTGTGTGTGCTGCAGGAGGAGACTAGTTTGGTAGATTATTAGCACATGCAAATATGTGTTTTTCAGGGTGTAAGTCACAGGGTAGGAGGCGGCGTGTGTGGCAGCATCTTCTCAGAGGTGAAAATAATAATCCACAATACCTGCTTCGTGCTTGCATGGGGTGGAAGAACCAATGCCATTGCATTTGTGTCTCTTGAAGGATGTGCCCTATTACTGCCACACTGAGCAAAAGTTAGGGCAGAAGAATTGTGTGGGTCTAGAAACCCAGATTGCTCTAATGTGTCTCTGATCAGAACTGCTAACAGGGACTCTAGTAACTGTTGAAAATTACATAATACTAAAATAGCTCTGTCCATCTAAAGCAAAGAACATAAAGTCTTGGTTATAAGTTTGTACTTACGCAGTAGCAAACTGCCACGCACAACAGCTGGTATCAAAAGTTTGTCCTAGAAATTAGTCTCAAGGAGGTATAATGATAAAGGTGTTTTAGAAATCCTCTTTACCTCACATAGATTTTTATGGTAGCTTTTTTTGGGTGTAGAGCCCACTAAGAAAGCAAGCACTGTTAAAAATTAATATGGAGGATAAGCTTTCAGTTCCTTTGTAATAATGTCTGCTAAATGTGTATTAATAATGATTAACATTTTTACCAAGAGTCCAATTCTAGCTGCAGCTCCATAACGCAATAAAATAAGGCAGAATGCTGTCATTTCTGTTCTGTTTTAGAATAATCATGTATTCTTCATGTTATAGAAAGGCACAATCTTTTTATTTTTTTTTTTCAAAAATAACAAAATTCAAACATCTCAGTCCTCTAAAAACCAGAATTTAGAATATTTCACACTTGAATGACTCCTAACCAACTGTGCAAGACAAAGAACAGTACCGTGTAGATTATGCTGGAGGTGAGAATCCAGTACATAAATACTGAAGTGGTTGCAGCTTGTATCACTTTGATTTTGTCATTTTTTTTCTGTAATTTCAGATATTTACTGATGACACTCCCATTCTGGTGTTAGAAGGCTGCTCCACAGTATTATTCCCTTCCATTGGTTATATTCTGTAACCATTAGCTTTTTAGTTCAAGTAAGATACTTACTGCTATAGTTGCAGGAAAATCGGTGAATTGTATTACATTTCTAAACTTAGTGCCATTTACCTTTCTTAGTTAAAATTAAGTTGGAAGCCAGTGCTATTGTGTATCTATGCAGAGATGATGGGAAGAGTACTTGTGATAAGAATCAGTAGTTGATCATCGTATTATACTAGCCCGGTATTAGAGATGCGATAAAATGACAGCGTACTCTATTACTCAATACTTAAGTACATGTTAGAATGATAGTTTGACCTGCTGTGTTGTTGTTAAATATGATCTATTGAGTCTGTGTCTAAGGGTGTTGATTCTACTAATACATGCTTAGCCATGCTGGTAAATGATTGACAGTATAACTACATGGATCACCTTTGATTTCCAGCAGTTTATTTCCCTTGATTTTTGAATGCTTGAACTTAGCATATTGAATTGCTTCAAAACAATTATGTTTAAAATACTGGAAGAGAAAGATTTCATATCATGTCCAAGGCTCAAACATTGTGACTACGAAAAGATCTTTGTAACACAGATGTGCTCTTGTAGCGTATCTTAACCCTTTCACATTGATGAATAATTCATTATGAACTTTTCCCTTTTCATCATATCATGTTATCATGAAAAAGAAATAAATTGGAACCTGCCCTACCCTTTACCTGTAAACAGAGTTGTCATTACCACTGCGTCTGAAAATACAGGATCCACGCAAAGCTGGACATCTTGGCAGCTCCAGGTACCACTTTGATTTAGCTCAGTGTAGCCAACTTCATTTTTATCTGTATGTAGAAAAATAGAGGGTTTTCTTTCCCAATGTTTTTCTTCCAGTTTAGATGTCTGAAGTAAATGTGGACTTCAGGATTTTGAGTTAGTGCAGAAGTGGTCACTGGATTTGCATGTTCCCATTTTTATGTGTCTGGGTTACACGTAAATGAACATTGAAGTGTACAGAATCAATAGCCTCTTAGCAAAACTTGATTATATGCATTTCATCTAATGAATCAATATGAGTCATTAAACCTGTACTCTTTGCACTGTCCTAGTTTCTTTGATCAGTCCCTGCATTCAAGGGTCTGGCAACAAGACGTAATCAATTGTGGCTTCCGGCTCTTGAATGCAGTTAAGTTGGGTATTTGCCATTCTAACAGTAGAGTGCAACTGCAGCATTTGTCTGACGTTGGATCATGCAGGTAGTCTTGAAAAGACAGCTAAAATATAGGGAGGAGAATTATTTGTGTTAAGTGATACAGCATCTGTGGAGAGGAAAGAAGCAGGGGTTTGGTTTTCTCTTTATAAAAGTGTTGTGGTACCTGGGTTTGAAATCTGCTAGGTACTGGCTTTGTTGGGAATGGACATACAGTATATTAAAAAAAGAGAAAAAGAGTTGGATTTCTCTCATTTTTGTCGGATTCCTAAGTGATAGAAATACAAGTTGATCACCATTAACTCCCTTTATTGTCAGTGGAGAGATAGGCAGACTGTCTAAGAAAGGTGAGATAAATTGCCTCCCAGGAGGTCCCAGTTTCTCTGCATTGACTTATGAAGGGAGCTTAACTTGACATGTATAGACTTAGTTTTTAGAAGCCTAGGGGTAGGTGAGAGATGAACCCCATACGTGACATCATAAGTCATGGGGCAATCAAATATTATATTGATTTATTTATATAAATAATTTTGAATGATCTACAACTGCAGGGCTTGTACTTTGCTAACCTGTGCTGCCACATAAGTTTTTAGTCTCATGATTTGTTACATTTGTTTTTTTACATCTTGTTTTAAATGAGCTCTCCAGGGCTGAGATTTTTCCTGTTTATTTGTACAACACCTAGCAGTACATTACTGTGCCTCATTTTTCTCCACTGAACAGCTATTGAATTCAACCACTTAAATAAACTTACTGTTTAAATGGGTTAATTCTTGCAAAACTTAAAGGTTCCTTCCACTTGTCGTGTCCTAAGAGCAGAGTTTGGCAATGGGTGAAATAGTTTTGCCAGCCAGAGGGCAGATGAGCCAGTAAATTTGCCACTGTTCATCACAGGGTTCAGATCTGCCAGTTCGGAGTCTCAGTGAATGGGGGTGAGGAGATCCTTGACATGGGAGATGTATAGGATCCAATTAAATAAAATATCTTCATTTTAACCTAAGTTACTGTGACTGTATTCACTTCATCAAAGCTAGTCCACTTCATTTTGTTTAAAAATACATATTTCAATATTTGAATTTCTAAAAAGAAAATACGTAAGTTTTGAGCTCCATTATTTACTTCCGGCACATCATTCTGTTCTCATGAGTTTTTTACTCCTAACTCCTTTTCCAATACTTTTAAAAAATATACTAATTTTTCTATAGGGCTTACTTGGTTAAACAGCGCTATACACCTGAGTAGATCAGTGCTATGTTTGTAGCTATTTGTGTGTTTAAAACAGCTCTGAAGGGCAAAAGGACTGAGTTGGCTTTTAAAGCTCTATGAAGAAAACATCACAGCTTCTGCCTTTACCTTCTCAGACCCAGCATGCTTCTGGTCACTACTGACATTTTTTTTAGTGTTCCATAATGCACTACACAAATATTTGAAACACAAACAAGAAGGAAAAAAGGGGTAGAATGCTCTACATTGCATTCATTCTTATGAGGCAAACTTGTACCTGTTCAGGTAAATTAATAGTTTTCACTGAACTGAGATACTGTGGTACCTCATCTGAAAAGTCAACAAACTTCTATTTGGTACAAATAAATGAAGTAAAGATGATGTGTTTTGACACTGCACATATAAAAGCATTCCCTGCTTATAATAATCTGATTTATTGAACTAGAAGCAGAAGTTAGTAGGAAAATCTGAAATACAATATAACTGCGGAGATTATTGTATTTTTGAAGATAATTGTTAGTTTTAATTATAGTTTAAATAGATAACAACATAGTAATTTAGGCCACTTTTATGAAAATGTTTAAGCATGTAAAATGTGGATGGCAACACAGATTTCCCAAAGCACTGACTCTGGATTGGTGCCTGTTTCCAGCTGAGAAGACAGGAGTGAGGGCAGTGATTCTGTAAGTGGCCTTAGACGCTGTGGTGCTTGGCAGCTCGATGGTTGCAGGAAGCATGCCTGTTCTGGAACGGTATTCAAGGCTCTGGCTCACTTGCCAGCACGTTTCTGGAAAGCAGATTTGGATAAATGAGTCTGCTAGATTGGGATTCATAGCAGGCAGGACGCTAGCACAGACAATTTTAATCCAGCTTGTTGGAACCACCAAAACCCGTGTGTGCTAGCTCTTTCTTGTAGGCTGCACTTATCCATCTCTGTGAAATGAAAGCTCAAAAACCTCCATGTCCTTCTTGAACTTTAGCTTGTTACTCTTCCCATTTTCTCTTCTGTAGCGTAGTGATTAGAATACTCAGCAAAGTTCTTTAACGTTCATAGCCTGGAAAAGCGCAGCTCAATATCTCCCATATTCCAGGACAGTATGCAGACATTACATGGGACTTCCACAGGGTACAAAAGATTCCTGACCAGGTGGCTTAGAGAGCAAAAATAATTTCCCACAAATGATTTGACTCTACTGCCACAGAGTTATTAGTGTCCACTAGGTTTGCTGCTTGTTCCTGTAGTAACTTGGCATACTTTAAGCAATGATTTAAATAAGAGTGGAAAATCATCCTCAGCTAAAGGAGTTTATTCTTGCAATTGAGTAGGCAAATCACTAGACTGTGTTGAGTCTGTTTTCCTGAATTTATTATGATTCTTTCTTTCCTGTCAATTCAATGGTCCAGCTTCAACAGGAGTGCTCCCAACTTTTCTCCTAGTAGTGCATAGTCTGCTGGGAACAGCATCCTTCTGGAGTGCAGGGAGTTCAACCTGTAGGGTTTGGTGGCATCCAAATATTTATTTTCTGCTCAAATGCTACCAATTGATAGTATCAGCCCTTTAATGCTGAAAGTAGTCACTGCTTTGAGAGTGATTTAATAGGATGCAGTATTATGCAAATTAATTAGGTTTGCTCATTCTTTGAAGATTGAGTTTGATGAAGGACTTATCTGCAAAATGCCTGTTTTTGCAGTATCCTAAAAGTCTTCATGTGGAGATACGGACTTGGAAGTTATCTAGTCCAAACCAAAAATAATATGGTATCCAGTGGGACAAGTGTAAATGTCTTGGGAACTTTCTGCCTGAAGCCTTACGCAGAAGTTTGCTTCCAAGCATAGTCTTCCTAATTTATTATCCTTGACTGTATATGATAAAATACCATCTCAGTGCCACTTCAGATACTTAAGTGCTTTTTGATAACCTCACTTGGCATCTATGTAGTAAATTTTTAGATTCTATTACGTGCCAAATGTTTTGGTTTATGTTAAATTAAATTCTCACATGAAAAAAAGAAAGAATGAGAGCACAGTTGCTGGGGACACTTTTTAGGTTGGAAAAACACTTCGTAAGATTTTTTCAAAGTACTAATGAGATAAAAAAAAAAGCAATCCTCCAAGAAAAGATATTTAGATTTAAGGCATAAATTGCCATAATCTTATTTTTCTTGACTTAGATTTTACAGCCTGAGGCTTCTGAGATAATAGATTCAATAGGAAAGAGATACAAATGAAAAAAAGGGCTGATAGTATTTAAAGTTGACTGAACCTTATTAGTCACATGAGCTCCCTCTGTAATTCAGGTTAGGCAATAAGACACTCTTAAGAGGAAAGTTCTCCAGACATAGGTGTCATGTCCCACCATTTGATGTGTGAGTTGGCATATAATGGGGAGGAGAATATTAATCAATAATTTCATTTAGAAAATCCCTTTGAACTCTCTGGTCCTTTACTATATATGTTTAAAGAGATATGTTTAATTGTCATAACTTAGAAATGATAACCATACTAATTATGCTGAAAATGATACTAAAATAGTAATAAAGTATATAAAAATCAGTAAGTTTAGCTCTAGGAAAGAAATATGTATTTCCTGAAGAAAGGTCCTACTGAATGTATCAATGAGTAGTGTCATACGTTTTTATTGAATAAAAATTGCGTGAGAGTTAAATAATACTATAAATCATCTTCTAAATAAGGAGTAGAAATTCATATATTATTTCTTACATTTCTTCAATTATTAATGTCTATATGTCCTCTTGGAGCTTATTGCTATAAAATTCAACAGTGTTCTTTCCACAAGAATTATTCATGACAGGTTCCAAAAACCAGAGATGACTGAGACACACAGCAAAGCAGTGTGGAATATTTAAAAGTGTGTTTCAGGAAGCCCACATATATATTCTGCTGAAAGCCAAGAGAGCTGAAGCGTGAGGAGAAAATAAGACAAACCCAGCTGACCAGGGAAATACAGTGAGCAATAAAAGGACGGATAAAGGCATACAAGACAGATAAATCAATGGGGTCATTGCTTGGAGCAGGGATAAACAAGTCTAAAAAATAAGCAAATAAGGGGATGATCACAAAAGCCAAAACTGGAAGTGGAGAGAAAATTGCAGAAGCTGTAAGGACAAACAAGAGTAGATTCACTAATATACGAGGAACAAGAGGTCAGTGGAGAGACTCTTGTCTCCATGTGTGGTCGGAAGGGGAGGTTGGGGGCAGAGGCTGCCGGGAAGCCAGCGCCGCCTTCCCCTCGGTGCGTTCACCGGAGACACCGCAGGGAACGTGCCGGAATCACAGAGAAGTGTCCTGGAGGCAGAATCTGAAAAATTAATGAAACGGAGGATGGGAGAAGAACAGGTTAAGAAAGAAAAAGAAGAAAATAGGGCAGCTAAGCAGGAGGCACCAGGTCTGCTGACCTCTTTCCCGGGTTTCTGAGAGACATGGATTTTTTTTTTAACTTTCTCGGACTATGAAGTCTGTAGTATGTGAGGCGTCTGTAAGCTATATGAGGTACATAGTCAAAGAGCAGAAGGGAGCCAGTGCAAGACAGTATTTTAAAGGTTTTATAAGAGAAACCCATGCAATGGTAGGTTTATAAACCACAAATCCAAGCACAGGCAAAACCAAATTCAGGGTTGTAGAGGAAATGGGCAGCACTTTGGTACAAGCTAATCAGGAAAAATTCACAGAAGCTGAGTCAGAGTTAACTAACATAACTGATATCCTTGGAGAAGTGACATCTTCCCAAGTCCGTAGTGCCAGACCCAACCCTTAAAATATACAAGTGTTTCATTCTGTTAGTTGCTGCTGTGTCCTCAATTTTATTCTATGAGCAAAGGCACTGAGAATAGATAAGTAAAATGAAAAACTAAGGTCAAGTTCACAACTTGAATAGCTGAGTTGCAAATAGTTACTTAATGAGATTTATAAAAGCATCAAAGCTGATGAGGCAGCTAACTGGCATTGATTTCCATTGCTGGTAGTGCACTTTCCAGGGTGGCCTGAATCCCAAGTAACGGCTAAAATTCTCACCAACTTTATAAAATGTTGTATAGAAAAGCATAAAGCCATAAGAAAAAAAAAAAAATTAAATATGACCAGAAATGGCAATGACAACAATTTATTTCTACATTTGACCAATAACTTGTATCTAAAATGTCATACGATTACGTTTAGATGCCAAATAAAAAATTTAAACAGCAGTTCAAAACAAAATAGATGTATTTGTTATCCTACTGTGTTCTTCCCCAGTTCCTAGACTACTGTGAATTCCAAAGGGGATTCTTCGGGGGCATTGCTGGATGAAAACTTTTGCAAGTATTTAGTGTTTTTAACTGAATCAAAGATTGTGGCAGCGTAGGGTTAATGTTCTGTTTTCAACGTGACAAAATAAAGATCAGAGTTTCAAGAAAATATCATTTAATGATAATGGCATTGAAGAACCTGTAGTGAGGGCAATATGCATCATAAAGAGAAGGAACAGAAATCAAGAAAGCAAGACACACGCACCCAATAATTCTTATCCTGTCTGCTTAAATCCCATTGAACTGATATCCACATTTCTAAAATCTGCCCGATCCCCAGGCTGTGGCCCACTTGTGTTTTCCAGGCTGCAGCCTGTGTCAGGCACCTAAATGAAACAGGTTCCTCCCTAATTAGCCAGTCATTTCCCTGGGCACAACATACACTCTGAAATTCCAGCTCTGAGGAAAAATTCCTTTGTGTTTTCTCAGAGCTCCATATGGGGAGTTTAAATAGACAGCTCCTGAACCCCCATAGCACCAGGGGAAGGACCCAAATAAACCTGCTGTGGTCAGAACTACAACAGACAGTGCTCTTCTTTTGCCCCAGGTTTCAGGCACTTTCCACACTGATGGAGTTGGAATTTCTCTTTCTGCCTGACTGTGATGACATGGGATATTCTCCTTGAAAATGTGTCCTGCCTTTCCTCTTGGTTCTGAGCAGCTGGGTCCTGGCCAAAAGAAGGACTCACAGAGTGAGAGGCAGGACAGACATTTGGCAGTGAGCAAGAGTGGTTACCTACGGACAAAGATTTCCAATGTATTTATTGGTTTTACACTGAAGCATCTCAGATATACTCCAAAAATGCCAGAAGGTTAGCTTTCTCTTTTCCCAGCTTTAGGGTCCTCCAAATTAGGGAACATTTGGGCTTTTGCTGCTGTGTATCAGACCAAGTTTCTTGCAGCCAGGTGCACAGGGGCTCATCTTCTAGAAGGGGTTGCTCTTCCCTAGGACATGTCATGCTACCTGCTGAGTGGAGCCTGGTCCTGGCATCTGAAGGATATGGGTGTATTCCCCCTCTAGCCTGCACTGTTTGACCTGGACTTTGATGGTGGTGCCTGGAAACATTGTCCCATTAGCCCCATACCCGCCCCCAAATGAGGAGGATTGTAATCTGGCTAGATGGAGGTACTTGAAGTTTACTCAGTATTTCTTGATAGTGTTAATGGAGGGACATGTTTAATGTAGGTATGCTGGATTAGGTTTTAAAGACACGTATAGTCCCTACACAGAGAGGTACCCGTGTTACGCAGAGGTTTCCCTTAGGAGGTTTTCAATGATGAATACCATCATTTGTGACTGTACACATTCTTCAGTTATGTGTGTGCCAGGCAGCCTGAGCCAGCCCTACTGTGAGCAAGTGCTTTAAAATTTAGGAGAGACAATGCCTAAATTAGACACTTAAATAAAACAGTCAGGCACTTAAATAAAATGCTTGTTACCTAAGTAGCAGTTTAAGTAATTGGAATGCATATCTGCTGGGGTGAAATTAAATCAGGCCAAGATCAGGACCATGCAGACACCACAAAGAGCACATCTGTACTACTAAATGAGGTGAAACCCCCTATTTTCCAGTGGTCTGTCAGTAGAAAATGAGGCATTATTAGTGTGGAAGAAAATGATAAAGATCCTCAGTGTATTGTAATGGAGATAAAAGGAACAAAAATATAATGTAGAAGAGGAAGTTATAGGTAGATATGCGGTAAGGGCTGGAAAGAACAGTTTAAATGTCCCAAAACTAGTTAGTCACAGGAAGAAGACTAAAACCCAATGTAGCTTGAGTAGCATTCGTAATCACAGAATGAAAAAGTTCCAAGAGGAAGTTCTTTAAACAAAAAGTAGTTTGTGTGTGCAGTCACTCTGGTAGGAGGTTATACGGGTTACACAAGGGTGATCACTTTCTACAAGCACAAATTATATGAACTTTGAGAAACATGTGGCCACTCTGGTAGAAGATCAGATGATCAGGGAGGAAGTGGTACTCAGCTTTGAAAAGTTGTACTTCCTTCAGTGAGAAATGATTTTTGTTTATTGCTTGGTTGGTGTTTTTTGGTTTGGTTTGGTTTGGTTTTGGGTTTGTTGGTTGGTTGGTTGGTTTTATTTAATTTTATTTTTTCAATGTGAGAACACTTTCACCACTGCCCATGAAAAGTGGTTTGGTTGTGTTGAAGAGCTTGCTTTCCCATTAACCCAGACTTGGAGTTTATAATGGAGCACTGTAGTGGAGAATTCAAGAGCAATTTGTCACTAGTGATAGTAACAACAAACAAGCATTAAGAATGTGGTTGTATTTTCATTATTTAAATAGCATTGAAACATATCTTAATTTTACACAATCAAAACCTTACTGAATGTTACAAAATTATGAAGCATTGATTTATTCCTGATTGTTGTACTAATAGCTGATAGGATCACATTGCTGTTTTTTTAACTATATTCATCTGCCTTAGAAAAGAGTGTAACATGCATAAGAGAGAAAAGAATGAGAAGGAAAAACACACATTTGTATCAGTTCTGTAACTGTTATGCTGGCATGTACATGTGACACACTCAGGCAAATAACAGTTTTTTGTGATTTCACAGGTTTTGTAAGTGTGCTCCCTCTTGGTCATTATTACCAAAGTTGCATTTTTATTTGAAGACATGCATTTTGAGAACAGCAACTAAGCATGCTGTAAATTCAGAATATATGACTAAATGACATGAGTTATACAATCTAACCTACAGAAATCTGCAAGATAGTGTAACAATTTGCATCTTTTATTTTTGCACAGTGTTTATGGCTGTCCTTTGGCAAAAAAGCGAAAAACGCAAGACAAGCAACCCCAAGAACCAGCCCCCAAAAGAAAGCCCTTTGTGGTTAAAGCAGACAACTCTTCGGTAGATGAGTGCTATGAAACTGATGGAACAGAGGAGATGGATGAGAAGGAAGAGGAAGAAGAGGAAGAGGATGAAGAAGAGGAGGAATATTCTGATGATAATGAGGAGCAAGGTGACGAGGAGGAGGATGATGAGGAGATAGATCGAGAAGAAGAGGAGATTGAAGAAGAAGAAGAGGAGGATGAAGAGGAAGGTGAAGATGTGGAGGATGAAGAGGAGGAGGAGGAAGAAGAGGAGGAGGAAGAAGAGGAGGAGGAGGAGGAAGAACGTGGTAATAATCAGAGTATTAGTAAAAAGTAAACAATGTGTGTTTTCTGGGTTAATCTTCTAGTGTGGTGTGTGAGGATTTAGCTGTGTGATTCTCATTAAAGCTAATGGAAGTCATGCAGTTAAATCTCTCTGCTCCACACTGAAAATATACCCCACTGTGTTCTCTTAACATTTATTTTAATAAGTCTGTCTTCCAAATATTTTTTAATACACCAGCACTCACATTTCAAACAAGGAGGGTGGAGGTGTGTTTGTGCTAAAAATGCTTGCACAAAATATAATCCTAGTAATGGATTAATACAGGCAGTTACCAGGAGAATATTCACGAAGGTGCAAACAAAGCAGCAACTACAGCTGGGTGCCTGTACTGATCATTTGCAAGTGTATTTGCTGGATCTGCTTATATAATGTCAATGGTTGCCCACATAAATGCTGTCACAAGTTTGAAGATAATATTTGTGAGCAAAAACGGGCTTCTTCCCTTTGGAAATTTTGGCCCATACTCTCCCCTACCCCAAGAAACTATTCAGAATGAACTGTTACAATATACTTTGGTTCTTTGAGATTTGAATGCGTGTACTTTAGTTGATTCTATTGAAAAAATAGAGAGTGAGAGGTTTACATAGATAAAGTCCTTCTAAAATTCATAGATTTTGTTTATCATACCATGGCATAAATGCCATTTAGACATAGAGGTCACTGGTAGTAACCAAATTAATATAGTAGCCATATGATTAACTTATTCACCTTTGGGATATTGGACTCTATATAATCAGTATTTTCAAAATATGTGATAAGTGTCCATTTACGAGTCCATATGCTGATGACAGACATCATAATGCACTGGGGTGAAATGAAAGAATCGTGCAAAAATTAATGAGCTATCTAAAAAGTATTTTGTTCCCATTTCCAGGGAACACGTTTTTGGTTGGGTAGATTCACCTTTCTAACCAATAAAAATATAAGAAAAGCTTTCAGCACTCCTCAGTTGGATTCCTCTTAGGAACCAGGTATGAAAGTTGTGTGACTTTTGTTTCAGCATTCTGTAAGGTCAGATCTTAAATCTCATAGAAAGACTTTGGAAGTATTCTTTCCATTTGGGCAAGATGGTGGCCAGCTGGGTGGCTATAAACATTTTCTCAGATATCTGAACCTGTAGCATTTCCTCAATTGCTTAAATTTGCCAGCAAAATCGGTAGAGCATAAATGGCCAATCTTAAAAGGTACATGAGTTTGGTGTACCAGGGAAGCTGTGTCCTTTGGCAGGGAACTCCGCTGTTTCAGACCCTGGAAGAGAAGCTGTGTTAGATGAGGCTGATGTGCAACTGCTGTTGCTGTCCTGATGGGCAAGCACAGGATGTCTAGCAGTTTCTTCAGGAGATAATGGTGACTGAGCTTCTTGGTGCTTAGGTTACGGTGCGACCTCTGCTGTGATTTCAGCTGACATGGAAAATTTTGAATCTACACTATCAAAAATGATAAAAGGAAAACAAAATAAGCAAAGCTCAAGAAAATTGCTTCTGGCAAGCCAGCAGGCTTGATATTCACTTTTCTTTTACTATCATAATGATACACAGTGGTTTAATTATTCCAACAAAGTTACAGATGCAATTAGTAGTCCTAATCAATCTACAGAGGCTGACATTGCTTTTTGACTGCTTTTCTTCCATATATAGTAGGCTGTGGTTAAGAACTGCAAAAACTCTACAGAAGTACCTGTATTAGCTGCTCTGCATATTACATGGAATTAAAACTCACACAGGTCAAGTTTTTCTTAGGATCCCATGTTATTCCATCCACGATGCATATGTACATGAATAAATATATATATGTTCTATGTAAAATCTTAGTCATTAAGAAAATAACTTCATAAAATGGGAAAACTGATAATAGAATTTCATAAGAAAAATATTTTGAGATAATATGAGAATAAACACAGTAAACACTATGCAACAATCCCAGGTAGAGTACAGGTGATTTACAAGAAAGAGTTCTAGTAATTAATGAGCAGTTCCTTATGTATATACCGAGGAGTGGAGAGTGGTAAGAATTTGTTCTTGGTGAGGTTTAGAAGCTGGTCAATAAATCAGACTTTTTTAGATAGTTTACTTCCTATTGATTATAATAGAGGTCCTGGCATTTCACTTTGTTCCACTCATCCCATAAGCAGCTTTGGTGGAATCTGGACTGTTGATTTTCCAGGGAAACAAAGTGCAATCAAAGTTAGGGGTTCTAAAACTACATGGTCTGAATATGGCACTCGCCTTTATCTATTGACCATATGGGAAAATTAAGTCTGTCAGTTCTGAATTTACTTGTCTCAATTGCTTGCTCACTACAATGCAGATTTTGTAGTAAACCACCATCCACCTTTTAAGGCACCTTAGCAGAAAGCCTGAATGTGTCGTAGTGTTCCTATCCTTAGCAATGAAATGCAGAATTATCCACTGGACACCAGGATGCCTGCACAGTTCTCATAAAAGTTTCTGTCATTTGTGCTGTAGATTATAGCAGTTCAGAAAATTTCCATGAATAACTATAGTCTAGGTGTACAAAACAGCTAAAATCATAAGACAGAAGAATTCCAACAGCAAGTGTGGGACTATGGAGGCAGCAGTTGGTGGGGAAGGGGAGAGAGGAGACAGGTAATGTATTTTACTGTTTCTTAGCCCAAATTCATTTTTCTGTTAGAAAACACTACATCCTGGGAAACTCAAGTACCTCACTGGCATCTCATTGCCCATACTTTTTGTGGAAAGAAAGTTAATTTTGTATGGAATTCTCAGAGGACAGGTAATATACAGGTAATATAAGTATACAGTTCTTACTGAAAATACTTGGACTTTCACTGAAATCATCTCAGCCTTTTTGAAAATCACACCTTTCTAGCCTTGTCACTGATAAACTAAAGGACTTGGAAAATACCGGTGTATCCTAAAGAAAAATTCTTAAAAGTCTCAAAATACCCATTTAAAATAATAAAACCCACCAAGCTTTTTTTAGATGAGTCCCAAATTCTGCGCTCGTATTTCTGTATACAATACATTTAACCAAAATTAATGCTTAAAAATCCCCAGCAATGAGTGGCATATCCTCTTTAAATTTCCAATAAATCTACTGAATCTCTCTGAAGAACAAATATCCATCCATCAGTCTATGAATAGACTTGAGAAGCCCTCGTGTTCAGCACCACCACTAAAGAAAAGGTGGATCTTTCCAATTTCCCCTATATCCCAGAAAGAAAGAGCAGATAGATGACCTGTGTTACAATAACGTAACCTGTAAATTGCAATACAAATGGGAAGGAGTGAAAGAAAAGGCTGCTTTTGGAGTGCCCCGTGTCTGTGATGGCAACTGCTGAGAACCTTTGGATTGAAATCTGAAGGGTGCATTTGATTTGCAAGGCAAACTGAAGTACTTTCTCCTGAGAAGGGCTTGCTTCAGGTAGTTGTGTCCCAAAGACTGTTTCACAAAGCTATTCTGTTATAGAAAGCAAGCTCCATTGGAGGAGCTCCTGGAACAGCTCTTCTACGGCATCGGTTAGCCCATATCACATGAGGTCATTCCAGATGGCTTGTGCTCCGTGTATTTCATAATCTGCCAGGGGCTGGAGGAGTCAGGCTGATTCTAGACCTAAGGAAATTTGATACATCGATCAAATGCATTTCGCAAATGATGCTACAAAAATTATTGCTGTTTCCCAAGAGGTGAATTGTTAGCATGTATAAATATTTTAGACACTCCCTTACATTCTCTAATAAACTCAGGGTAGTTGGCATATACAATATACCAGAAGCGGTACCGCAACAAATTTTTCAGGTGGAATATACTGCAAAAATAATTGTAAAACATAGATAGCAGTGGATTGCAGCATGTTCTGCTATTGAGATTGTGATATTATTCTACATAGGGGCATTCCAACTAAATGTTTTCTCTGAAAATTTTTGTTAGAAATAATGTGATTAAAATATTTGGAACAGGTAGTTCAGAGTTGAAAACCTCAGGGTTGTGGAGTAGGATGGGGAAATGGCCAGCCAGGAAATACCCTCTGGATACCTCTAGTTCTTGTGGAAAAAAAGTTCAGATCTATTTATTATAGTTGTTACATGTTTGTGGTTTGGTTTGTTGGTGGGTTGGTCAAACATGACTGTGGTGTTAGTTTGGTGTCCCATGCTTACGGTGTTTTCTGTTTGCTGCTCAGAGACAGTGTAATTTGTTAAGAGCATTATTTAAACATTATTTTTGAATTCTCTGAAGTGGCATTGGGCCTGATACTGAGCTTGTTTAGATCAGGACAAATCAAGAGTAACTTTATGCCCATAGAATTACATTTATGTGCGGTGATGTTGCATGTGTCATACCTAACTTTTCCTCCCCTTGAAGAACTATTTTAAAATACTTCTTTCTATGTTAATGCTAAATTCAGCAGCTCAGTAAACCTTGCAGTCTGCATGTAGAAACTTTGGTGTAATTTTAAGCAATTAGTAACCCTCTTCACTTTAACTTCTGTGTTTAAAGGTAGGAATGTATAATACTTGAGTATCCTGATGTTGAGGTTTGCATATTTAGTTCCTTTCCTACAAATAGAAGGCCTTAAGTGATAATGTAAAATATCTGATCCTTCAAGAGCAAATGATTCAATTATAGTTTTATGCAGTGTAAAGAAATTATTCTGATGAGACAGATTATAGTTCTCTGCCATATACAACTTCTGTTGACATAAGCAGAAATTCTGTAGAGAACACTGAAATGTTTAAGGAGTTCCAGGTCTGACCTGGGGGCTTTAGTAAGAGCATCACAGAGCACATTCAGCACCACATCTGATTTTAATGCTACTTCATCCTGAATCTCTTTTACATAGTGTAGAGTTGCTTGCTTGTATTTTTAATTCACTAACCCTTTCCTTCAGTGTTAGCTGAACATGAGATTTTGGGCCCATTGTAATAGCAAAACGTTTCAGGGCTTATGTGTGACTGAGCCTTTCTCTAGTCTTGCCAGAGCAGTAGGTCTGGAAAGGAACTGCATATCTCAGCAATGCTGCTTTGGGTTCTTCTGATTGTGGTCCTCAAGAAGAGGCTGCTCAGAGGTTGCCTTTTCTGTGTTTCCATGGCATCCTTCTGTCTATAGATAAATTCTGAGTGGATCCTTGATTTTGTCTCTTTCATTTGTTGTCTGGCAAGATCATATAGTAAAATTAATTCTTTCTGTAGTAACATAGAATGAGAAGATATTCAGAGCAAAAGTGCTGTAGCCTTAAAACTATATTCACATTTTCACTCAGACTGTAAACAGTTAGTTCCCGATGTTCTGGCTTCGGCACAACTGTGCCAACAAGCTGGTTACTTGTGTGTTATAGTGCTTTAAAGAACCAATAGTGAACTCAGTGATATAGCAGCTCTTTGCATCCTTATTTACAAACATAATGGCCTGATGTTGTTGTAGAAACTCTCACCTGGTATATGGCAGTTTTGGAAACATATTCACAGGCTGTGCAAAACTGAACTCTTCATGTTCTCTCTTTGAATTCCTTTACCTTTCACAGTGCTACTTCAAAGATTATGTTGTCCACACTGTACTGCAGCTTACACAGACACCACAAACTCTGTATGAATCCTTCTTGACACTATACATGTCATGATTCTTAAAAATGAGTTTTGCTTGGTCAGTGTTAGAAGTTTTTGGTTTTCCTCTTGTCTTTAGAGTACAGCTCTAAGGACAAATTCTGATCACCCTATTAATTCACAATTCCCCTCAGGCTTAATGTATTTGTCCTAAAGAATGAACACAAATAGCAGCTTTTCACCCTGAAAAACAGAGAACCTTATTTGGGAGCTGTAGGAGTTAATTTTCCACTGTTACAGTTCCTTTAGGAGGTCATAAAATGAAATAAAATTCCAGACTGCATTGATCATTTCTTCTGATCCATATCTATCTTCATGAATCAAATTTGTAGTCCTGGCAAATGCCTTAAGTCACTGAAATTTTGTTTAACTGAAATATATAAACAACAACACTAACGAAGCATTCTTTTGAAACAAAAGCATTGATATATAATGAACATATATATATATATAGTAATTATATATATATATATATAATTTTTATTGTGGAAGCATTTCCTCCTCATTTTACAGGTCTTGGAACAGTTCAGTTCTGTTCTTTTGTCACCTGTACTACACATGGAATAGTCCTTTTATACCATAGGAGATACTTTCCCATCTATGAATTAACGTATTCTACAGGTACGTTTGGAGAGCAGACTGTGGGAGTGACAATTAGGAAGATGGACAGCAAGGAAGGCCACGTAATTTATTAGTTGACAAAGAGAATTAATGTTAGGAAAGAAACCTCCTCAAGGAGTTATGGACTCAAGCTGGTTTTGGTCGCTGTTGTTGAAATCCTCAGAATTATTTGACACAAAAAAGCTTCATGCAGAAAGTACTGAAAACAGTCAGTCACTAACATTAAGCGTGTCAAGTATCCGTAATACCACAGTTGGGTTTTTTAGTGGTTTTTTTTTCTGAGTAACCCATGGCAGACACATGTTCTGTATGGTAAATATTACTGTTTTAGCAAAAATTTGTGGTGGCTCTGTAGGAGAAGGTTTTGCAAGTTGACAGGATTGACAGCTCAAGAGTTAATGGGAGTTTATTAGGTGAACTCATCAATATGATAGTTTTGTCATCCCAAAACTTAATTTTGCGGGCTATGCTGTTAATAGGAAGAGTAAGTAAGAGCGTTGCTGTGACACTAAAGGGACTCCACAGAAGAGCTGACTGCACAATTACAAAAGCAAACAAACAAGCCGTTACTTTCTTCCTTGTGCTCCGTAGATACGAATTACTGATGGTAAGAAGGAAAAGGCCTGTGTGACATGAATACTTCCAGTCACCAAATACAGGAGTGTTGACAAAGTTGTCCAGGCCCGTGTCAGGCTGGGGCTATGTCTTTACATTTTCCAAAGCATACATGGTGAGATTCCTTACTTACCATGTACACTTTTAAGGCATGCTATGCAACTGTTTTTCTTCTGTTTTTTATTGTATCAAATCTATTCTTTCACCAACTGTGTCAGCTTATCATAGAAGTTCTATATAAACAACATGCATTTGCTAAACAGTTTCTTGAATACCCTGTAAAGCACTGGACTGAAGTCTCTACAGAAGATTGTCCTCTTATCATCTTCACTAATGAAGACATCGTTCAACTTTAAAGGCTGGCATGCAATGGAAAGTTAAAAATTCTTTATTTTTCTATTGCAATATGTTGAATAAAATTTTGCCCTTAGATCATTACGTGCAAAATATATTTTGAAAAGTAACAGTAGAAATACAAAATGACAGATAATTATTACCAGACCGTTAGGAATGGGGCTGGAGTTGGACTTACAGAAAGTATACTAATGTTTATATTATAGTTTCCTTATTACCTAATGAGAGCAGTCTGTGGATGCCCTTCTCTGAAAATACAGCCAGAAAGGGCAACTTTTAACTGAATAGAAACTGAAACCCTTTCTTGGGACCCAAGGATCCTCCTACATTTGATAGAGCAAGAGAAATGTTTCAGAATATAATGAAATGGAAATTCTGCCCCTATCTGTAAGTCAGGTACCTGAGTTGAGTGTTAGAGGTGGTGCAGGAGTTCAATGCCACATTTCCTTCTTTCCTTACACAGAGGGTTAGAAGCTCGATTGGAGACTGTCTTGCATAAGCAATGCTCTTACGCATTCTGCTGAAGCTCTATCACACCGTAGGGGAAAAAAAATGAAGAACTGCAGTAGACCAAAGGGGGTCGTTCTTCTGGGAAAGCGGGACATGCTGGGTTCCTGTCTTTGCTCCAAGGACGCTCTAACCATCTTATGAATTGACTGCATAGTATTAGGTTACAAAATCAGTCCTGGGAGCAGGGATCAGACACTACTACTGCCCTTGTAGAATATGTACAATAAAAGCAGTATATTTTTGCATGACCCAAATAGCATGAAAAAAATGTATAGATTTTATGCTACTCTTGTGTTTTCTGCTTCCTAGTGAAACTTGTGCCCAGTCTAGCTTTTATTGTGGTGACTAGCAAACTTTTATGGGAGATGTGGTATTGAAACTACTCAAACTGGAAGAGTTTTTGCTCTCAGTCTTCCAATTCTTTAGCAAGTGACCTACTAAACAATGTATTTTACCTGGGAAATGGGCAGGTAGTGGTGAACAGGAAAGATGAAGGATGAAACAGGCAGTTCTTCCCTTGGCTATTAATTAAAGCAAGACAGTCAGAGCAACAGTTTGTGGGAATTCTTTTTCTTTCAGGTGTATATTAGAGCATACTTATTGGATTTGGTCTCTCTGGGAACTTATGTATGTAACCACCCCTGTTGTTCACGTGGGATGCGGGAGAGAATCAGAAAGCAGAAGCTGGAAAACTTGTATGCTGAGATAAAGACAGTTTAAGAGGTAAAGCAAAGACTGCACACACAAGCAAAGCAGAACAAGGAATTCATTCACTGCTTCCCGTTGTCAGGCAGGTGTTCAGCCATCCCCAGGAAAGCAAGGCTCCATAATGTGTAATGGTGACTTGGGAAGACAAACACCATGACTCTGAACATCCTCCCCTTCCTTCTTCTTCCCCCAGCTTTATATACTGAGCATGATGTGATATGGTATGGAATATTCCTTAGGTCAGTTGAGGTCAGCTGTCCCAGCTGTATCTCCTCCCAGCCTTTTGTCCACTCCCCACCTTCTTGCTGGCCAGTATGAGCAGCTGAAAAGTCCTTGACTGCTTAGCAACAACTGAAACATCACTGTGTTATCAACATCACTCTCCTCATAAATCCAAAACAGAGCACTATATCAGCTACCAGGTGAGGAAACCAGATGTGGCAGAGGCACACCCAAGGGAGACATGCTGGCATCTGAGGGTAGTGCTAACAAAGCCCTTTGGTTTGCTGTCCCAGTGGAACCAATGGCTCAGCTGAAGTGCATCTATATGAATGTACGCAGCATGGAAAACAAACTGGAGGAGCTGGAAGCCCTTGTGAGGCAGAAAAACTATGATTTAATTGCCATCACAGAAACATGGTGGGATGACTCCCATAACTGGAGCGCTGCAATGTATGGCTATAAACTCTTCAGAAGGGACAGGCAAGGAAGGAGGGGAGGTGGAGTAGCCATGTATGTTAGGGAGGGTTTTGATTGTCTGGAACTTGAGGAGGGTGATGATAGGGTCGAGTGTCTATGGGTGAGAATCAAGGGGATGGGCAACAAGGGGGACATCCTGGTGGGATTCTGTTACGGACCACCCAACCAGAATGAAGTGGCAGATGAAATATTCTGCAGGCAGCCGGGATAAATCTACCAGTCGCTAGCCCTTGTTCTTATGAGGGACTTCAACCTACCAGATGTCTGCTGGAAACAAAACACAGCAGAGAGGAAGCAGTCTAGGAGGCTCCTGCAGTGCATGGAAGACAACTTCCTAACACAGCTGGTCAGTGAGCCTACCAGGGAAGAAGCCCCGCTGGATCTGTTGTTTGTAAATAGAGAAGGACTCGTGGGCAGCGTGTTGCTTGGAGGTCACCTTGGGCATAGTGATCATGGCATGATGGAGTTTTCTACTCTTGGAGAAGTTAGAAAGGTGATCAGCAGAACAGCTGCTTTGGACTTCCAAAGGGCAGACTTTGACCTGTTCAGAAGGCTGGTTGGCAGAGTCCTTTGGGAGACAGTCCTGAAGGACAGAGGAGGCCAGGAAGGTTGGTCTACCTTCAAGAACATAATCTTAGGGACACAGGCTGTCCCTGTGTGCTGGAAGGCGAGCCAACGGGGCCGGCCTGGCTGAGTAGAGAGGTGCAGCTGGAATTTTGGAATAAAAAGAGAATTTATAACCTTTGGAAGGAGGGACAGGTCACTCAAGAGGAATACAAGAACTCTGTGAGGTTATGCAGGGAGAAAATCAGAAGGACCAAAGCCCAACTAGAGCTGAGCCTGGCCACCGCTGTGAAAAGCAACAAGAAATGTTTCTATAAACATATCAGCAACAAAAGGAGGACTAAGGAGAATCTCCATCCCCTGATGGATGAGGGCAGAAACATAGTGACAGAAGATGAGGGAAAGGCTGAGGTCCTAAATGCCTTCTTTGCCTCAGTCTTTAGTAGTCAGAACAGTTATGCTCTAGGCACCCAGCCCCCTGAGCCAGAAGACAAGGATAGGGAGCAGAATGAAGCCCCAATAATCCAAGGGGAAATGGTTAGCGACCTGCTACACCACTTGGACACCCACAAGTCTATGGGGCCAGATACAATACACCCAAGGGTGCTGAGGGAGGTGGCGGAGGTGATCACTAAATCACTTTCCATTATCTACCAGCAATCTTGGCTAACTGGGGATGTCCTGGTTGACTGGAAGTTGGCTAATTTGATGCCCACCTACAGGAAGGGTCAGAAGGACAATCTGGGGAACTACCGACCTGTCAGTTTAACCTCGGTGCTGGGCAAGGTCATGGAGCAGATGATCTTGAGTAACATCACACAGCACATACAAGAGAACCATATTATCAGGCCCAGTCAACATGGGTTTATGAAAGGCAGGTCTTGTTTGACCAAGCTGATCTCCCACTATGACAAGGTGACCCAACTAGTAGATGAGGGAAAGGCTATGGATGTTGCGTACTTAGATTCAGGAAGGCCTTCAACACCGTATCCCACAGCATTCTCCTGAAGAAGCTGGCAAGTCATGGCCTGGATGGGTGTACTCTGCAATGGATGAAGAACTGGCTGGATGGCTGGGCCCAAGGAGTTGTGAACAGAGCCAAATCCTGTTGGCAGCCGGTCACGAGTGGTGTTCCCCAGGGCTCAGTATTGGGGCCAGTTCTGTTAAATCTCTTTATCAACGGTCTGGATGAGGGGATTGAGTACATCCTTAGTAAGATCACAGATGACATCAAATTGGGTGGGAGTGTTGATCTGCTGAAGGGCCAAACAGAGGGATCTGGACCAGCTGGATCGTTGGGCTGAGGCCAGTTGTATGAGGTTCAACAAGGCCAAATGCTGAGTTCTGCACTTGAGTCACAACAACCCCAGGCAGTGCTGCAGACTTGGGGAAGAGTGGCTGGAAAGCTGCCTGGCAGAGGCGGATCTAGGGGTGTTGATTGAGAGCCGGCTGAACATGAGCCAGCAGTGTGCCCAGGTGGCCAAAATGGCCAACAGCATCCCGGCTTGTATCAGGAATGTTGTGGCCAGGAGGACTAGAGAAGTGATTGTGCCCCTGTACTCAGCACTGGTGAAGCCCCACCTCGAATCCTGTGTTCAGTTTTGGGCCCCTCATCAGAAGAAAGAAATTGAAATACCAGAGAGAGTTCAGAGAAGGGCAACAAAGTTGCTGAGGGATCTGGAGCACAAGTCTTATGAGGAGTGGTTGAGGGAACTGGGGTTGTTTAGCCTGGAGAACATGAGGCTGAGGAGAGACCTTATCGCTGTCTGCAACTACCTGAAAGGAGGGCATAGCATGGAGGGTGTTGGTCTCTTCTCCCAAGTAGCAAGTGATAGGACAAGAGGAAATGGCCTCAAGTTGTGCCAGGAGAGGTTTAGATTAGATATTAGGAAAAAAATTCTTCATGGAAAGGATTTTCAGGCATTGAAAAAGGCTGCCCAGGGGAGTGGTGGAGTCACCATCCCTGGAGGTGTTTAAAAGATGTATAGATAAGGTTCTTAGGGACATGGTTTAGTTCTAGAGTTAGGTTAGGTTATGGTTGGACTCCATGATCCTGAGGTCTCTTCCAGCCAAAATGATTCAATGATTCTGTGATCCTATGATCCTATGATTCTATACTATGAAGAAAATTAACTTAATCCGAGACAAAACCAGGACAACCCCAGGCCTAGAATCTTTTGAGACTTACATGGCAGATAGGTGGAGAACTTCTTGAGGCTGGAGCTGTTTTGGTGCACATAGAAGCAGAGCCTTGAACAGTTGGTCAGTGTTAGAGTTTAGACATCTCCCAGGTTTAAGCCACAAATGAGCATAGATGTAGTTGTATTACCAAGAGTAATAGAAATGTGACTGTTCCTTTCTGTGCAACATGCCACATGAGAAACCCAATCTGAAAGTGATGTAGATATTGCTGCTACTATTAATAAGATTTTGTTGAAGTGCTTCATATCAAAATGCCCACCAAAGATGAGTATGAGTTTTAGAACAGATTTGTTTTGATGGCCAGAGGGCCTTCTGACACAGAAATTGAAACAATTAAGTTCCAAGTGTAAAAGGGAGTACAGGATTTAAGCAGGAAAAAAAAAAAAAAAAGAATGTAGAAAGACATAAAGATGTGAAAGCTGCAGTCTAGAATCTGCATTATGCAGAATCTTTAAAATAACAATAAAAAGGCATTAAGAAAGAAGGGTAATTTTGCAGTATTGCTGATCATGGCTAGAGAAAATATCCACACCCACAGCTGATGTAACACAGTACATTTATTTTCTGTTGCTATATTTTCCCCTCCCTAATATGTGAGCACTTTCCTACACTTCATGATTTGATGTAACTTACTGTGTCTTTATACCATACTGATGGAATTTTGTATAGTTGTCATTAGTAGAATCAGAACTATACAGATGCAGAGCACTTTTGAAAACCTCACCAGTAAGTGTTCACTCTCTGAGTCTTTTTATAATATGGAAAACCAGGATTATTAAACTTGACATGATCTGTGGAGAAGATATGACTGATGAGCCAAAATTACTATTTAGAAGTGCATAACTAAAAGTAATAGCAATGTGTTCATTAAAGGAATAATACAAATATTTGGCAAATGTGTATTTTGCTTGAAATCTGCATATTGCACTTCGCTGAGAAGACAGGTAGCATGGAAATAATTTGCACAGTTTATCTGAGGTTTAGGAAAAGATTCGATGCAGTTCCATTTGATAAATTAATTTTGATGTCATAAAACACAAAACAGCACCAGGGAAAAGTTCATGTTGAATAGGTTAATTCCATTGCCTCTTAAGTAGCTCAGGTAATTCAGTGTGCAGAAATTTAAGTTAATGAGACTAGAGCCTCAAATAATCATACAAAGTGCAATTGTAAGTGAACAATATTTTAGGATTATTTCAGTATGAATCACCTGATAAATACTTGAAGAAAAGAAATAAAAACAAAAATAATTTCAGGGAGAAGTAGGGGTACTGACTTTATCTCATGTATATTACATTCTCCAGTGAACTGCGGCAAAACAAGTTCTGAGCTGAATCATCCTAAGACCAGACTGAGACTCAGGTTTTAGTTTTGTACAGTGTAAGATTATCTCTGTATCTATGTGTGTGCATGTATCTTGGAAAACTGACTTCTGTGGTTATTTGTTTGATTGATCCACTTTGTTGTTTCTCTGAGACAGAGTAAGAGTTTCAGCAGAGATGTAATGCATGGAGCTTGTGCTGCTATAGCCAATTTAGGCGCTGTGAGGGTGACTACGAAGCCACTGTCACAATAGCTGACAGGTGTGTCTTCAGTTGGAAATACATACAAATGTGTATGTAAATATGTAGGTGGTTACCTTTGTCCAGCAAAAGTTTCCTTTTATTAGATACAAGCTTTCATCCTCAGGACAGATGTCTCAGTGCAGATCTGAAAAGCACTGGGAAATCACTCATAGAAAGGAGGAGATGACAATTTCTAAAAAGGTGACACTGTGCGTTCTTTAGGTGGACAGGTAGTTGGAACAACCTCACTGGAAATGCCTTTGCAGATGCCATAGTCACAGAAAAAGGTGTTTTACATCTGTTACCATAGCTCTCTGATACTCTAATCTCCATCTTAGATATTTCCAATCTCGTAGGCCTTGTACACGTGGTGTAGATGACAAATAAACACAAGATAATAAAGAATCTTTATAGCTAGCTAAGAGATAGCTGCACCACTGAGTCACCATTTTCTGGTTTTTGAGGTCCACTGTAAACATGTTCTTGTCTGACTGGAGTAGAATGGTTAAAAGAAGAGGTTCCCATTTGCCTTACTAATTTTTTTTAAATCTACTGTTAACAGAGTTCTTTCCATCAATCCAAACTTACAGATTCTCCTGCCTGTTCCCCATCTCTTCAATCACAGTAATCAAAGACTGTATCCATGTGAGTGAATGAATCACACTATTGTCCACCCATTTAATGTTGAATTCAACAGTTGCATGACTTGAGTCCATACATCTGAGCTTTTGCCTTCCAAAATAGGACCATCACATTCAAACTCCTTCTTGGGAGTGGTCCCTCACCAGCACCTCTGCACCGTATTTGGACACTGTTGGAAGGATGACAAGTTACTCAAGTCAAAATCATGCCAGGGCTTCACTAAGCATTTAGCAGTGTGAATAATCACATGCCACTGCTTGGTCTGGTGTTTTGTCCCTCAGTAGCTTATACTATAATGGCTATAACCAGAGGCAAAGCACCCTTTATATTTACTTTCTCATGAAAAAGTGGGAAATGAGGGAAATTTAGATGAAGAAGCTGGATGAGGAGATAAGAAAAATAGGAACAGACTCCCTAATGAAAAGCTTTACATTTCAGACGAAAATTGGCAGTTGTGCACATTGAAGTCTTTGTCCTTCCAGACCCCTTGATGCTGAAATCTTTGATGGGGTAGAAGGAGAGACAAGAAGAAGAAATTTCATGGATTTAGCAGTTCTCTCATCCTCTAGAATGGCAGTGATGTCTGCCTCTGTCCCCTCGGCCAGCCAGGTCAGATTATTATCAAAGTACAAACAAGCTTCCTTTGATAATTGAACACAACCAAAAATAAGTAATTACACTTCTAATGGAGATCAGGCTCATCCAATAAGCTATAACTCACTCCATGTAATGCATGCAATCACAAGCATCCATCGCATCCAAAGCATCTACACTACCCCATCCACAACAACATTTCCCCATGTAACTTTTGCTCTGTCTGCAACCTAAAGGTAACTCCCTTTGGGTAGCTCCTTCATTCCCTCTGCCCTATGATTCCTACTGTGTCATACTAAAGATATTGTTGAATTTCAGCAAGGAGCAATTTGGAAGTTCTGAGTAAAAGAAATTGTGATAGGGTTCATACCCTCAATATCACTTATAACCAATCAAGAGAAATAGTCACTTTTAGGGAATAATTTAGCCAACCTACTTTAGATACCTGTCTTAGGATGAGTCAAATCACATCCCAGGATGCATGTTATTGTCCATTGCCTATAAATGCAGTCTAGATGTCTAGTTCATTTGGAGGCATGTTCAATATGGGCATCTGCATTGAGTCAGAGATGTGAACTGAAACAAAACCAGTGAGAAAGGATTATGAATCCCTATAGCAACAGTTTCCAACTTGTCTTGTTCAGAGATTTGTATGTGAGAAAGAAAATGTTAGTTAATGAACCAAAAATGTGTTCTTCAGGCTGCGTCCTTTGCACAGCAATGATCAAGAAGAAGAGTATAGGTAGGGGTCACTGTCTCCTGAACAGCATTCGGAGTAGCCCCATGAGACGCTCTGTATCAAGAGCTGTCTGAGTGGGTGTTCTCCCATCACTGCAGCTGGTCCTGTGCTCCCCTGCTGTCTCCCTGCTGTATCTCAATATCTGGAGAACAGCTTTGCATTCCTCATTGCCTGCTGCCCTGCTGAGCTGTGGAAACCTCAGAGAAAGCAAGGAACTGCCATACTCCACTGAGTCACTGTAAGACTATGTAAGACAGAATATCTCCCCTCCCTCATGTAGACTTCCTGGGGAAAAAAGGTAGGATGAAATGAATACCCGTCCTCAGCTAAAGCCATCTCATTATCTGCCCAGACAGAAGGAAATGAGGTTAAAACACTTAAGGGCTGCCTGAGCCTAATTCTCCAGGAAGCATGGACCACATGGGGATGGCTGCCTAAACTGTACCGCCCTTGCAGACCCAGCATATCCACTGCTAATTACAGATAATCTCAGCGAGTTCTTTCTCAAACCTAAACGTATGCCAAGTACTGCAGATACTGCAAACCAAACAAGCAAGCTTCATACCAACCAGGACCTTATCTACTTGAAGTGATGCCTGCAGGTAACCGAAAAGTATTTTCTGCTCTCTCTGTGGTAGAAAAAAAAATCCCCAGCATATTCATTACCTTTTGACTTTTTTGAAAGAATGTTTGTCTGTCAGGATGAAAAGATGGGAGATTGTAACCAGAAGGCTGTGGAAAGTGATTATTCCTCTTTATTCAGCACTTACACTATTGTATGTGGAGCACTAGATCCAGTTTGGGGCTCATCAGTAAAATAAAGCATTGAAATACTGGAGTCCAGTGGTGAATAACCAAGATGATTAAAGAGCTGGAGCACATGATGTACAAAGAGAGACTGAGAAAAAAGGGTTTTTTCTCTGTGAGGAGGAGAATGCTAAGGGGAGATCTTATTCCTGTCTTCAGCTATGTGTGTAGAGAGCAGAGAGAAAATGAAGGTGTTCAGTGACAGAATAAGAGGCAACAGACACAAGTTGTAACAAAAGAAATACCATTTAGAAATGAGGAAGGAATTTTTCACCTCAATGGTGGTCAAATGCTGGAACAGATTTCCCAGAGATGCTGTGATATCTCTATCCTGGAAGATACTAAAAACTGGACTGACAGGACAGGGCCCTGAGAATCTGCTCTAAGCTGGCCCTTTTTTGAGCAAGGTTTTGTCTAGGTAGTCTCCAGAAGTCCCTTCCACCCTGAGCTACCCCGTGATTCCTTGGCAGTAGTGCAATGTAAGATGGCATGTGAGATGCTCTAAGATTAAAGAAAGCCAAGCAGCACCTTGAGGTGAAAAGACAAAATCTTAAATGGAGCATATTGGCTTGAGCCAGCATGTAGGTAATTTTTAAGCAGCTGTTGCAGTCTTGTCACTTGAAGCAAAATTACCATAGTCATGTCTTGCCAAAGGAGTTGTCAGATATCTTCAGATGCTTTTCCAAAACTGTACTGATACAGGTAGTTCATAGGGGCTTAGGGTGCAAAAACAAGGATGAATAACAAATGACCTAATTTTTTAAAATGTGTGTTTTCACCATTCTTCTGGATTATCTGTTGTGTTCTCTCTTTGTCCAAATTCCTTCCTGATTCTATAATGTTAATAGGAATAACCCAAGTAAGAACATCTATATTCTAGCAATACTTTATGTGAGTATTTGTAGATCACATTGCTGTTCATACAAATCCGATGTAGGCAGAGGCATAATAACAGGTTGTAAGGATGGCATAAGCAAAGAAAAAAGAGTATTTCAGAGTATTGGCTGTATACAAACACCTGTGCATTTAGATGAGAATACATCAATTTGTACATAAAAGTAAATCTTCAAAAATGCTGCTATGACAAAATAATTTATTAATATTCATAGTTTCTATTTAAAATATTTTAATTGAAAAAAAAAAAAAAAGAAAAAAACAAGGAATGCTTTACATGTCAGTAATCACTCCACAACAGGAAAGAAGTTCAGATCTATTAGGATCGCTTTTAGTTCTTAGAGGGGGAAAAAGCAAATTAGTACTTAATTTTCCAGTGAGCAAAACCAGATAAAAGGTTGAACCCATAGAAAATTAAAAGATCAGAATGTAACAGGAAAACAAAAAATGGTAAGAAAAGACACAGCAAGCCAGCAAATTATGTACAACATTTTAAAGTCTGTATGGGCTTGCTCTGTGGTCCTCACTCCTACTTTATAATACTGAATCCTACTGTGATGTGCCATGTTCTTTAGCTCAGACTTTCCTTGCCATGCTTAATGACTTCTACTCTTATTTTACTTTGAGCATTGGTTATTAGTTGAATACTGTAATTATTGTAGGAGACTCTAAACAGTAAATCCCAGTATTATAACTGTAATAAGTAGGTGTAGCAGGCTGAGGGGAAAGAGTGAAAAAAAAAATAGATATAATGGGATAATTAAAGTGCATCAAATAAATAAGTGAACAATTATCTTTTTCTTTTGGCTTTCATTAGGTAGTATAAGGTCCATAAACACTCGACTACTGTGAAGACAAATTGCTTGGGTCTTTACTTAGAGTACTTGCAGTATAAAAGAACTCCAAGAACTTTGGCATGGATGAAGAAAGAAATGCACATGGTCAACTCCAGTGCATCCCTGAAATAGGCATATTCGAAGGCCTGGGCTCTGATCCAAATCCCATGTCAGCAGGAGTGTTATAGACTTTTAGAGACCTTGCTTAGGCCCTTGGAGAGGTACGTGGGTGCTCCATTTCTTCAGTGTGGACTGGAGAAGTTGTTGAGAGCCGATTTTTCTGTCTCTTCAGTTTCCTCACTGCCCCTTGCATTCCTCCAACTTTCTGAGATTTGGGATTCATTTTTGCCAACATTGTCTTGCTAAATATAATATTTCTCATAGACCAGATTGTAATGTGGAGATGTATGCATGCACCTCCCTTTACAGTTTAGAGGGAGAAAAATGGTGATGCACTAGTATCACATGCTGAGCACTCAGGGACTGACAAGGGCAGTAGCAAGAGCAGTGAAGTGTTTTAAAACAGGCGATGCTGCCTGGATAGTGAAACTATCCATCTGTATGACCACATATAGGTTTAGCTTGTTAGCCATCATGTTTTCCTGTGTTTGGGAGAAAGTGAGTGATTTGATACACAAACCACCGATTTTGAAAGTCTGAAGTCTTTGGCCTTTGGTAGGAATGTCACTGCAATCGCTGAAGTATCATTGCCTCTCTCTGCAGAATCTCTCAAACTAAATTCTGTGTATTTTCCTTTCCAAAAAGAAGGTGCTGTTTTGCATGACTCCCTACATGAAAAACAGCAAGCCATTTCTTCTGCCAAAAAATGTTTCAATATGGATGTGATAGGAACAAAGAGAGGAAACAATCAACAATGTAGAGGCTGTAGCCATTCGCCAGTGACTCCCGATATGACATGGCAAGAGTCACTCAACTTCTCTGTCTCTCAATTTCCCATCTGTAAAATGGCATTAAAATACCTACCTCACAGGGGTGTTGTGAGGCTTTTTAAAACAATGTTTGTAAAGTGCTTTGAGATCCTTGGATGAAAGATACAATAAGAAATCAAATTATTCACTTTTTATAGTGCAATACAAGGATGCACTTCTGTTGAGATGGCTAAAAGCTTCCAGTTCTTTATAGCTATTCCACATACTCTTCACAATAGTTTCCCTTCTTTCATGTATTATATCTGCTGGGAGATAAAAAGAACAAAATTTGCGATCAAATGTCGTAGTATTGTGCAGATGAGGACCAAAATAATCTGATATTCTTTCTAAACTGTGCTGTGTATTCCTTGTCCATACAATTCTAAAGCTATCAGGAAAAGGATATATTCTAATTTTGTCTGTGCTTCACCTAAAAAGGCTAACTTGTTTCTTTTGAGACAAACTCAGCCTCTTTGCCAAATAGAAAACTGTAATTTGGGTCAATGGTTACAAAATTTATGTAAGGGGTAGAGTAGGTGTTATAGTCCTGTACACTTTGCATTCATTTAACAGTCATTAAATGGCACAGTGTAGTTACCAAGTTAAAGATTAAATCTTAGGAATCATAGAAATGCGAAATGAAAGCAAGATTAGATTTTACAGAGGTCAATCAAAGAAAATTCACTTAGGTTCATGTAGAGCTACTAGGCTAACATACTTTGTAGAAGACCCTTAACACAAAGTAATTCAGTACGTAAAATTTTAGTTTAATAAATAGGTGATACAGGTGCTTCACCAGAGTAGGCTCAGAATCCAACAAACTGTTATTGAGGAGATGACATAGTATACACAAATATCCCTTTCATTAAAATCAACTGGTGCATGGAGGTAAGAAATAGTTGTTAAAGAAAGGAAATGCAAGAAAAGGCTAAAAATTAAAAGAGGAGGAATTAAACTTGACTAAAGTATTTTGTTTTACTGCCCCTCTCATCTAGGATTCATGCTTTACACTTTCTTCTCCCCCACCACCTTTTTTTCTTCCTTTTAGGATTGAAGGAGCAGGAGAACTGAAAAGGATATAACCAAACAAACAGAATAAATAAATATTATAGTTACAGCTTTCACACAGCTTCACCTACTCAAAAGGAATTTACATGTCTTCACTCACATAGTACGTGATTCATATTTTGACTTTCCACTGTAGTGCAGGCAAAGTATAACATATTCCTCCCATTGGTGATCATTTACATGATTCTCATTCATATAAAAAGAGACACAAAACCTCTTTTTTAAAACCAAAGCCTTAAACTTTTCACATTCGAAAACTGACCCAAAATAGTCACTGACTACCTGGACAGTTCTCTGGATGGCTTGAGAAAATATGTTTTTTTTCCTACTCTTTATTTCAGTATCCTGTTAGAGCTAGATGTGGAGCAGTGTTTGTAGATATCTCATCCTAAACTTGAAGGAACTGGCAATCTTGGAGCTATAGCTCACTGCTTCTTTAATTACTCTGATGTTCCTTCTGCTACATCCGACTGCCCATCAGACATAGTTACAAGAAGCACCCTATAAAGGCAGCAGTTTGTATTGAACAGTCTTCTTGGCATCAAGTTTTATCCTTAATATTTAAAGTGGGATTTGTTTGTACGTGTCACTTTAGAAAATTATTATTAGTGTATTTAAACATTTACTTTTTAAATAGTACAAACTAGTTATCCTTCTTCTATGTAGTCATTCAAGATGGAAATTTTTCAAATAGGAACTGTAAATGGCATCCCTTACTTTTACACTGAAAATCTCATACTCTGGTATTGAGGGACTGAAATTTAAATATGAATTATGATTGTCTTGAGAACAAGAGCAACTAAAATAAAACCACCTTTGATGATGAACAGGTAACCCACTATTGAATTGGAATATCTTGTCATGTAAAAATACCATACATCCTTCCCTATTAATCATCTTCACACTGTACCCAGGTAGATAATATATACTGTATACATGTTATGATTGAAACATTTTCTTTCCATAGATGTAGCCTAGTCATCTACCAGTTCTGCTGCTTAACTACAGCCTACTATCATCCCAGGATCCCTAACCACTGTGTAGAGGAATACTATCTTGTGGCTGAAATATTAATTATTGTGCTGTTGAGCTTTGTTTTTAAAACTCTGATTCACTATTTTGTCCACTGACGAAAGAAAAAAAATTATCAAAAATTATTTCTTGTGATCAAAATGTTAGTGTACAAGCCACCTACTACCAGAAATTTCGCGCTTTGTTTAAGCCAAAACATAGAAGTCACATTTTAGAAAATGCTGCTTATTTAGGTGTACCAGTGTTGAAAGAACATCTGAGCTGAAAAGTTACTATTTGATGGAGTAGCTCTTGAGCAGGTGTTAATTGTCCTAGCTCTACTGGTTTATTTCCATTTGCACCAGCTGAAAAACTGGCCTAGCATGTCAATGTAATGACAGTTTTAGGAACTTTCTTTTCCAGTTGTGATTCAAAACATGTAAATATTGCTTGAGTAGCCGATTATCAAAATATAACTTATGAGACGTTCATGAGTAAATAATGATGAATGTATTTCTGTTTTAAGAATGGGTCTAAGAATGACATAACTTCTGAGTCAACATGAGATATCAGAAGATGCTCTCTGGATGAAATTAATCTGACCAAATACAGATATCTTTAAAGTAGACATCTACTCTGAGTTCCTTTGTTGTCAATTAAGAGAAACAGGTACTTCTAGTAGTTATTAATTTTATTCTCAAGAATATATCTTAGCTAGATCAGGTGGACTGTATCCTTAAAGTGTCTGCTTCTCTTACTGGCTAAGGATGGGAACATCAAATATCTTACTCGGACACAGATGTCTGCCTTGTTCATGTCTAAAGTTAGGTAAGATGAATCTCATCCTCAGGGCCTCGTGTTGGCTCCATCTTATTCAGTTATCCCTCTGTTACTCAACAGTTACTAAAACAAAGCTAAGTAAAATGTGGTAACTCTGCACCAGTATGTTACAATACACAGGACAGTAGATAAGAGCCCTATCATACATCTACCACCATATAATTTGGGCTGGCATATTTACTTAAAATTATATTGTGCATAGAATTGCTTCTATCTTCCTTTGATGTAACAGCTCTTTTGAAATTCTTACCTCTCCACAGTTTGCATAGTTAAACTGAGACATTTTGATTTCTGCTGATGAATCCACTAAGTAAAATGCCATTTTGATCTTTGCGTATAATTATTGGTTATCTAGTGTTAATGGTGTGTATGATGTTAAAAAAGTGACAATTTTCTGCTTGGTGTGTATTCTTTCTCTTTTGGTGAATGACATTCATCAGTAAGAGAATAAATCCAGTAGCACTCACTCCTTTGCCACCTACCATATCTATGGGAAATACAGGAGTGAGAAAAGTTGGAAACCACAGCAATTATGTCATATTAGTAATAAGATTGTAATAAACCACATAAAACTGTAAATATAGAAGTGAAAAGAGAAACATAAGTATTTATGCCATAATATTTAGCAGTAGAACTAATTAGCATTTTGATTACCTTTTTCTTATCAGTGCTGAATAACAAATAAACAAAAATAGCCTTATGGACTACAGAGAAATTCACTTCACATGGGCCTTAGTGTTATAGAATTACTGTATGATTAACAATATTTGACATGCAGTTTATTTTCTGTCCGTGTGATTGCAACAACAGTTCCAATTGTAGCCACTTTTTTCTTTTCTTTTCCTTTTTCTTTCTTTCTTTGTTTCTTTGTTTCTGTTTTTTATGCAGAAGACCATCAAATGAATTGTCACAATACTCGAATAATGCAAGACACAGAAAAAGACGATAACAATAATGATGAGTATGATAATTACGATGAACTGGTGGCCAAGTCATTGTTAAATCTTGGCAAAATTGCAGAGGATGCAGCATACAGAGCCAGGACAGAATCAGAAATGAACAGCAATACATCTAATAGTCTGGAAGATGATAGTGACAAAAATGAAAATATTGGTCGGAAAAGTGAGCTGAGTTTAGATTTAGACAGTGATGTTGTTAGGGAAACAGTGGACTCCCTTAAGTTATTAGCACAAGGACATGGTGTAGTGCTTTCAGAAAACATTAATGACAGAAATTATGCAGACAATACTTCACAGCAAGATAATAGGAATATGAACTTTGTAATGCTAGGGAAGCCTGTGAACAATGGACTTACGGAAAAAATGGTGGAGGAGAGTGATGAAGAGGTGTGTCTCAGCAGTTTGGAGTGCTTAAGGAACCAGTGTTTTGATCTGGCTAGGAAACTCAGTGAGACAAACCCACAGGAAAGAAATCAACAGCAAAACATGAACACTCGTCAGCATGTCAGGCAAGAAGATGACTTCCAAGGAAGAACACCAGACCGGAATTACTCTGATATGATGAACCTAATGAGGCTTGAAGAGCAGTTGAGCCCCAGATCTAGGACTTTTTCTAGCTGTGCAAAGGAGGATGGTTGTCATGAAAGAGACGATGATACCACCTCTATTACTTCAGATAGGTCTGAAGAAGTGTTTGATATGACAAAAGGTAACTTAACCCTGCTTGAGAAAGCAATTGCTTTGGAAACTGAGAGAGCAAAAGCCATGAGAGAAAAAATGGCAGTGGAAGCTGGAAGGAGGGATAATATGAGATCATATGAGGAACAGTCTCCAAGACACCTTTCTGGAGATGACAGGAAGCCTAAACCCAGTGACGGCCATGTCAAAAAGCCATATTATGGTAAAGGTAATATTTCTATATACCGTATGTTATGTCATGAGAAAGTGTGAGCTGATATGTTAAGTTTTGCATAGATTTTGGAAATGAAGTTACAAATTCCACGAAATGGGGACTTTATTTGCATTGTTGTACTATGGCATGGTTGCAAAATAGCATCATGCTGCAATTATAAAATAAAATAAAATAATTCGTTCTGCAGTCTTAGAAATATGTACAGTATTTCAGTGAATATCATTTGGCTAAGTTAAAATATAACTTTTCAGGGAAACAAAACATTGACATAAGAGATCATGTTGAAAGAGGCAAAGATTTTTCTCAAGTTTTTAATATATTTCATAGTAATAATTAAAAAACAATAAAGAGAATTGCATTGCAAACTATATTGGAGATTGGGGTTTTATGTAGTAGGTAGTCAATCAGCTATGAAGTACATATTTTACACATTGGATTGGGTAGGTAGCATCATGATTTATAAAATTATCATCAAATGACAGTTATTGATGAAGCCTCTTCCATCTAAAATGTAGAATTGCATGATAGAAATTGAACAGTATCAGAATGACCAATAACATAAGATAGGGGCAGTGACTGCACATTAATTATCTTAAGATAGTAAGGTAATGGAAGCCGTTTGCTATGCAAGGCATGGTATGGCCTGGGCTGAGATCAATAGCAATTTCTTTCTTATGTGCATTCCACTTCACTGGTCTCATTCCATTGTGGAAACAGTTAAGGTGCTGCCTTGACCATAATTCAATACAAAAGAAAAAAAATAAAAAAAGAACAGACCAAAGATTACCTTTAGATGCCTTTTAATTTATGGGATTATCATGGTGATGGTGTGTTTATATTACCACACCCCTGTTCAACGTGTCTACATCTGTACATGTAGGGCCATGTTGTATAAAGTGTTCAATACCTCCTGATACTCATTGAACACCCCTGATTCCCATTGACTTTAGTGGAATTTGAGGACATGGTATTTATTGGGAGATGCTAAGCAAGGACTGGGCTCATCTTATATTTGCTGAAAAACTATTTGGTCTCTTTTCTACAACTGAGATGGTAGGCATTTTTCTCCTTTTTGTAAACCCCTGTTTTGAAAGAGTAATACCCTACCATCTGCCTGCAACAGTCAGGTAGGCAGACAACATCTTGGTCCAAGAAAAGTTTTGATCTCTTTTTACAAGCCTTAAACTAATGACCAATCTCTTAGAAAAACATGGAAATTACTGATGTCAAACATTCTTCTGCAATGTAGTTTAGTGAAATTTTGTTTATTTTAAAAACAAATGTATGGTCCAGTGAGTGCTGTAGTAACTTTGGGTATTTGAGGCAGACAACTTCATTTAGTTAGTGTATTACTGCATAGCCATGTGGATGTTGTGCTAAATGTTGTTCACATATGACCTTTTTAGGTACATTTCCCTTTGAATATATGTCTCTATTAAAACCACAGAAAACATGGCAAACCAATATTAATTTTTGAATAGTTTCTTAACTCTAGTGTTGTCCAGCCTTTCCAGGCTATGTATCTCTGGAAAATCATTTATGCAAATAGATCTGGTGTCCCCAAAAAGACTACATAACTTCTGACAGTCACAACAGTAGGGACTTCTGTTTCAGTAAATTCTAGAGCTTCTTTGCACCATCCTATCTCTTTGGAGCTGCAGGCTGAATTGATCATAGGTCCAAACCCCAGCCAGGGATTAAATATTGTGATAGTTTAGACCAAGACATTTTGTGGACTGGATGATTCTACACTTTTTTAATGGAGGAAGAATGAAAAAATACCCCTTCCTAACTTTAAAAAACATAGGAAACATTCTGGTAGTTTTTGAGAGATGATGCTTTAAGTAAGACAACTGCTTATATCATTTGTTCTCAACTCAGACATTATCTTCCAAATGCATCTGGAAGAGATACCCATAGAGATGTGTGATATGACTAAGTGGAACTTTTTTGGGTATACAAGTTTGCAGTGAGAACTGTCTCCTGGCTTCAGGAGTTCTGCTTTCAGAGGTTGCTGAAACAACTGTTAAGGGACCACTAACCATTTTTCCCTGCCATTTAAAGCCTTCTAAACAGACTTTCTTCTGAAATTTATGAATTTTAAAGCCTTTTGAGTCCTCTGACAACCTTCACTCAGGCAATATTCACATTGTGGCAAGAAGGAAGAAAAAGTTAGAGAATTAAAACTGTGCAATATTTCTCCCAATTAGCAGAAGAGGATTTGCAGAAGATTATCCAGTGTTTTGTATAAAGTTGTGGAAAGTTTAGTTAAATGTCTTCCATTAAAAGCAATGGGAAATTGTGCAAGTACGATTTTATGCAAGTTTTGAAATCATTAAGAATAGTATACAGCATCTTTTCTGACTCATTAGACCATAAAGGCTCTTAAGGATCTGATACGTGCTGTAACTTTACAGCATAGACTTGAATACAGAGGAGGATTTGCTTGACACTTTAGAATGCAAGTGTCCAGATCTTCAGCTGCCCTAAATTAGAATACCTGCACTGACTTCAGCAGAGTTCTGACAATGTGGAGTAGCTAAAGTTGCTCTAGTTTAAAGTCTCTAAAAAGCCATTATGGTCTATTTACCATGTACATTTTTTGCAGTCCTTGAATATTGTTATATTTACATTATTTATATTTCATTCACATTACTTATTCACCTATGTAATACTTTTACACATCCCAAAGTACTTGACATGAAGAGTTGCTTAGAGTTGTGTATGTATGTAGCTGTGGACTTGCTGTTCTAGTGGTCTCAGCACAGGCCTATCTGGCAGGAATTCAGATCCCTCCTCTGACATTTGCTCCTTCTGTGGCCTTGGGTTTCACTTCTTTATCTCTTTGTTTCAATTTCCTGTTGTATAGGATGATGGTATTTTCAGGAGTGTTGTGATAACTCTATAGCACTTTGGAGATAGATTCATATGTGTATTTATCGTTAAAGAGCATGAAACAAAGAACTGCGTTCTGCAGTCAACGTGAAGGTTAAATAAAAGAAAACTTTAATGATTAGAGATTCAATTTACTAAAGACAAGGTTTCAATATAATCTTAAAATTTAGGGAATGGATTTAATACCTGGAGAGTCACTACAATGAGCTAAAGAATTTCTTTAAAAAGAATGTGTTTTGGAAAAACTTGGAATGCAAAAGCATATAAATATATAAATATATATATATATATATATTATATATATATATATAAGCTGCCAGAGAGAAATCAAAGAAAAATAAGTCCACAGTTGAATGTGAACTCTGGATTGTATTGATTCATGCTGAAAAAAAATGGGGTTTATGTGAAGTTCTGCAAGTACTAAAATTTCTATTGATTGTACTAATGGTTGCATTTGTGGAAGCTGGGATGGAATTTAATGTAAGAAGGACTTAAAGGAAAACAAGTAGCAAAATGTTATTTTCCAGAGATGAAAGCAGAAAGACTGAAGCAGAGTAATGACAAGAGCAGCATAAAATACTTAAATGAGGGTAGCTCTGACTGGGTATTGAAAGGAGGATGGGCAAAAAAATGGAAAGGAGATGTTGGTTGAACTTGAGCCAAAATTCAGGCAGTTAGAGAATCCTGGATTTTATTCCTTAAATCGTAATATGAAAATCAGCAATAGTCTGCAAAACCTGGCAACTGTGGTCGAGATGGATAAGTTGTAATTTGAATCATGTGCCGGGCTGGAAGACTAGGGATGTTATTTTTCAGATGTTCTGTTAAAGGAAACAAAATGATGAAGTATGTGAGAAAGTTCTAGTTCAGGATTAATCTCACCAGCATTTTCCACTACATTATTGGCAGATAACCTTATTTTGTTGAAAAAAAATGTCTGTTTAGACTTTTGATTTGTAGGCAGAAGATTCAACGACATTCTAAAAGATCGTTAACCTTTTAAGCATATGAATATTCAAGCATTATATGTGCACATTTGTAATGGCCCAAATTTACACAGCAAGGGATACTTTCAGTAGCTCTGATTACAATGTTTACCCCACCATAATTGATCAAAGAGAAAGGAACATTTGTACAATTTCTACCATTTCATAAGGAATTTAAAGAAAATAAGAGCTGTCTCTTCCATGAGCCTTGGAAAAGGGATTTATTTGTGCTGAACCGTTGAATCATTATGCTAAGGAGCTAGTTTTTCTACTCTCGGGACACTGAACTTCTGTGACAGTACATTTGCAGACCTTCATACATCAGGAAAAAAAAAGAATGTAAAGAAAGGAAACTCCAACCAAACAGTTTCCAAATGACCTTACACCCTTGAGCTGATGCTTGCCAGAAGAACATTGATTGACAGTGGTATGGCTTTGCTGTATAAAGGTCACTTTCCAATCACTGTGAATGGATATTGCTGTGAACATAGGAGCCTGCAGTCTGAAAAGAAGATAACGGGATAAAAGTGACAGAACTGTGTTAAGAAATTTGGGTTTTTTTTTTTCTTCTAGTTTTCATAAGTACATTTACCAAAGAGTAAATGACATGATTAAATGAACCTTCTTACAGAAATGTGAAAAGCATCATTCACTTGACACATTTGTTGTAAATTATAGATCCCTCAAGAACAGAAAAGAAAGAGAGCAAATGTCCTACCCCTGGGTGTGATGGAACTGGCCATGTAACGGGGCTTTACCCCCATCACCGCAGTTTGTCAGGATGCCCACACAAAGATAGGGTCCCTCCAGAAAGTAAGTTCACATTGTTTCATGGAAACCGGGGATAAAACTACAAAGATTTTTCTGGCATGCTTTTTAAACCTTTTATTTTAAAAAATACTTTCATTTCTCAGTATGATTTGTCTCAACTTAGTCAACTGTTCTGTGTTATATTTTTTTCCTTTATTCCATCATTTCCATTTTCTACTAACTTTTACACTAAAAGAACAACTTTTAAAGCTGTATTCTTTGATTTTAAGAATGCTAGGCTATTTTTAAGTAGATGCATTCAGTCAACAGAGAAAGAGGTTTCCAGAAGATGTGCACTGCTTTTACTTCTGCGTGCTGATGTCACATGAACTGTCGCTGTTGTCTTGTACAGGAAGAGTTGTACTTGAAAAACTTTCAACCCCTTTCCTGTGTTGTTGTGGTGTGTTAAACATAGTTTATATTTAACTTATATTATTGAAAATAACAATTTGGCTGTTTGCTTAGTTATAGAACTCAGGATTTTGAGTAATATTTCCCTGTCAGTCACATGGGTGGAATTTCCTGCCATGTCAGCGGATTCTTTGCAAACAAGCTTCACCCTTATGGGTTCACGGATGTTCGCCTGAAGGCACAGGGCTCTGTTTCTGGAAATCACCTCCTTGGCTGGTGGAATCGGCAGAGTTCTAGTGAAGCTGATTGCTCTATGCTGATTTACACCAGGCAAGCATCCAGCTAAGATCCAGTTCTCTTTCATACCAATTTTGAAATGGACTTATTACATTGAAGCCTGTGGACCTAAAATCCCCACTGTCCATCAGCACTTACAGCCCTAACCTCAGTGGATTTACAACAGCCTAAAGGAAATGTTATAAAGTCAGTCAGGGTTAAAAATGGCCCCAGTTTCCAAAGGAAAGTAGATTCTGAAGAACAGGAAAACAGAAGTAGATTAACACACCAAGAACGGCAGACATAAAAAGTCTCCTCTTTCATGGTACAATGGCTTCTTCCAGAAGTAAAATAATGGGGAAGTGCGTTAGGAAACTTTGCTGTGGCTTGGTTGATCTCTGAATATGGTAGAACCAATAGAGTAATTTCTCTGCTTTGCAAAACCCTCTAATTTTCTGGAACGCAAATATTTACTCAGTTGCTCAAAGTTCTCTCATTTTTAAAAATGGTAAATAAAAGGCTCTTTAGAAGATTTTGTAAATCAAAGAAGAATATAGCTTTAAACTGTTTGCATGCTCCTGTACCTACTAAAATGAAAAAGGTGAGCTCATCTTTTTATTTTTTTCCTGTGATGTTGGCCTTGTGAAGCATGTTTCAAGAACAGCTTTGAATAGTAGGAATTTTGGCGTAAAGCTTTTGCATCTACACATGTTTTAGTACACTGATGATGGGGTGATGATGATGATGATGATTATCTTTTAATCAGTATACATGGTTAAAGTCTCAAGTCTCTGAACAGTGTTTATTCAGTTCTTAACTCAGTCAAGGGATTCACTGATTTTATTAGATCTCTTTTGACTAAGAACTAAATACAGTCTTCTAGACTAGCTCTTGTATGAGCAAACCAGAACTTTGCAAGGGCTGGATGGCTTTTTTCCATAGAGTGAAGTACTGCCATGCAGCTCTGAGACGTGGATTCAGATACGCCTCACATCGTGCAGAAGTCTTTAGTACTACCAAAGTTTCTTGATAAATTGGCACTTCATAGCATGACCTTTATGATTCAGAGGAGTACTGCTCTGAGCAGCCTTGGCAGTTAGTTTTCCATCCAGCTTGCAATGGATGCAGATATAAATGAGTTTACTCGCTTAAGCTTGTACCACTTATTTCTTTTTTACACAGTTTTATTTCTTCTTTTTTTCCCCACCATCCTTCAACTTTTTAAGTGCTTATTTTTAGTTTTTAATCTTTTCAAAAACTTTCTATCTATTGCAGTTTTCACATCTGTACAGAATACGAGTAAAAATTAAAGGACCAATTCTGCTCGTCACATAAATATTAATGGTATATCTATGTCGAAGTGGGCAGAACTGGCCCCTAGCTCAATTGGGCTGTCTTATAGTTAGGGCTAAATTCTCTTCAGGGTTGTATTAAGGTGTATTTCAAATAATTCAGTGTTCTACCAGTATAAATTGAGAGCCTGTTTTCATCTCTCGAGTTTGATACTGTGTGTATAAAGCTATGCATTATGAATGCATAGATTTGCTGAAAGAATTTTTCTAGTCCATAATTTTGTATTGGACCGTTGCTAGCTCACACTTCACTGTTGAGCTGATCTTTGCTCAGTGTTTTTGTATGAAAAAGATATTGGAAGTCTTCTGCTTCACTGTTGCATCAGAGATGCCTTTGCTTATAGGTTCTGTAATCTTCATAACTTTCACCGTTGCCCTGTGTTAATGAGCATAGGGTCACAACACTTACTTCCCTCATCAGGCTTTATTGGCTATGTGTGTCATGTGTATTTTGAGGAATGCTGGTTGTTAATGAATCCTGCTTTGTTTTAAAATGGTTTCATATATACTGGGATTTGATTTTTTTTTTCTTGTTTTCATACTCTGCTGTTTTCTCTTACTCTCCTTGTCAAGTTCTTGCCATGCATGAAAATGTTCTTAAGTGTCCTACACCAGGCTGCACAGGCCGGGGCCACGTAAATAGCAACAGGAATTCCCACCGAAGGTAAGGATGCCGTCGCTGGACGCCAGTCTAGAGGGAACGGTGCCTCTGAACTGCGGCCCTTCTGGCAGTCCATTGGCGGGGGGTGTGAGTGTGTGTTTCGTTGTTTTGTTCTTACGATTGACAGATGGTGCTTCGTGTGCTTTATCCATTTTAAAGAGTAACATTTATTCATGTGTTTTCTGAGGAGGACGAGTGTGCGTTTGCTTCAATATGGGTGAATTGATCCACAGAGGACCTGTTAAGCATCCTTTATTTTTTTGGGTGGATTTTTTTAATTCTTGTTTAGATATTAGCTGAACAGCAGTGGTATGAAATAAATGGTATGACTCCTTATGGGTATGTTGCAGGGAAAAGGAAAAGTTTGCCAAAATCAGCAGGACTAGGGCAGAGATCTTGTTCCCACACTTCACTCTCTTCAGGGATTATTTTATAGCACATGAAAAAATTCACTCTACTCCTAAAAATGATTTTTTCAATACATGAGAAGTGGCGTTTTAGGTAGACAGACGTTATAAGAGTTAGCTTTCCTGCTGACCACAGTGTCAATCCCAAAGTCCTTATCCAGCTAAAACTGAGTGAGAATTTTCCTTATTTAAGAAACATTATGAAAATGTCTCATTAAATATAAAAATGAGAAGCCAGAAATGTTCATTGTGAATACTCTAACAAAACAAAACAAGATCAAGAAAAAAGCTACGCCTATATAGTTTGCTAAGATCACAGAATCACAGAATGGTTGGGGTTGGAGTGACCTCTGGAGGTCATCTAGTCCAACCCATCTGCTAAAGCAGGTTCACCAGAGCAGATTGCACAGAATGTGTCCAGGCAGGTTTTGAATGTCTCCAGAGAAGGAGACTCCACAACCTCTCTGGGCAGCCTGTTCCAGTGCTCTGGCACACTAAAAGTCAAAAGGTTTCTCCTCATATTCAGATGGAACTTCCAATGTTTCAGGCTGTGCTCGTTGCCCCTCATCCTGTCATTGGGCACCACTGAAAGGAGTCTGGTCCCATCCTCTTGACACCCACCCTTGAGATATTTGTAAACACTGGATAAGATCCTCTCTCAGCCTTCTCTTCTCCACGCTGAACAGACCCAGCTCTCTCAGTCTCTCCTCATAAGAAAGATGCTCCAGACCCCTAATCATCTTTGTAGCCTGCCACTGGACTCCATCCAGTAATTCCTTGTCCTTCTTAAACTGGAGAGCCCAGAACTGGACACAATACTCCAGATGTGGCCTCACCAGGGCAGAGCGGGAGGAGAACCTCCCTCGACCTGCTGGTTGAAGAATCTGCAAGTAATAGATTCTTACAGAAAGGATACTATTGCCTATTAAATTCTGTCAAACAAATAACAAAATTATCAAAATGTTACTATAATTTTTAGTACGTGTCATCATTTCCCCTCAGAACAACAAGATCTTGCTTATTTCTTTACAATTTTAAAACATCCAGGAAGTGTGGGTTAGGGGGTAAAAGGAACTATGCAACCTTCCTATTATTGAATTCTTTTTTTACTGCTAATTGTAGCATGAAGGCCTAAGGGACTACACAGGTACTGGAACTTCAGTCCTATAAAGCTCTGGGTTACTATAGCTCCTCATATTAACTGCCTGTCTCATGGAAGGCTCTTGTGGATACAAGCCCATCTGCAATAAGCTCTGGTACCCATTTCTTCTCTGCAGTGATGCTGCCAGTAGATGCTGGAAAAGCCTCTGAGAAGGCTTTACAGGAATTACTGCTGCTTGAAGCAGCATTCACTTCTGGTTGAATATCTGCTAGAATATTTGATGTGTCTGAAGAAGAGCATGTCAGTGGAGCACAGCTGCCCTCTGGCATGACTGCAAACCCACGCAGAGCCCCGTCACCCCTCTGCAGAACTAGGCCAGCAAGGCAGGGTTGTGGGGAGCAGTCTGCACTCTCTGCTCACCTCTTTCTGTAGCTTTTGGGGCATTTTGCTCTGCTTCATTTTTTTTTACTCTTCCTTTTTTTTTTTTCCCTGTTATTTCCTGTAGAGCAGGGAACATCTGGGAATGCACTGATGTGTCTTTCATTTTAATTTCTTTTCCTGTGGAGAACACAGAGAGCTGCGGTCTCATAAGCACGCAATAGACTATGACAAGGGAAGGACCCCCTCCATTGTTAGGTCACAGGTTTTTACAGCTTCACTAAGAGCACCATCTGCTGGCATCAACATATTTATTTTTCCCTGTTCTAAATCTTTTCCAGAAGAATCAGGCTTATTTTTGTCACTTCAATCATAGTTCAGCATTTGCAAAATTAATTGAATTTTGAGTGCAGAAGTTCTTTTCATGTTACATCATCAGCTATTAGAAAACATACTTCAGTGGCTGAAACTGATGAACAAACACGAAATGTAACATAGTTGAGGTGTAGTTTTAGAGACCCAAGACCTAATTTTGCACTCATTTATAAGCCTAGCAAAAATATTGGAGTTAATGGAGCTGAATGAGGTGTGAAGCAGCACAAGATTTGGCCTATATGGTGGTGTCATTTAATCATCTTCAGGAGCCATTTCACTGGCAACGTTTGTAGATGCATAAAGGTCACAAGTCTGCTAGCAGAGCTGCACAGTAGATTCCATTTTATATTCTTCTCTCCTACTGATATTTTCACTGGCTGACATCCATGAATAATCTACCCATGTGCAGTCAGGGAAGAAGAGCAGATGTAAGATCTACCATGCAACTTTGAAAGCAAAAGAAAGTCTATTCTAGAGAAAATACATATGACCAAAAGCTTTTGGAAACTCTTTTCCTTCAGATTCTTCCTGATGCTGGCTAAGGAGGAGAAGGAGTAATTGGGTCAGTGCTATAATGTGAAACTACGCAGGACAAGACAATTAAATTTCCTTTCTGTAATTGCAGCCTCTCTGGATGTCCTATTGCTGCAGCAGAGAAACTGGCTAAAGCTCAAGAGAAGCATCAGAACTGTGATGTGTCAAAATCAAACCAGGCATCAGATCGGGTTTTAAGGTATTAGAAATCACTATAATACTTATTATTATGCAGAATTCATCACACATTCACTTGAGAATTTATATTTATATACGTTGTATATACATATATATCTCCTTTAAAGAACAGTTAGAATTAGGGCTTCTGGATCAAATTCTCACAGTGTGTATTTCCCACTCAATTTACATGGGGGAGGGTTGGTAATTATTTTGGCAAATACATGTAAAGCTGAAAAGCTCATTTTTGTCTTAGGCATTGTTTGGTGTAAAGATGACTGCTGGAGTGCAAAGTCTAAGAACAATGTGAAAAAAAGTTGGTATCTTTTGGGAATAAACTAATATTTACCGGTAAGTCTTGGTTTTTTCAGCAGGCTTTTACTAGTAAATATCAGTTTAAATTAAACCAGAAGCCCTATTTGCATTACCAAACTGGTAGTACACCTTTTGGCAGGACACTTGGAAAAATGCCAGGTATAGCTTAGATTCCAAAATAAGGTCAGGCTATGTTCTTTATCTCTCTTCCCCAAATCACTGCCAGGAAGGATAGAAAAAGAGAAAAATTTTCCTAGATTTTCATACGGGGGAACCTTGAACCAGTTTGACATACTTATACCCCTTGTCTTCATCCATATAGAATTCTGCATTTATCCAAAGCTATATCCAGCTTTGTGCTATTGTCTCCTCTTTAGAGATATGTGGGTGGGAAAAGGAGCTGAAGTATGAAGGATACATGTGAAGGAACTAGACTTCTGCATGATTGTACCAGCCTTATGCTGATGGTGCCCCAAGAGCTGCAGAATTTCTCCATGGATACTGTGATATCTGTGGGCTGGGATAGGTACATCCCTCCCAGCTGCCTTGAAGAGTGTGGAGGAAGTGCCGCAGCTTTAGTTCTCAGAATTTCATACTTATTCCATAGGTTTCTCAGTACTTAGCTCTCTTCTAGATTTAAAATCTGATAGAGCTGCTTAAAATGAATATTTTCTACCATATTATCAACATAATTATTTGAATATTCTCTTAAAACTTCATCTAATCTTGATGGTCTTTTCAAAAACCAGTCTTTCTGTAGAGCTAAGAAAGAAGGTTCACATTTACAGAAGATCTTTTGTCATGCCTGTTGATTCCATTTTCCTTCTTCGGATTGTTTTTGATGGCCTTTGTCTTAACCATTCCTAATTCAGATTGTACAATTTTTAATACAGCATCCCAGGCGCTTTTCTTGTAGAAGGGTTTTTCAGAACGTGTAAATAAAAACAGCCTTTGAGGGAACAGCACAGTGTCTAACTTGATGGCAAAAGACAGATCAAAAATGCAGTGGCTTTTGCCACTGCTCATTGGAGGGACACCACTGAAGGCAGATGCCAGACAAAGAAGGCAACTGCTCAAAACCAGCATCCGGTTTGCTGGCCAACTCCCTTGGAAGTTGCTCTGCAATCTTAACTTTGCTTGTGTGCCTGCCTTGTGTTTCAGATTTTACAGACAACTCAAATAATGCTTTCATCTTGTCTTCTGCTTCCCTTTAACCTTTGAGTCATTGAAGTATTTACAATGAAGAAGTTAGGAGCTATTTATAATATTTGCATGCAGGCAACTGATGGGCAGACAATGACGTTCTAAGAGTAAATCTTGAATATTTGTCTTCATCCCAGTTTCCATCCCACCTGCATTTAAAATTTGTTACTTAAACGGAAATCAAGTTCATAGGACTTCTGTTCCACAGAAATTTTGAATTTGCATTGAATGTACAGGACCCGAATTGCATTTTTTTTTGTTAAATATAGATTACCTTGAGACAGGATCAAAATATTATTTGTATCAGCTCATTGCATAACGAGCCCACTGTATTTTGTGACAAAGTGTCTAAAGGAACAAGCATATATAAATCAAAGCGAATAGTATGACTAATATGATTTCTTGGGTGATCTTTACATAAATATCCTGTCTAAATTCTATGAAAATGAATTCATTCAGAAAAACATAATATTCAGAATCTGTTTCTTTCTATTTATCACATTCCATTTTGTGAGTCAACATGATGATAGTTCTGGTCTTGACTGAATTTATATTCCTATGAATGTTCCTTCCATTTCATCTGGCTATAAATGAAGAAAAAAAAAGAAAAAGAAAAAAAGAAAGAGAAAAAAGGAAAAAGAAAAAAATAAAGGGAAAGAAAGAAAGAAAAAGAAAAAAGAAAAAGAAAAAGAAAAAGAAAAAGAAAAAGAAAAAGAAAAAGAAAAAGAAAAAGAAAAAGAAAAAGAAAAAGAAAAAGAAAAAGAAAAAGAAGCACCTCAGGTGTGCTGTTCATCATCTTTACTTCCTGCTAGACACTGCAGGTAGACAAGCAGCACTGTGTAGCATTTGCTCCCTGTCACCCAGTCATACAGCACTTCCTTATATAGGTAAGGTTTGCAGGATCTGACCTTCTTTTGCCTGCTGTGAGAGCTGGTGACTTCTGTGTCCACATGCAGAAGAGCATGACAGTGGAGGAGTTCACTACAGCGTTCTTTTACTGAAATGTCGTAAGTTTCTACAATGGTCGAATGAGCTCAGTCAGGGCTTCTCCTGACTATCCTTCCTGATCCGAAATGAAAGAAAAATTCAGCCAATACAGTTTTATTCTGTATTCATTTGCAGAACCTTCCTTGAGTTGTGTATCTGTGTATCAGGAGTATCAGGTCCTGCCAGAACTTTGCATTTAAGGGTTACCAGGATCTGGGAGGCCACACCCCAAAGTCAACAGAAATTGTGAGGGTCTCTTGTGTATTCCTCAAGATGAACATGGATTTATATATTGAGGGATGAAACAGAACTAACTCCTTTGGAAAGCATATAGGAAAGCAGCATGCAGCTCTGTTGAAAGAAATTCAGAGGAAACTCCATTAATTAAGTGGAGCTTCCAGTGCTATTTTTTCTTTTTGCCATTTAAAGGAATTTATCCAAACTTCTTCTGTCAGTCTGCTTGCCCTTCTTTAATTCACCTCCCCAAACAGAAAATGTTTGCTATGTGATGCAATTACGTGGGGAAAGGGAAACCCTGAAGTATTTTAAAACAGAATTTTAAAATACTTTTAGCTACAGGATACTTTTAGTAGTATTAGAATTAATTTTGTCTAGGCTTTGTTCAAGAAAATATATATTGTTTGTCTGCTGAAAATAACCAAACTAAGCAAATGCCATGACATATTGCTCTTTTGAGTACAAAAAATAACTAAGATTTTCTAAGCTGAAATATAAATTATGCACAGACACAGTGAACTGAACTGCATCTAACAAACTTTACATATCTTTAATTTCTAGGCCCATGTGCTTTGTTAAGCAATTGGAGATCCCTCAGTATGGCTACAGAAACAATGTCCCCACCACCACACCCCGCTCCAACTTGGCCAAGGAACTAGAGAAATACTCTAAGACTACGTTTGAATATAACAGTTATGACAACCATGCCTATGGCAAGAGAGCCATAGCTCCCAAGGTGCAATCCAGGGATATATCCCCCAAAGGATATGATGGTAGGAGGTGCACACTCTTATACATGAGAGACAAGTTTGCAGTTAATCATGTTGTTGTATATGTAAACATCATACAAATAAGACATGTTTTCATGTTCATGTAGTATTATGAGGAATGCTGTCATGTGTAAATTATTTTAAAGGCCTTTTCAAAAAGCGATGTTTATATGGTGCTTGCTTCAGGGTTGTTGCATTGGCAAAAGAACATCTCCAGGTATTAAGCTCCTGGGATGTGTTGAGATGGCAATAAAAGCTAAGTAACAGAGCTAGTCCTTATGTTGCTGTCTGGGAGACCTGACCTCGAGAGTCACATTAGGATTCTTGCTTCTGTAGAGTAGTTCAGGTAACCCATAAAGATAACACACCTGCTCTATGGGGATATGGAAGTAGAAAATCTGGATCTCATTGCACTTCAGAAATCACTGCTACTTACTTAATGAGGCATTTCTGCTCATTTTGTCCTCATGAATACATCTGTTGAATTCTCTGGAAAACCTGACATAAGTAACATCTTTAGGAGTAGGCTGAAAGTGGCTTCAGTTCAGGAGAAGACAATGGATGGGGTCTGTCAGGCAAGAGGGATTCATTAGGGGAGAAAAATGAACTGCAGGATAAAGAATGAGAATTTGAGTTGTAGCTTTTGAGGACTTCAGGAATTTTTCAGAGCAATACAGTTGTATGTGTATATATATTATGTGTGTGTGTATATCTATATATATAGATAGATAGATATGCATATAACCAAATGGTGCCTTTATAGTTTCATTTTTTTTAACTTTTTTTTAACATTAACAGTTTATTTTTTGGTTAAAATATTTGATACTACTCACTGACTACCGTAGGAAATTTCAGGCAGGTGTCAGTTTTTTGTTTAGGAAAACAGAAATAAATATACTAGATAGAAAAAATTATGCTGTTGCCTGAACACAGATTCTGACATTCAAAAGCAGGTAAGTGGAGTAAGGGAAAATTGCTACAGCTCTTGTCTTCATATTTCTGATATTTTGGATATTTTGTTTTCTCATAAAATCAACAGGCATTTTCTTGCACTATAGCAGAAAGGAGAAGGGTTGTGAAAGACAACATATTTTTGAGTAAAAGTGCCCTTTTTTTTTTCTCTCATACTCTTGTCTTCTTTGCCTGTATGAGAAGAAGGGCTTGAACATTACTAAAGGTAAAGCACTAACTCTAACTGTAGTTAGTAAGCTAATAACTGTACATTAATATAAAGTAAAAGAGATATTGACTGTTCTGTGTATGCTCAGTCTACTCTTGTAGAGAGGAATACTGTGGACATCCATATTTTCCGATCAAATTACTGATGCTTAAGCAACTGATATTTATTTTTCTCATTTAAGATCCCGTTTCAGCAGATAATACCAAACTGCACTTTTTTTCTCCAAATCATCAGAACATGAAAATACAGGTAACATCAAACACAAGTTTAACAACGGCCTTAAATAATGACAGGCTAGGGTGATACAGGCACACTCATCTTCCTTTGATGTAAACAGGAATTTTATTGGGAGATAAGACTGGGACTAGTTTGCTTCACTGCTCAGTAACATGAGCCAGAGAGGTCTGAGGGATACTGTATACATGTGATTCCTGCTGGTACAGCAAGTATACCTGGTTCTTGTGTACTCAGAACAGATGAAACCCATTGCAGCTGGAGCTGCTTATTTGCCAAAGGAAGGCAGATTCCCTATGGATTTATTCCACACCCTGGGCTCTGCAGCACATGCTGTACCTGGTTTAAGTGCTGTGTGTGCTGGTTGACCAGACAGACATGCCAACACAGTCCTAGAGATAAGACCTAATTTGAGTTTTTCTTTGAACCATTTCAGTGATTGTCATGAAACCTTTGGGATTCACATATCTTTGGTATTCCATGAGCAATCCATTGTGTTTGGCTTAAATTGGCAATTTAAAGTTCCTCAGGAAAATCAGCTAAATTCAGAGAATGATGGAGTGAAATCCTGGGCATACTGAAATCAGTCAGTTTTGGCACTGACTTTCAACAGGACAAGGATTTTGCAGACAGTTACTGTAAATAACTGAATATAAAGAGATTTCAGGAAGAGGCTCTTCACTGAAGAGAGCCACTTTTCCTCAAGAAACTTTGTAGTATTTCTGGGTGATTTCATATTTGTGTGTAAAAAAAAAATGAATTATTGCTACTAAAGCCATTACAGACGCACGGAGTGCACACCAATTATGTATGTCAGCAAACACATTTGTATAAAAGTGTATGTAGTTCTGAAAAGTCATACTGAAAAACCTGAAAGTAAGCCTAAGGTTTTGGGGGAACTTGCAAGTAAACAGCGCTTTAATTTTTCTGGTTATGTAAGATGAGACAAATAGTCTAAGGACCAGAAAATCAGTAACTTCATGTCTCAATGCTTTTTTAATTGTAAACTAGCACTGTAGTTTCATCATCAGAGAAAGGGATTATATGTTCAGTAATTGTATGGTTGTGAGTGACATGAACATAAATAGCTCCTTTGTATTGTTTTCTTGATTTTTTTTTCCAGTAAGCTTTAATAAAAAACAAACATGGATATTTTGTATTGTGGGATAGAATGCTCTGATGGTTCTTGAGAAATCTTGTGTTTGCGGGCTTGCTTTTCCTTTGAATGCAGTTTCATAGTGGTTTGGATGTTGAGCTTATAGTATGCAGCAGCAGATACAGGAGCATCTGGACACAACAGGCAGAGGAGGTGTCAACAGTTTCAGTTGCTGAGGTGATGGGAGGAGCTCCTCACATCCTACCAGTACGGCTGGCTCCTTCCATCAAATCACTGAGAATATGTTAGGAGTGGGATTCATCTGACCATATCTAGACTTTCTTATTGTCAACACCTACATCTGAGCTCGTCACCCCTTTTGGATCCCAGGAGGAAGACAGACACCTCCCTGATGCACTTCATCTCCTCCTGGAGTATGTATTTAAAACTGGTCAGGTGAATCATCGACTGAAAGTTCCTTTTTTTCCCACTGCCTGTAGAGGAAACCTGTAATGACTAGGTCAGATATCTGAAGTTAGGTGAGAAGAAACTCTTACTGTGTGGGTCAGAAAATATGTTGAAACTGTAATTAATTTACATAACATATCCATTGTTCAGGGAATACAAGGGATGAGGGTACCTAGGCAGAATTAATTCCACTCCAGATACCTTAGTTGGGTCCTTCATGTTGTTGGGATCTCTCAGATTTCCCCATTATTAATTAGCAAGAGGAGCCTGTAGACTTAGAGAGGTTCTTTGCAATGAGCCCCAGGCATGTCTGACGGGAGGCCAATGTGGGTATGCAGCTGGTTAGATCCACGTCTATTATTTAATGGAAAAGTTGTTCTCCACATTTGGTTTCACTCTGGATGACGAAGTGTAGGGAGAACTGCAGAGTTTCCCATAGCTGGCGTCACAGAATTGGGTGACATATCAAGCAGAATTATCTGGTATTGAAAAAAATGCATATTTCCCTTCATTAAAGTTCTACTTGATTTAGTTCATTATAAATTGGTGATCTTTGTTTCTGCTGAAAAGCTAATGTGAAATGAACAGTCTGGGTTATGTGACTCATCTTAAAATGTACAGCTACAGTAAAGTTAAAATAATCATGGCCATTTCTGTCAGAGTTTTAAGTTATTTAAATTATTGGTAATCTAAAAGCTAATAATTGCGTAGCATGCTTCTAGCACTTTACATCTTCAAAGTGTTTTGCAAGTGAATCACAACACAACTAAATTTTAGAAGCAACTTTCTATTTATAGGGAAAATGAATTCGAGGGATAATGTAGTTTGACCAAGGCCACAGAGGAGTCCATATCAGAGCCTGCATGAGTTTCTGATGGTTAGTCCTATGTACAAAGCTGCCTCTTTCCCTCCCTTTCTTTAGCACACATTCTCATATATATAATTTCCCATGTAGCTTGTCGCTTATGTCTGTCTAAATGTGACCTGCTATAACAAGGCTAACGTTTTCTGCAAGTGACAGAAGTCTTATTTGTTAATATGAATTTTGAAAGATACTTCTAATTTGACAAGTTCAGCGGTGCAGGGGGCTTGCTGTGTTAACACAGTAGAAACTGGATTATTCAATTATTTCCTTCCTTAAGTATAGCAAAATTCTTGTGTGCTTTGGATACCGTTACAAAGTAACAACAGATAAATGCTGAATTTTTAATGAGCACCACTGACTACTATATTAATAATGAAACTCTTGAGAAATAGTTCACAGGTTTATTACTAGTGGATACCCTGCTGAAGTAGTGATACTATGTGTTCAAAACAAAGAAATGTGATGAATGTTTAGCATTCACTTCACTTAAAAAAAAATCACACCCTGTGCATTATGTGGCTTTCCTGAGAAAACTCCATCTGTTATGAATTAAGTGCACCACTATTTCCTTTACAGTAAAAATAATGCCATGATTTTTTCCAGTTTTTTAGGTAAAGGAAGATGACATAAGCTCTAGCAGAGAAATTTTGCTTTCAGATTCTTTTTTTGAACCCTGCCTGCCTACCAAAGCAGCCTGTGGTGCACAAATAGGCTGTGCTCATGGGAGCAGATTATTATATGTATGTCTGCTCAGACAAATACACCTGAAGAGTCTGGCATTTAAATGGAGCCCATCACGGAAGAGCTCTAGCTAGGCCCTGACCTTTTTTTGTCTAGCTCTCTAATCAGCATGCTTGTTGGTTATTGTTATACTATGCTATATGGTATGATCTCTGCAGTATACATTTCCATTTTAACGGGAAGTAGTCGCTCTAATATGCATGCACGTATCCTCTGACTTTCATTTTTTAATGAAAATACATAAACTTTTAGATTTAGGACATGAGCTGATACTTTCTTGCATTTTATGTAAACACTGAAACCAATTAATTTGGGAAGAGGGCTGGAGAAATAAGTGGGCTAATTGGGCTGTTTTCCACTATTACTACAATACTTTTGACTGCAAGGAACATTTCTTAAAAGCAGCAACAGCGCTGCACTGTATTGAGATAGGCTGGACGTGAGATTTGTCCATCCCTGAGCTCTTCTGTGACCTCTCACAGCCTCTGTCAGTCAGAGTAGGGCTGAGTGCTGCTGTCCTGGGTGTGAGCAGGACAGGATGTCTCTAGTACTTACTGTTTTTATGGAGAGTTGTAGGTGCTGTGGTTGTTTGAAGGTGGGGGGCATTTCACTCATGTCTGTATCCATTTATACAGCCACTGCTTCTGCTTTTGTGCAAGCCATGGTAGAGCTCACGTGTGACTACCACCTTTCTTCTTCCACCGCGTTCCCCTCCTTTCTGATGGCCAGTGTCGTAGCATTTGCCTATGATATAGGAAGCAGAAACCTTTTAGGAAGCAGAGGGTGTCTGAGGATGTGTGGGTAGCACTGTGGCCCAGAGCCCAAGCCTGTCAGCGTTGCAGCGGCCTTGAGCTCAGGGGATTCCAGGCCTCAAATTAACAGTTTGCTCATGTAAATATGAAAAGGTTCGGGAGTGTTTTGTTGCCCCTCATTAATAAACATGAATGAGCTGAGCAGATCCTGCCTTCTGTCTGACTATATATGTGGGGTAAAAGCAGTGTTTCTGTGTTTTTATTGTTTTCTAAATCCAGCCTGTTTGTCAGAATGATTCATGATCATGTCATGCAGATTTTTACAGGAGGTTATTTCATACAAACTCACATATGTAGCATATAAAAGTCACAGACAGAAATCAAGAAATACAGCCATCATTCTTATTGCCAGCTTTTTTTTTTTCCCCCATCAGTTACTGTTGCTCATTATAAATTTCACCGCCAGCAGTTTGTTTTTCTCTTCACTTATGCAGAGTGCTCGTTCTTTTGACTCATCCTTGTCATATTTCTTCCCACAGCTAAACGCTACTGTAAGAATTCCAGTCCAACCAGCAGCACAACGAGCAGTTATGCCCCCAGCAGCAGCAGCAACATGAGTTGTGGTGGAGGCAGCAGTGCCAGCAGCACCTGCAGCAAGAGCAGCTTTGACTACACTCATGACATGGAGGCAGCGCACATGGCTGCCACTGCTATTCTGAATCTCTCCACTCGCTGCAGGGAGATGCCTCAGAACCTCTCCACTAAGCCTCAGGATCTTTGTGCAAGGGTAAAAATCAGTAATTCTGTTCGTTGATGAAGATTTCTTTTTACTTCAGTTGCTCTGTGGCCCTGATAGAATAATAGCTTTAATTCATTTTGGTTACTTTGGTTTTTTTTTTTTTTCTTTCTCTCAAGATTAGCATAATCTGGTGGCTCTGCTAAAGCAGGGAGAAAAAGAAAAAAAAAAAGATGCAAGTTGCTTACAAATATCTCAGGAAAGCCTGATCAGTATATAAACTGGTGATACTAATATAAACTGGTGATACTAATAGCATGTACTCCTTTCTTTTTTAATTTGTCTCATACTAGTGAGACCTATAATTATAAAAGGTGTTTGGATTGCTCAAGGCATATTAATTGCACTACTGATTTTTTTTGCTACATACATACATTTTGTGCAAGGATTAAGATTTAACGATGTATTTTCATTTAAAAGTCACAAATGGGACCTAAGGTTGTAAGATCTAGCAGGAGGAAATCTATGCTACTTGTATGTTATAATTTCTTGCCTGTGATATCACAGTTCTTAAGTCACTGCATGATACATTTGAAATTAACAAATCCACCAATACAGGTGACTTTAAATGTGCTTAGCAGTAGTGCAGGGTCACTAATGTTCTGTATGTTCATAGAGCCTCAGTGTCTTATGAAACGCCTGTATACATACAAATTAAAGCTTTTGTTATGGAGCTTTATATTTTAAGAAAAACAATCCAGTATTAACATTCATTAAATATTTACCCAGAGATATTTCTTTCATTATAAACATTTAGTTTTGACTCTGATAGCTGTTAAGAAATTAGTATTTAACATGCACCAGCTGACAGTATGCTGCTTCCTGTAGGAGACCACTAGATGGCTGAGCAGACAGATGTAGTGCAGAGGAAACATTTTTATTGTGCTTATAGAAGATCTTTTGAGCTGGCAGACATCTTCTGTTCTTCTATATATAGACAAAGGTTTTCTTCCTGTCATTGTGTAAGCCCCTTGATCGTTCATAAGAAGCCCATAGCAGTAGGTATTAGTAACAATAATGATTTGAGCCAGAATGGCTGGTGACTTTCTTTTCAAATGCTGCATTTTATATTAATTTATTTAATACTATTAAAGAGGGAAACCTCTTTCTGGCATGTAAATAAATGTGCTTGTTCTCTATATCAACACAACAGAAAAAGTTGGAATACAGTGCTAAAAATCTTCTGTGTCAAAACCAAAAGGGGCCTCTTTCCTAATGTGTCACCCTATGTTGAGACTGAAGGAATGACTCTCAAAAGATAAGCAAGTAATTTCTAGATTAAATTAGCAGGATAGCAGCAATTACATATATACTCTGACAAAAGGCAGGAATTCAGAATGACAGATTTGCACACACGGTGCTTTTCTGCATCTCTGTTGTTACTCCAGAGGAGAGAAGGGCGTCAGGCCTACGTGGAGTCAGTGGCATTCACATTAGTTTTGAAACCAAATTTCTTGTGGAGCATTACGTTTTTGAAAGGATGAGGGGTTCTCTGCAAGCATTTTTATTTCTGTCCTTACTTTTTAAAAATTTGTCTTCATTTTAAGATATCTTATTTTTCCTCACCTAATGTAATAGACAACCCTTTTTTGTTTCTATCGAAGAAACACCCTATTCTTCACAGTACCTCAATCACCACAGAAACTGGTACAATGTTGCAACTATTCTTCTGCCTAAACTTATTGATTACAAAGAGAGACATATGAAATGTTAAAATATGTACATCTGTGGGGAAGGAGCTGTGAAATTTGAAGGTATTTCCTCATTGGCAAATGGTGTCTAAAAGGACTTGCTTTGATACCCTACTTCTCTGTTTAATTTTCTGACATTATCTATTAGAGTATTGTTAAATAAACAAATATTATTTGATGCGAGCTGGTGTTTGTTACTCTAATCATCCAGGCAGGTGTCAGGACTGGAAACAAGAATTATACAGATGTTACCTCATAGATACCTGTCACAGAATAAATCAAGAGCATAAAGAAAACAACAAGAAAGTACCTTTAGAGATTTCTACTTTTCATTCAAAATTTTGCACCTGTGTGCTGGCTGGCAGGAGGAGTAATGAAGACTCTCCCCTCTTCCTCCAAACATCAGATCAGCCATTCAGGAAGAAATCTACTTTAACAGCATTAATGTTGTGTAACAGCATCATGCTATGTGTGGGAGGGGGCTCAATGCTTACAATCTATACAGGAATGGAAAAAGCATTTTGTCATTCTGCTAGGCAATCAGATTGAAGAACACAGAGAGGTAACAGTTTGCTAGGGTGAAGCCAAATTAACAATATTTTTCTTATTTTGACAGAATCCTGACATGGAAGTCGACGAAAATGGGACATTGGATCTGAGCATGAACAAGCAGAGGCAGCGAGATGGTTGCTGTACCATTTTGACACCACTGGAGCCAATGTCCCCGCAACGGCAAGCCGTGATGAACAACCGGTGTTACCAGCTGAACGAGGGTGACTGCTGGGACTTGCCAGTGGACTACACTAAAATGAAGCCCAGTAGGATAGATGAAGATGATTCTAAAGAGATTAATGTATGTCTTTTTCATCTATTAGTTCTCATTGCAGTCTGATTTTGGTAATTCATTAAATTTCTGAAATTTGGAGGGGAAGAGGAAACAAAATTAATATATGCTAAAATAGTGGTTTTCTACAAAAAAGGCTTTCTGATGGTTAATCTTTAGGACTGTATCATGCTGGCACACATCTGATCTGTGACTAAGTTCCATGAGACATTTGAACCATGAATGTGAATCATGTTTTCTAACAGCATCGTCATGTTAACAAATATTTTCTGCAGCAAAGATGTTTCACTATATCCAGATTATGTTACTCTGTGTAGGCAAGTTGGCATAACTGTGCAATACTGGGATAATCAGCTCTCAAGACAAGATACTCTGCTGAATCTGAAAACCATAAATGATGTGCTGAGTATTTGAAAGCATGTATTACTTAGAAATCAATTTAAACAAAAGCAGCAGAGTATAATGTAAGCTTTCAACTATTTCAGCTAATCTTCTTCTAGACTACTTACACACTCCTGATAGCTCTGTGTGTGAAAGGGCCTGCTTTAATGAAATACTTTGTTTCAAGAATACAAAGAAGGGATATTAGAAATATGTATTACTTTTCAATTCATAATACCAAGACAAAGCAAAGCCCTTTAAATGGAGGAGGAAAATAAAGAAAATATGTTAGTGAATTTATTTTAGTTTTCAAAACTTAGAACAACCAGGGCACTGAAGAGGTCTGCTGGCAAGTTTTAAGGTCAGTGCTCTTGTCCATCAGGTTTCAGCCTTATCCACTGTGTAGCTGATGCTTCACTCAACGCAATTTAGCCATTTTGAGACTTCTAGAGATTGCTCTCTGTTTTTTCTTGGTTTATAACAGAAAATTATGCTAATCATCTGGGTGTGGCATGTCTCCTGCTAATGTTAATTAAAACATATAACTATTTTCAGTAACTTTGAAACACATAACGGAGTGGCATTTTCACTAGATGCACTGAATGCATTCTAGCTCTGGTGTTAATTACAATTTTGCTATTAATTTCACTGAAGTTAGGAGGAAATCTGTCACTATCAAGGCAACGTGAGATAGACAGTAGAGTGTGTTTTTTTCAGAGCAAGCAGAACTCCCTGTTTCTACTGTGGTGTTGATAGCACCATCTGCAGGCATCGCTGTATCAGTACATTCAGCCACTTCATTCCTGAAATTGATGTTTTTGAATTTCTGAATGCATTACTGAAGTTAATTACAAATTATCTAATTCTTCTGTGCCAGGCAGATCCATTGAGGTTTTCCCCCGATTTAGATTTGGTGTTTAGATGTTAAGATTGCTCTTATTTCATCTTTGAGATGTTCTAATGTCTTAAAAATGCTATTTAAGGTGGCTTTTTGATGCGTACGATACTGTATTTTGTTATCTTATTTTCCCTTGCGTGTGTTTTGTGGTGACTTAAGGAAAAAAATGTGATTCTTTTAAAGCAAAATAATATGACAGCTATAGAGAAAAAGCTGTGTTTTGCCCTTCGCTTTTCTTTTCTAGTTAAATGAACTATATATTTCATATATTGTTGAGCCTTCATGGAAATACCCAAATATTGTTGAAAGGTTTAATAGATGAAGGAATATAAATTAATTTCATTAATTTTCTCTGGCAGAATAAGATAAAGAAGGAGATAACGTCTGATGACTCTGCTTTGTATTATTTTGCATAAGTTGCAACCTCACCTAGCTGAAACTAATGCATATATATTTGCCTGTAGCCAGAAGATTTGGATCCTTTCCAAGAGGCACTTGAAGAAAGAAGGTATCCTGGTGAAGTTACAATCCCAAGTCCTAAACCCAAATACCCTCAATGCAAAGAGAGCAAAAAGGATTTAATAACGTAAGCATAATGTGAGGTGAAATTATTTTTTCCTTTTAACCTTTTCTCTCTTTGTCTTATTTTAAACAAACGAGTACATATACGCCTTGCAGTATGAGCATGCAACATTTGCAGCATATAAATGTTTCAAACTGCTGGTTAAGTAAAGTGATAAGCTAACGTGTATTTGCTTGTTCTTAATGATGCTATATTGTATTGAGACGCCATTTTCATTTAAACCTGTTCATTTTGCAGCTTTTCGATTAGGATGCTTAAAACCCCTTGCAGTCATTGCAGCTAAACTGGAAACAATGAAACTTTTAAAAGTTTTTTTTTAAACATACTTACTATTTTGGCTGTTTTTGTTTTTGTTTGGTGGCAGATGTCCAACACCAGGGTGTGATGGGAGTGGTCATGTGACTGGTAATTACGCCTCACATAGAAGGTGTGACTTCATTTTTTTCATGGTGGATTCTGTCTTTTCAATTTATTGTTTTCAGCTTACCTCAACAATGCTGTCAAAGTAAAACGTTGAACTATGTGTTAACCCTTTGAGTAATATATGTTGATCTTAAAAGCATGCTAATTTGTGTGTTGTATAAGCGTCTTTTATTTTTAAATAGATTACTAAAATTTCCAAAGTATTCTTACGCATTTAAGTAGTTAACCCAGGAATCTCAAATATTCTTTGTTGCATTTTATTAGCTCATAGAGAAACAAACAAACAAAAAAGAACATTTACAGTATGTAATTTTGGAAGTAAAGTTGATACCTAAATATATTCAGAGGGTTAACTATATTACAAAATTCAATATTACAGCACTTGCCCCATCGCTTTTCTGCATTACAAACTTTTACTTTTTAATTTTTATGTTGTGTTTGTTTGGGAGTGTTCAGTTAATAAGAAGATTAACTTACTTGTATGTCCTGCCATGTCTTACAGTTTATCTGGCTGTCCCTTGGCTGACAAAAGCATTCGAAGTATGCTGGCCACAAGCTCACAAGAACTCAAGTAAGATATAAAGAACAAATATTTTCGTTATAAACATTTATTTGACCGCAAATTGTGTATAATTGTATCAGAAATTAGAAAGGCTATCCAGAGACCTGCTGCAGAAGGGGCTGATCTTGCTTGGAACATGTGCTGAAGTCTCTAGAAATTTCATGCAGGCTGGCTCTATATATGTCTCTTGACATAGTATTTAGTTTTGTGTATTCAATAGGTGATAGGGATGGACAAAAGTCACATATTCTGGATTTTCATCTAAAATTTTAAATTCCTATTCATTTTTTTTTGTGAACACTTGAGTTTGCTAGTTAGAGCAGAAAACTCTCATGCGATTAGGCTGATGAAATGCTTCTGATTATACCACCAGTAAAGTGCTGTAGTTTCTCAGACATAGATCGAAGGGAAGAAAAAGCAATTTGTTTATCCCTAATGCTTGCATAATTTTCCCCAGGTTTGTATCACTGTTACCATTTGACTGTGTTTTTTTAGTGTTTACGTAGTTATTCCCCTACTTAAAATGCATTCTTTACAATTCCTTTAAGTTCTTTGGAGTGGAAATTGTGAGCAATGAAAGTTAGAGAATCATGAGATTTAGCTTTGATCTGTCTTCCTGCCTGACTGAAACTCTGTATGTGGAAGAACTGTAAAGCATTTGTTAGAGCTATGAGATACTGGTACTCCGGAGTTGGTACTTTGGTTAACATAGAAAGATGTTCATAAGGAAGAGGAAAAATTGGGTAGGGAAAGTATGACTGGGTAGCTTATGCTGCCATGCTAAGCAGTATTCTGTCTTTATCATCCATGAATGCCTTAAATAGCATTTATTGAGTTCAGTACATACCTTTTTGAAAAGAAATAACTGTAAAGCATGGGAAAGATAAGAAAGCAAACATGACAAACCTGCTAAAGTAAGACTGCTCTCTAGTCTTAGCTAATCTAGTCACTAGATACAAACAATAGGTACAAAATTTGCAATTGATTTCCCACCCAGTCAAAAACAACTTTTTGAAACTATCAGTTTAGATCATGTTGGTATCTGCTGCTAGAAGGCCACGTGATATGGAAGGTGAAGGGATGTAAGTGAGATCAGGGAAAACATGTAAGTATAAGCAGAGTAAGACATGGGCATATAATCCCAGAGAAACTCAGATTTGGACCTGGCTTTTGGGTTGTGAAGGCTCAAGTGGTAGATGTTTGAGGAAATGTAATTACATAAACAAAACACAGACAAGACTCTTGGGGCAGCATGAATAATAATTTAAGCACATACTTTGCTGCGCTAACCCATTATAAAGTTTCTACTTATGTTAAGAAAGTGTTCCTGAATTATGCCATCTCCTCTGCCTTTCTCAAGTATCTGCAGTCAAGCCTACCTAATACAGACCAGGAAGAAAAAAAATGCCTCTTGAACTTGAGAACCTACTACCATCTCATGGTGTTCCATCTACCGATTTCAAGTTTTGCTTAAGCAGAGAGAACAAGATTAAGTCATATTTGAAATTATATTTTTAGGTTTAGCATCTATTATTTATTTAGCATAAATTATTTATTTATCAGTCATCATAATACCTATTGAACACATAAAAATTCTGTTAAGTGAACTCAAAAATTAGGAAATACCAGAATTATAAGCAGACTTTCTTTTGTGTTTTCATTACAATGCAATCCTTCATTTTCTGTCCACATATTTTTTCACAGTATAACGAAGTAATTTTTTGCACAGGGCAGACAGTAATCACTGCACAAGCAACTAATAAATTTCATCTGTTTTCCTCATTATCCCATGTGTAGCCCTGTCTGCTGTCCACTGCACTTTTGTCAGACTGTACTTTCAGGATGTAACTACTAATTCACTCACATATTTTCACTGCCATGGCATTGGAGTGTTTCCTAATGAATTTTTCATGGTTATAAAGGAATTAATTTATTTTCACCTGCAATTATACACTGAAGTAGGTCAGGGTTAGTATTATCCTAATTTTATAGCCAGAAATGTTAAGCATGTAATTTTGATTGTTCAGTTTGAGACTTCTAGGACTAAATTGGTCAGAGTTCTTGTTGTAGAGAGCTGTATACACACAAAGTACCCACTGAATTCACTTCGGCAGTTTTACACAAGGAGTGATTGACCCTTTGTGAAAAGGGATGAACTCCACAGAAAAAACAGGATAGAGTCCAGTGTTCCAGAACAGCAATGAAACTGTCCTGTCACCTTCCCCAAAACTCTGATCACTTCCAGCTTCCACTCGGTCCGTTCACCCTGTCCTGTTTTCCTTCATAGTTTTTTTCTACATTGCTCCCTGTCTCAAGCTTCTTGCCTAATCAGCCCATCTCCTGCCATCGCTTTTATATCTTTATTATTCTCTACCTCTTAGCCATCCTGCTGAAGTTGGCGCAGAGAGAAATATAGCATCTGCGCATTTCTCACATATCTTTGAAAGCAGGGAAGTAGGAGTCCTATGCGTGGCAGCACCCTTTATACAGCTCTCATTTATGCTCTTGTTCTCTGCCTAAGATGGAAGAAGATGTGATCATGTATATGATAATGCATATGCACAAAACAGCTAAACGAAAGCTACACAAGTCATTCTGGTTTTGAAATTTTTTAAGCTGTGAAGAACTCCATTTACATCTGTTATACTTCTTTGTGTAAGGTTTGGGGGTATGATTTCCTTGCTTTTAAAAAGAGCAAGCTGAAAACAAGCAGAAATTCCATAATGTGGGATTCTACTGGCTCCCTGTCAGGCCACCAGCCACCACAGGAACTTTTCATATCTGATGGTAGGTCACCTGAACTCCTGTGGCAGCAAACAGCAGTAGAAGGTATAATGCTCTGCATGGACTGGCACCAGAAGGAAGTGGGGAACGTTGCTGGTGGTTTTCGTACATATTTGCTGGCAGCAGAAGAGTGGTGAGAATCAGTAACCTTGGCTCCTGCCCCAGGCTGTAGAGAGAAATGTATACACATTTTTTTGCCTATATCCCAAGCTGAGATCCCTTCTGTCCTGTCCCTGACAATCTGTACTGTTCCCATCTCTTCTTCATCTTTTATTCCTTGTTACAGTTTTCAATGTAGTTGTTTCCAGTCATCCATAAAGACCTCAATCTCTGTAAAATTTCTGGAAAATAGTTTGCTAATGTATGGAGTATAAAGAAAAATTGATAGTGTGGTAGAATTGATAGTGCAGCATAGAGATTGTATTTCTGGACTGCATAGTTTGGAAAGATTTCATACTTTCATGGCTTTGCCATGCATAGCTTGTGCAGCAAATATTGCATTTGAGCTGGTAAAGCCTTTATATCACATTTTACCAATACAAGATATCCTTCTGTGCATTGTATAACACAAACAAGTTACGAATAATGCAGCTTCCTAACTGGAATTTTGCTAACACACTAATTCTTTTTAAGCCCCAACTACAATAAAATAAAGAGTAGCAGACACTTCAAATAATATCTATGAATAACATCATCCACATAATATTCATACTCAAAATAAAATGAGAATCTGAAAAGGTTAGAGAAAAGTTTATTTCATGTAACAGTTCTGCTCAGTGTATTGCATTTTGGTAGATGTGGCTCTGTAAATTCCATCGCCCACCTTCCCTGGCTCCTAGAACAATAATGTTGCAGCTTTCAATTAAATGATTCCATGGTCGGCCTCATCGTTCCTTACCGTTCGTGCTTCTCATTTGTAAGGCTTCTTGCTCAGGTTTACTGTGCAGATTGTACAATTCTCCCCTTTCACCCAAAGCCCAAGTGGAAACATGAGAGTCTTTGTGCAGAGTTTATCAGCAGACCAAAGCACTTCCACAACCTGGTCAATGATCTCCAAATAACAGAAGAATTTCTTTAGCTTTCGTTCTCAGTTACTGCTTCTGGCCAAAAACGAGGTCAACAGCTTTAAGGGTCTCTGAAGAAATTAATATCTGGCAAGAACCCAAGCTTTTCCAGCATGAAGATTTGGGTTATAGTGCTTGTGAAAAGCAACTAATTTTTAAAGGACCTAGGGACAGTATATTGATGAGTAAACTTAACTGTGATGGGAAAGCAATTAACAGACCACCCAGTGACAGCTACCAATATTAAAATATTCACAAGTTAAATCCAGTTTAATCTTACCCAGGGGCCTTTTTTTATCGATTTTCCTTATTTACTCCTTATCATAGGAGGTTTTTCTAACAGTTACAATTACTTCAAAAGTTTAATCCCATTGTAGCATTATAAATACTATAAAAAAGGCAACATTTTGAAGCACTTTTAATCTTATTCAAAATTAAAAAAAAAAACAAACAAACAGAAAACAAACACTAAAATTAATTATTGCTTTTAGAAGGACACATTTTGATCATCAGTAAATCAATCTCAGCCAAAATGCAGCATACTGACTGAGAACTTTTCTACTTGGTGTACTTCCAGCTTGGGAACCAGAGAAGTTGGGCACCAGAGACTACCAGAAAATTACAAACTTAGTTCTACTTAGTGCTGCATTGATGTAGAAATAATCATACTTTGTCAAAGGCTGTAGGTAACTATTAGCTTGGTCTACCATGGAACTGATGATCAAATTGTCAACGTTTATCCTTGTTTCTTTGGACAGTTTTCTGCCAGAAAAAATCCCATTAGTGCTTATATTAGAGAATCCGAACCTCTGAAAGATTTGCAGTTCAACCAGGTGCCTACAAGTTTGGATACTTACCTGATACTGTTGTAGTGTGCCCCGTCCTTCATTCCCAGAGCACCTGTGTCTCTGTGTAGATTTTGAGTGTCGTTGTTTTCTGTGGTGGACAGCTTTTGGTATTCCCCTGTGGAACTTACAGAGATGAGTACAGTCTCATTTGCCTCTCTACAATTAAGCCTAAGCTCTTTTATTTTCCACAACTCTTCCTAACTCGAATTGAGGAGCTCAGTCTGTTTTTGCGCATTGTCCACGATGAAGAGTTGGTATTTCTGTTCCTCCTTCTTTCTATGTCACTCTGCTCTATTTTCTACATTATTGGTGGTCATCTTCTAGTCTTTCTCTTATCTTCCTTTTATTCTTGTCTCCCTATTCCCAGATGTGTCATCCTAGTAGTGTTTTCCATTCATTTCAGATGGAAAGGTGAGCTTCTCTGAAGTTTTCCCTGTTAACCACAACTCTTCTAGGAAGAACAGCTCCATGCAGTACATTGTTTTTCTGGATAGAAAGGATATCCTTAGTGTGTGCTTCTAGGGATGTTCTTCCATGTCAGCATAATACCTAATATTCAGTTTTTATTGGTGTAGTTTTACTGCAATTCTGTCAGCAAGAACTAGCAGCTGGGAAGAAGGGATGTCCTCCCAGAAATGGAGAAGCCTGCATTGTGATTATTCTTATGAATATGTAAAATAAAATATTACTGAAAAAGTAATATTTTCTTCCTCACTATAGTGATCTTGCAAAAAAGAGGCCTTCTCCAAATACAAAATTAAAATGCAGAAACAGAAATGAATGTGATAGATTAGTAAAACATCACAGAAATATTCCCCTCTTCAGACAGGTAACTGGATTATTCTTGGGCCTTGATTGGTACATATACTCTTAAAACCTTGATAGCTCTCCCAATATGCAACCACTTTTTGTACTCAGACCAGTTATTTCTGCAGAGATCTGTTTAGCCACTGAAGTGATTTCCCCATCTACATCCTGTGTTTGTCACATGAGGTGTTTCCAATGTTCAGTGCCTGGGTGTACATTTGTTGCCTCATCTGCACAGGACTGTTACCCCTTACCTTGCCTTCCCTTCCCTTCTCCTGCTGAGATTACGTCTGTCCTATAAGAACTCAGAAAGACTATGACCCATTATATAATTTTCACTCATTTTTCTCATAGAAAATTACCTTTTATTACCAGAAGAATAACCATTTCCATTCTTTTTATCCCTTTTTTACCTCTGTTGTTTATGTACTCTCTGTGTTTTTCTACATGGGAAGCTTAATAGAAGTTGTCATTACATTTTTCTTGAATACTGAGGTTGTTGAGCCTAGTAAGTAATCTTGTGGTATAAAGAAATACTCCTTTGATGCTAAGTACATATCCTTTGAATCTGCAGATAATTTTTAAGTTCCTTGGTGTTTTAGCTAACTTTTATGTAGAAAATGTGATTGCAAGGACCAGATGAGATGTGTTTGGAGTAATGTTAAAAATTAGTAGAGTCATTTGTAAATGATAGTGTTTTATTAATTTATCTGCAATGTTATGCTAAAACGAACTGGGTTTTAATGTGCTATTAAATTGCAAGTTAGCGTGCAAGTCTAATTTAAATTATTAAAACCAATACCAAGGAACATAGATCCCCAATAATATTTCACCTCTAAGGAATAATCTTTCCCATTTTGTTCAACTAGATCCTTGGGCCAAGTGAAATTAGGAATCTCATGTGGTTTCAGTGGGTTTTTTTTGCATTTTTGTTTCCTGTATTTATTGCAGATTTCCACTTGGATACCTTATCTTTGATGGCAGCATGCATGCCTGGCCAGAACAGAACACCTTGGGCTCTGTTCCTGCACTTCTCAATACTCAAATGGGCACTGTAGGTTATACCGAGCATTTCCAACCTCATGTTGTGTGGTGTTATTATAATGTCCTTTGTATAGAAACCCATCATCTGCAGCAACCTCATCTCTGTAGTCGCAATAAGTTTTACATATGGAAGTGGCTGGGCTTTTTTTCTGTTAGAAAATACTTCAGTTCTGTTTACATAAGACCCTTCATCATTTTTTTCATTACTGAGAGGTAGTCTTAAAAGCATGTACTCTCTAAAATCTTCTTAAAAGCCATCTGCATATCAGTACCTCTGATCCTGTGAAATGTTCCATGCAGGCACAAAATTGCTTGCATGAAGCACCTTGCAGAATCAGGGCCTTAGTAAGTTTTCAATACCATGAAATGCTCTGAAATTAGAAACTTCATTTGTACAGTGGCATCTACAGTACCCAAATAGTTTATGGCCTCTTTCTTTCTGTACCTAATTATTTAAAACAAAAGATATGATAGCTGTACTTTTTTGCTATTTGGATTTCAATCAGTATTTAAAACCACTTGCCACTTAGTTGTCACTCAAAATAGTCTCAATTCAGATGAATGTTCACTGAATTAGAGTAATTTTTTCAAAATAACTGGTATGACTTAAGAGTCTAAACTTTGTCTTCAGAAGGAATGTAAGTGCTGGGCATCCGCATCCCTGCAACTTCTATATGCCTAACTTTGAAAGTAGAATTCAGTGTCTACCGTAACAACTTAGGCAGTTTTGAAGATACAACCCTTAGTTGCTAGGTTCTTCACTGATCACCAAATATTTCAGTGTGAATGTTTATTTGACAGCTCATTTTAATTTTCAAAACTTTTCTCTTGTCAGTCATTCCAGTCCCATTCTGTGCAGTCCCTAACCAGCTATTCTGAGAGGAGCACTTAATTGTGATTAATTATCAATGAATTGTTTAGTTATGTTAACATGCCCAATGAACCTCTCTAAGGCCTCTTGTCTTGGAGTGTTTCCATTTGTACAGTTTCTTCTGCCTTCCTTGGATTTGGTCACAACTTCTTGTCATTGAATGTGTCCTACATAATTAATCTCATTCAGCCTGACATTTACTCATATTCAATTCAAGGGTCTTTACTTTGGCACAATTTGGTTATTGTGCAAACTCCCATTGTGATGTTGATCATTTTTGCTTCAAATCAACAGATCATAACCAATTGCTCATTCCATCCAGATCCGCAAAGATCTGCAACATGATGCTGTGGTATATCCCAAGTGCTGAGGCAATCCCCATGGGAAGTTGCATAAACTATACGGTTGCTAAAAGGGGAATTAAAAATGCAGTGTTTTGCACTTTCTGTGTTTGGTCAGACTTGCCAAAAACCTTTAATGTATATCCCAAAATAAAAGTAATTTTGTCACTCAAAGTCCTAAATACGATTGTCCGGATCCTCAGTTGGTGTAGATTAGCATAGCTCCATTGCCTTCCGCGGAGTTACGCTAAGATACAACAGTGATGATCTGGGCAGATGCCCTCAGCTGCTCTCTTGGGTTAGCATTCATGTTTGATTGCCTTATTTAAATATTTTGAAGTTATAAAATTCCTTGCATTGTTTGGTTTCTTAGAACGGCCAATTGCTGACTTGATTACATGGTGTCTGTATCTGCACAGTACAATATGATTTTGCCATGCAGTTAAGTTTATTTTTACCTCAGTGCTATTGGGACTTTATGTGGCACACATTTTTTGCAGCACTGTAGTACCTATATCAATGTTTTATATCTCTTAAATATCCCATATCCCTCATAAACACCTCATCATAATCTTCTTTGACAATATTTTTTGTATTCCCAGTAATTTGAATTTGAATTTGCTCATCTGCATGCGAAATCCGCTCTTCTACCCTAACACACACAGAATTTCCGCTGCTTCAAAGTCTGCTGGTTTCTCTCCTTCTACAGATAACGACATTGTGCTCTTTCAGCATGGGCTCATTTGGTGTACACTCTGTGATACAACCTTAGATTTTGAGGAGCATTTTAACAGTGGCCATCATTAATTGTTTTTGTATGCTTGACTGTGCTTACACTGCACTCAGCTCCAGCAATATCGGTTTTCTGTAATAAAAAAGAGGCAGAGGAGGACTACAGTATAAGCACATTATTATTGTTATGTGTTACTTTCTACACTGTGGTAAAAAGGAAAAAAAAAGAGAGACCCTTGAAAAAAAATTAAATCTAAATAAATTATATTTAGGATGCAGTTTCCAGACTTATACTATTTACATAGTTTCATTAAAGTGATCAGCTGTAAAGTAGTCAATCAGAGTGATATTTAAAATGCCCTCTCCAGGCTTCAGAGTTAAGACTACATGAAGATGAATGGAATCTTGTTTCCAGATTTTCAGACTGCAAATTAATGGGAACATCATTATGAAAGCATATTATCAGCTTAAAAGAGCTATGAATATAATTTATTCAAGAGAGATTAGATTCTATAGCACTTTTCTTCTGTATTAAGCAGGAAAGGAATCAAAACATGCAAAAGCAATTTATAAGAAAACCAAGCCAGCATAGCCTTTTTTGCTGTTGTTTTGTTTGTTTGTCTGTTTGGTTGGTTTTTACACATAGAGAACTATTTTTTCCAGGCCAGTCAGTCTGGCACTTCTCTTGAACACATAGTTCACACAAAAAGCATGTTAAAGCAGACTTACTAGAAAATCACAACTTACTCATTTTGCCTGTAAAACTGAGCTTACAGATTTTCTGTTTGCTTGTATAAACTGATAATAGCTGAAAGAGCTAAAATGACCCTGTGTTAAATGCAGTCTACTGAATGCTGAATTCAGAGCTTAATAGGTAAACAACATATATTTCCTTTTTGATTGTGTGATCTTAATCTATAATTCAGCCATGTGTTAGACGTGGTATCAGACAATAGATATAAAAACGAAAAAAACATCTTGGTTATTTCTCACAAATATATGTATATTTCTTCCTTTTAAATACCAGGGTTATTCTTTAAAAGAGAGTCAATTCAGTACCTGCTATTTTAACTTCTGTGTATTTCACAAATGAGTTTTAATGTAAAAGCTGTAAATGTTAGGTATGTTGGACACTGCAGAGATATGTCACTGGGTTTGTTCCCTGTGAATAAGAGTTACAAGGTTATTATGGGGAAAAAAAAAACAGGGAAATAATAAACATTTATATTAAAAGAATTGAATAATTTAAAAAAATATAGATTATGGGTTTCTCCTCAAGGCTTCTCCAGGAACCATTGTAGGTGGTGATTTGTTTTCCTCTGATGCACTAAGCGAGAAACATCTGTCAGGAAAGTGTAAGTATGTTCCATAAGTATAGATGTAATGGAGGAGGGGCGAGGGCCTTGGTTTTTATTAACACCCAATACACCTGTTGTGACTTCAGCGTGAAGAATCTAAAATAATGGAATTCTTAATAAATATTTTCTTTATTTCTTTAAGCCAGGAAAGGTTTAATCCTCAACACTCCCATTAACAGAAAAAAACCTTCAACGGTTCTAAGTCTTTTCTGAGGCCTGATCCAAAGTCCTTTTAAGTGAATGGAAAACCTCCCACCATCTTTAGCTTGCTTTGGATCTGAAGTTATGTTCTGTAACTGTGAAAAGCTTTCCATGAGCAGCATGTTTTTAATGGAGCGAGAAGAATATTGCAAGGCCAAATTCCATGCATAACTCCATCAGCAGAATTTGCACTCCTTACACTTGACAAAACCAGTTTCAGTTGGATACTGTCATGGGCAGAGTCCTACCATTACTTGTTAAAAGGTATTTTTAAGATATTAATTGGTCGAATATTGTTAAGGAAATTATTTAACTTTTGTGTGACTTCTATTGAATGCAGAGGTTTATTAACCTCTATAAATTAAAAATGATTAATATTTAATGCAAAGGAGAGTTAATTGTCTACCAGTTTGTATGCAAAACTTGTACTCAGAATACAATGTTTTAACTATAGTTTACCTGATTTTAATAAAATTTTTACAAATTTTGGTATTAGCTCTGCTGAACCCAGATTCATAAATGGGTAACAAGTAAACATGTCAGGACTACATATCTCCAATTTTTGCAAAAATTCTTGTGAATGTCAGTGTACCACAGACCGAATGTGTTTTATATATTTATATAAAGACCTATATAATCAAGAATGATCTAAAAAATAATTTTACTTCATCTTAAACTTTAAAGGCCATTATTTCAAGGTAGTGGGATTGTCTTTAAGGCTAAGAAGAACTTTTTTTTTGTCTGTTTGCATCAATGAAAATACTTTCTATTCAAAAATAAAGTAAATATAATGAATAAGATGTTTAGCCAAAGGACATTTTTTTCTTATAAATTTCCTTCACCATAAAAAAGAGAAATATGCCAATTTCTAAAGACACTGCCAATGGATTAAAGTCTGTGCAAGAGATACAGTCCACAACAGTGCGTACTGGGAAGTGGCAACCTATAGGAGGCATTTCCGTAAGAAGTAGTTTGCTGGGTCACCTGTTCCACAGTCTTTCATTTGACATTCTTGAGATGCTATATTCATCTTGAAATTAGTGGTTTTCCTATGGCTGAATGAGTGTTAAGGCTGGAATTCTGCCTATTCCTAGCTCGTGCCAGGAGGTTAATAAGATGCTCTTCTTCCATGTTGTGTATAGCTGAGGGTCGCAACCTCTGAGCTAATCAAAACAAATAATTTGTTTCAGCTGTGTTCCTGCCTTACGTATTATTCTCCCAAATCAGGGGGCATTTAGTTTGCAGAAGTGTTTATGAGGACAGTGATTTTTTTTAAAAGTATAAAAAAGTATAAAATAGTTTGAACACAGGGTGTAAAAATTCACTCGGAAAGTAGAAAGTTACAGTTCCTCTTTTCCAGCTTGGAAAGAAAAAAGTATTAATCAATGTTTAGGTGATCTCTGTATCAATGCTCACCAAGTGAATTAAAAATCAGAATAAGTAGATAATAGGATCATAGAATAGTTTGGGTTGGAAGGGACCTTCAAAGTAATCTAGTCCAACCCCCTGCAATGAGCAGGGACATCTTCAACTAGATCAGGCTGCTCAGAACCCTGTCCAGCCTGGCCTTGAATGTTTCCAGGGATGGGGCAACTACCACCTCTCCAGGCAAACTGCCACTCTTTTACCACTGCCATTGTAAAAAATACTTTCCTTATATCTAGTATGAGTCTGCCTTTAGTTTAAAACCATTGCCCCTTCCTTGGCATATCGTTACATGCCCTACTAAAAGTCTGTCCTCATCTTTCTTATACGCCCCTTTTAAGTATGGAAAGACTGCAAAAAGGTCTCCCCAGAGCCTTCTCCAGGCTGAACAACCCCAATTCTCTCAGTCTGTCCTCATAGGAAGAGTGTTCTAGCCCTCTGATCATTTTTGTGGCCTCCTCTGGACCCTCTCTGGCAGGTCCATGTCTTTCCTGTACTGAGGGCTCCAGAGCTGGATGCAGGACCCCAGGTGGGGTCTCACCAGAGCAGAGGGACAGAATCACTCCCTCAACCTGGCCACGCTCCTTTTGATGCAGCCCAAGGTACGATTTGCCTTCTAGGCTGCAAGTTCACATTGCCGGCTCATGTCCAGTCTTTCATCCACCAGTACTCCCAAGTCCTTCTCAGCAGGGCTGCTCTCAATCCCTTCTCCCCACAGCCTGTATTAATACCGGGGGTTGCCCCAACCATGGTGCGGGACCTTCACTTGGTCTTGTTCAACCTCATGAGGTTTGCCTTGGCCCACTTCTCGAGCTTGTCCAGGTCCCTCTGGATGGCATCCGGTCCCTCATGTGTGTCAACTGCACCACTCAACTTGGTGTCATCCACAAACTTGCTGAGCGTGCGTTCAGTCCCACTGTCTGTGCCACTGATGAAGATATTAAACAGTATTGATCCCAGTATGGACCCCTGAGGGACACCACTCAGGGATGTTTGGCTATAAGCACACAAAAACAAGTGATTTTGGAAGAGAAGTGTATTGTTTTAAAAAAATCAGAGGGAAGCCCTTTTCTTGTAAAAATCATATTAGCCTCTCACTCAAGGCTGCTTTTCTAATTATGCAGTGCGTGAGAGCTCTGAGCCCAGAGGTGTAGCAAAGTGCTTCTGGGTGAGTGAGCTGTTTTCTCCATTGCTGCTGCAGCCACTCATTGTGCTGCGCAGCCAGTTGTCCCAGCGTGTCACCTCCAGCCTCTCCCACACTTTGTGCAGCAATTCAGAAAACTGTTCCTGCAGCTATTAGACTGCAAAATTAAAGTGGCTCTTTCATGAAATGTTTACAGTATAAACCAAGCTTGTGCTGCCTAATCTTATGGGAGTTGCAGAAGGGGAAATTGTACAAAAGCGTAGGCTTTCTGCCTTTGTTAACTTTAAGGAGAAAGTAAAGAGGGTCAAAGTAAGAAAAGACACCAGAGTGTATCCCATGACAATAAAAAGCACAATTCATTTTCAAGTGCTCTACTTAATGATACCTTGGAACAGTCTTATGAAGCTGGAATTATTACTTATGTGCTTTTCAATACAGTCTAAGATTCCAGCACAAGAAGGAATAGTTTATCTTGGAACAGTTTTAATGGTCTTCTCAGAGCTTCCTGCCCTCACTGAAGGGACGTGTCCTTTGTTCACATAATGTGCGAACTGCCTCATACAGTCTGACAGGTTAGGGTGAAATGGCACCAATTTCAGGTTATTGAATACCGTACTAAAAGCTCTAGTGTTTCTTTTACTGCTACCCAGGCAGCTGCAACTTCCCTTCAGGAGGGACAGGAGACCTGGAAGCAAAGGCAGATGGATGCCTGGAGTGAAAACTAGGAGTATTATCTCAGCCACAAAGCCTGTCTCACTGATTGGGACATTTGGTGTGATCCACTTTATCTACCTCACTGAGAATTTATGAGCATTCATTAGCTCTGCAAACTGGTCTTCAAAGTCATAATTTTCAATTGTTGAAAAGAACATCTACAAATACAAAGAAATATACAAATATTTTTAATATATACAGCTATACAAAGAAATTAGCTAATGGTTGAACTTGAACTACCAAGAAGAGACTGAAATCAAGTAGAATGATAGTGCCTGATCTTTGTGGAAATGAACCTGTAAGGAAAGTTTGCATCTGTACTGCAATGGGAGGCCAAACAGCATGCTTTCTGATACAATTATAAAACAATGTAGGTTGGGACTTCCAAATTTTACCTAGTCCAAACTCCTGCTCAGACTGAGTCTACTTGGAGCAGGTTGCTCAGGACTTTGTTCGGTCAAATTTTGAGTATTTCTAAGTTTCTCTATCTCTATATAGAGAATATTGTAATCTCTATATAATATCTCTAAGTACCTCTGTCTTTGAGTTCTCACAACTTATTCCAGTGTTTGACCAGCTTGATGGTAATTTTTTCCCTCTATAATTAATTGGGCTTTCCCATGCTGAACCTTGTCCTCATTGCCTCTTATTCTTCAGCTGTGCAGCTCTGAGAAAACTTTTGCTATGCCTTCACCACACCATCCTGCTGGGTATTCGTAAACAGCAGTCAGATTTCTTACACTTTTCTTCACAGGAGTGAATAAGCCAATGCTCTCAGTCTCGTATATCAAGTGCTCCAGGCCCATAACCATCCTGCAACGTCTTTCAACAATGCGAATTTGCAGTTTAGTGTTTACAGTTCTCAGAACTCTGGGAAGAATACAGAAGACGTTGTGCCCTCCTAAGTGTTAAGTCTGATTTGTCTGCTCACTCTCTACCATCTGAGACTAAGGCAGTAGGGTGGATTGCTTGTAGAAATGACCTGTGCTCATGCCCAACCTGTCCTCCTTGCAGAGAGGTTCTTGACTGGACTCATCCTAAGAATTTTTCCCTTTAGTATTAATTAAGTCTTGCTAACATTTCAGGCCTGAGGTAAATTCAAGTAAATGATGAGGTATACTTAAAAGTCAGTGTAGATGAAGCATGTCTCAAGTCAATTGCACCAAAAATAAAGTATGTCTGAGAATTGCTCAAAAATTAGTATAAACTCACACAGAAGACCAGTGACAAAACTGGATTTCCCTTAGCTGTACTGTTCATTAGCCTTCTTACTAGACCAGACTGCCTCTCACAGTCTGATATAATTCACACTCAGTATTTTCACATTTCCTCCCTTGGGCTTCTGACAAATGTTTTTAGGCCTAGAGGGAAAAAGCTGCTTGTTTTTCATGAAATGAAAACTGAAGGATTTTACTTTCTTGCTGTTGACTCTTCACCCCTAAAATAGAAAGTAGTATCTCTGCTTTGTCTGTCGGGGAAAGCAAAACTGTTGTGAGTTTTCTCCCCTGTTATTGGATGGCACGTGTTTTCAGATAAGAAATTCATTCAGAAGAGATTTTGAAGTCCATCCAGTATAGTAACTTCATGGTACAACAGAACTTCTCAGTGCTAATGGGCACAGTGCAGTGACTGCATCTGGAACAAACCTACCTCTCAGCCTTTAGATGCAATTAGTCACCTAAACACATTTTACATCAAACTATTGCGTTAACTTTACCTTACCTTTTTGAATGTGCACTGAAAATCACCTTTATATTTGCTCTTTTGAACAGGAGAGTAAGAAATAAGCTGTTAATAGTGAAAAAAAAAAATCCAAGTCATTACATTTTGTGTCATTTGGATTGTTTTAAAAGGGTTTTTTTTTTTGCAAACTTTTGCATCCTCATCCTGCCCATGGTATATTTCCTAGGTGACTCATTGATCTTTGCAGTCCTCTTCATTTCTGGCTTTGTCATAATGCTAGACCGAGAGGACTCTCATTAGAGGCAGGTATTCTGCTCCTTTCTTACTTATATAGGACTAGAAATATTTCATAGGCTTCATCTTTCATACCAGTATTTGATATACTGTTTTCAAAGAGGGCATATGAATTTGGCTTTCTTCACACTCTTATTCTTTCTGTCTTTCCCACTCAGCCTTTCCTTTCCCTCTTACATTTAATCCAACTGTTACTTTTCCTATGTTCTTCTAGAGTCATCCTGTTGACCAAGTATTTGTGTGAGCACAAGCTAATCAGTTCTGCTCAAGTGGAAAACAGATAAACAGAATAGCTAAAGAATGGCTGATGATGGGTTGTGCCCATTCTCTTCACAGTGACTTCAGTGGATTCTTAAGACCACAGACTATATGCAAATTGTTAATTTGTAACCTCTGTTTTTAGCTATCCTAATCTAATAGTTTTTCTCAGTGTTTCTTGGGGAGGTGCTGACCATTTTGAGTATTCCAGATTCACAGATTTTGAAGTCATCCTAAACCTCCAGGAAACTCTCAGGAAGTGACAAATTCAAGGTCATACTGCTGTGCCCACCAAATGTTTTAGTAATTGCTTAACCTGGGAGAAGATACACGAAGTACAAAAGAGCAGACCATGGGAGGAGCAGCAACATAGAGACAACAATTCAAGAACTATGCTATTCATAATTTTATGGTGTTCAAGGCCAACCAGCAGGCTACTGACCATAATGTAAATGTCTAATCAAAGAAAAATTCCCTAGTTTAAAGAGTGCATTTTCAAAGTACTAGGAATTTGGCCTAATTTTAATTTAATTTTTTGCTAAAATTTCTGTTTACTTCATAAGCAGAAAAATTAGGCCAGTAGTATGAGTTTTTGAAGATACCTTTTAAGTTGAAGAATACCAAAATGCTATACTTGTGCTCCTGTCTTTCATTGCTTCTCTTGGACCCATTTTCACATACAGGGAGAGAGATAAAACATGTCACTGCCTGTTCTGCAAACTCTGGACAAGTCTTGCTGCACAGTGGATGTATGGCAGATATTCCTGAGGAGCTTAGGGGTTCCCATTTTAGTAGACCAACCAGGAACAGGACATTCTTCTTCAGAAACGAATGTGTCTACCCAAAATTACTGAAAATAAAGGCCATGTGGTTTGGTTTTTTTTTCAAGCACAGGCTTGCAGCAATGCTGTTAGGAGACAGAGAACTCACATGGCTTTGCCCCTAGTTGTAGGGCATGTTCTTTTACGGTTGTCTTCTCCTGCGTTTTTCTCCACGCCTCGACCATTTTGTGTTATAAAAATGAAGCTTTAAAAATGAAGCTATAAAAACAAAGCTTTTTTTCAAAGGCTGAGATGTTTGGAAATGAACATATGAATTTGCATATGTTGGAACTGATTCATCCCTGGTGCCAGGAAGCGCTCTCTGCTGCGGGGAGGGGATCTGCAGCTGGCCGGTGCTGCCTGTGAGGCAGGCGATGCTGGCAGGAGGCAAAGCGTGGGCAAGGTGCCCATGGAGAGAGCTGATTCACAGCTTCCTCCTGGCATCTTCTGTGAATGGAGCAGCCCCGGGTAGCACACAGAAGCTCTTTTACATTAGGCACATACCATGCCTTTGGCGAGCTGCATGTTAGGCAGTATATGCTGGTGCTAGATGTGAGAACAGCGGGCAGCACGTCATGGCACTTGCTGCTGGGAGGCTGCTAGTAGAGCAGGCAGCCTGCAGAGGTGGTAACCGAAGGCACAAGAATATATTTTATAAAGCAATATAATTAATTTAAACACATCATATGTATCTATGCATTCGAGTGCACAGCAATATTTTAAATGCCAGCATGATGTATTTTAGTCTGCTTATAGGAAAATGGATTTCAGTGTAATTAAAAAATCTTATCGTGTTCTTTCCTACCCCCACACAGTTAAAAAATGCAGGAATGCAATACAGATAATACCAGCAGCTATAGACAGAAAAATTGTACATGCAGAAAGTCAGGGAATTAATTAAATTTTACCTGAAGAGAAGAGTATGCAGTCAGCCATCCCCAGTTTCTAGAGGCAAAGAGAGAGCAGAGATAGGAGACACTGAAGTTACTCCATGAAGCCTCTGAGCCAAAATCATTTTAGTCTCATGCCTGAACTAGCTGCATAGGCCTGGCGTCATTCCCTCATGTGTAGAAAGACCGTACACTGAAAACGGTAACAACAAATCCTCCCATTCTATACTTCTTTCCAATCTCCAACCTGCACTTCTCCCAGCGGGTTCTGAGAGGGCTCAGTAATACCCCACCAGGAGTGACCTCTGCCTCAATGCCCTGATCTCCTGCCCATTCCTACTGGAGCTGCACTGGATCCAATGTCAAAAAGCAACTGACAAGATAGAAGACTTTTCTCAATTAACCTGCCACTGCACAACTTTTTTTCTTTTTTTTTCTTTTTTTTTTTTTTTTCCTGGCTCTTGTTTTTCCATTAAATCCTCTTCCTTTATATCTGCTGTGGTTTTGGGTTTAAATGTTTTCTATTGCCTCCAATGAGGTCTGTTGTTTCAGTAGCATTCTGCTAAGCAAGAAATGTTAGCAGTATTTTACATATGAAAAAGTAATATTTAGAGCTTCTGCTAAAACTAAATTTCTGTGATTAAGTACTCCTAGTTAGGCTGAATATCGGAAAATAATTAACATATGAATCTAAATTTAACTTCTTTTTTATTTTTGGCTTACAACACATCTTTATGAACCTTTGATATTTATAAGGGTCTGAAGTCACATGCTTTTGTAGGTATATTTGTGAAGACTAGAGCACAGATTTTTCCGTTAAACACGAAACCACAGACTCAAGATCCACTGACATATTCATTACCTGCATACCTGTCCCACAGAGTTTATGTTGCCCCTTGAACCAACTCAAATGAGCTTCAGATGAGGTCTGAATGCTTTTTTTCGGAAGTGCCAGCCTGATTCTGCTCCCTTTGAAGCCAGTAATAAAGCTTACAAGGACTTTAATGAAAATAAAAGAGTGCAATATACTTAAAATGACTCATTGTGTCTTGGCAGCCAAGAAATTCTATGTTAAGGTTTCACAAGACACAACATTTTCTCCCCTTACACAAGGATGTGTAGCCAGTCATCTCGGCAGTGCGAGAGGACCATAAGCAATGCAGACTAAGGGAAAGACAAAATCAGCTGGGAGAAAGGAGCAGGAGGACAAGAAGGGTGATGAAAGAAGATATAATGGAAAGAAACTACAAAGAGGAGGAAAGAAGAAAGAACTGTCGACTTCAAGGTTATTAGAGATCATGAAAGGAGAAAAGGATGAGGGAGGAAAAGAGCATGAAGATATCAGCAAAAGAGGACAGAGGAAAAAGAAGTAAAAGAGCAAATTTAAAAGTCACAAGAAGAGACAATGAGAATGGAAAAGGATCTGGAAAAGGAAGCAGTAGAATGTGGAAGAGAAACACTGTAGAGGAATATGAATCATAGAATAGAATCATAGAATCATTTTGGTTGGAAGAGACCCTCAAGATTATCGAGTGCAGCCATTCATCTAATTCTAGCATTAAACTATGTCGCTAATAATGTCATCTATACATCTTTTAAACATCTCTAGGGATGGTGACTCCACCACTGCCCTGGGCAGCCTGTTCCAATGCCTGACAATCCTTTCCGTGAAGAAATTTTTCCTACTATGCAATCTGAACCTTCCCTCGCGCAACTTGAGGCCATTTCCTCTCGTCCTATCACTTGCTACTTGGGAGAAGAGATGAACACCCTCCATGCTACAATCTTCTTTCAGGCAGTTGTAGAGAGAGAGAAGGTCTCCCCTCGACCTCCTTTTCTCCACGCTAAACAGCCCCAGTTCCCTCAGACACTTCTCATAAGACATGTTATTTACACGTTTCACCAGTTTTGTTGCCCTTTCCCGAACATTCTGCAGTACCTCAGTTTCTTTCCTGTAGTGAGGGACCCAAAACTGAACACGGTAGTCAAGGTGTGGCCTCACCGGTGCAGAACCTGGCACTTGGCCTTGTTGAACCTCATACAACTGGCCTCAGTCCAACCATCCAGGTGGTCAACATCCCTCTGTATGGCCTTCTAACCCTCAAGCAAATCAACATTCCCACCCAATTTGGTGTTATCTGCAAACTTACTGAGGGTGCACTCAATCTCCTCATCCAGATCATTGATAAAGAGATTAAACAGAACTGGCCCCAATACTGACCCCTGGGGAATACCACTCCTGACTGGCTGCCAACTGGATTTGACTTTGTTCACCACAACTCTTTGGGCCTGGCCATCCGGCCAGTTCTTCACCCAGTGAAGGGTGTGCCTGTCCAAGCCACGAGCAGCCAGTTTCTCTAGGAGAATGCTATGGAAAACAGCATATGGATGGAAAGCAAACCATGGGGCAAAAGCAAGTGCAGGTTCTTGCTCCTGTGTAGGAAAAGGGATATCAGATGAAGAGAAAGAAGCATCAGGAAACAAAATGGAGGGAGTAAAACAGAGAGTGAAGAATTATATAAATGTGTAGCTTCATTGAGGAAAAATAAGAGAAAATAAGCACATCCTAACAAGTTTTTCTTTTCAAATTCACGGATAGGTTGTGTAGGTAGAGGGTCTTTGTTTAGGTATCAAAAGAAAGTAGCAACACCAGGAATTCAGAAGTCAAATGCCATGGTAAAAAAAATAGACAATAAAAGACAATGGTGTGAAAGTGGAAAAGCATCTCTGTTCCTACTGGAATTAGACCATACAACGGCTTTTCTTCTGTGTCTTCATGAGGAAAAGAATCAGCAGCATTCCTGTTTCACATTCTTAATTAGAGCTTGATAATCTACCAAAATACCTGGGACTTAAAATAAGATTTAGCGATTTACACATCCAGATTGCATTCACAGAGCTGGCTAGAACAGCAATGGCTGGGAGGCATTGCTCTGCTGAAGAAGGTGAAGGCACAGTGAGTCACTGGTTTCTGTCCAGTTAAATAGGTGTTTTCATAACACTAACCACAACCCTGGCTGTTACTGACACACCTGTGGCCACCAGTTCTCCACTGAGGACCACCCAGCGCTGTGATCTCTCTTCTTACCCCGGAATGTTCCGCGCAGGTTAGTGCTGAGTGCCGTAGGAAGGAACCGGAGGAAAACATGTTCTCTCTTTTGTCCTCTTAAATAGATAAAAAGGGGACTCGTTTGTCAAAAGCTGCAAGTCTTTTGGTTTGTGACAAGCACCCAAATTCATAGAGATGTAGACATACAGTAAACTTTCCATACTTTACAGAAAACTCGATTTCTTTATTTGACAAAGCTTCTTTTCATCCCTTCACTTCTTGCCCACTCCCCTTTTTCTCTCTTTCCTCACATATTCTGTTCAGGAAACTGCAAACACAGTATCTTTATGAGTTTACTTTTTTAACCTTTTATTTCTGGACCACCTGACTAGCAAAAAAACCCACAATATTTTGTTTATGAATTTACATTTAGTTTCAGGAGGCATATGGCTTTATAACTGCAAACAGAGCAGTGAATGTCTGCTTCTAGCCCATTTTCCTCTTCTGTGTTAAATCATTTAGCCTCTCTATGCCCCAGTTTTCCTCTGCCAAATTCTTCCCTTTTTCAAAGCAGTATTGTGAGATTTTATCCATTAATGTTTGTTAAATACTTTCAGATCTTCAGATGAAGGATAGAAATGCAAATTATTATTTTGTCTGTCTTCCAGACTTCCAACCTATGAATTCCATTCCTCATGATTCAAATAAAACAGAATCTCAAATACATGGAAACTACCAGACAATAAAAAATTCTACATTCTGCTGTGAAAAAATCCCACAGGAAACAATTATATTTCTTTAGCCTTTCTGAACCTTCAACAGAAAATCACACCTCTACTATAGAGATTGACAGCGTGGTCAAAATAAAACTATGGGAAAGATACAATTTTCTATTAAATCCCAGTTCTTCTGCAGTGTGGAACACTTCTGAGGAACCATTCTGAATTTTTGAAGAACTTACTGTTTTCCTTCCCCATTCAATTCAATATTGTGTTTCTTTTGGCTTGCTAGCTACATCTACTTTAAATATTTAATTAATAATTTATAAGATACATATTCTGTCTGGTAGACTATTATTTATATATGTGTTCATTTAATTACTCAAAGGAAGATTGGATCCACAACAGAGTAGGTACTAAGTTCTGTAAACTAAACAATAAAACTAACATCAATCTTCAGAGTTGATATACCAGCTTATTAATAACAGGTCATGCAAGGTCTTTTGTAGCAACCTGTTACAATTGAACTCTAGTATAGTTTGGTGGGTACTAGAAAGGGTTACTATTTGATGACATGGCCAGTGCAAGAGAAATTAATGGTTTAATTTCAGTTCCATGGAAGCAAATTTCTTCAGCACAAAAATAAAATATCAAAGCAGTTTGCCATAATCAGAGTTGGAAATGCTCTTCACCTTTAGTAGTGACCATCGTTATTTTTTTTTTGTCTGAAGGGTCCACTGAGTGCTCTTCTTAATCCCCCAGGAGCAAAGACTAAGAAAAGTACACAGATAATGAACAGACCTGCCAATTCCTGTGAAAACTATGGCCTGATTTAATAACATGCTCCTTCCTTAGTGCAAACCAAGCTGTAGTGATACGGGCGGTGAGGCTGGAAGCGTGCAGGGGTAGAGGGCTTGGTACGGGGCACAGAAGGGACCAAGGGCGATTGAAGGGGCAAAAGATAGAGAGAAGAAGTTACATTTGTTACAGTTGCTAAAACTCTCTCTAGTGATTAAGGTAAACATTATCACCCTACTGAGCAAAAAAATACAGCCGGGTGTTTCAATGACCTTACTTCTGTTTGTGTGGTGTGCTGCATTTGGGCTTTTATAATTCTAGATCCAATGTTTCCATTTGCATTTATATGTATAACCTGGTCAAGCCTTAAAGACAAGATTTGACTGGGATGGAAATAGAATTCACTGTGTTGATGAGTCTCAGCCAAGGGTTTCTGTGAGAGGGAACCTGAGCCCGAGCCCGAGCCTGAGCCCAGGCACTGAGCTGTGGTCAGGCTGTGTGCATTGACGAAACTTCCTTGAGCACTGCCTCTTCCCTAGAGAAGTACAATCCTTCAGGTTCCAAAAAGCCATTGTCATTTTGTGGTAAATTCTCTGAAAGCGGGGGGAAAAAAGCAATGTATTTCCATTATGCTGCAGATTACTGTATTTTTTTTATCAGTATGTTTTAGAGATAATTTATGTTTTAAAATAAATTTTAAAAGTAAGTCAACCAAAGCTATAGATAATAACAAGAAAAAAAAATCAGTTCTGTCTTTGCACCTTTGTGTATCCACCTATTTGGTCTCATGCTAGTTGAGCTATAAGTCTAAATAAGGCAGCTACATGGAAGCTTATCTAGCTCCTATAGACCTAGACAGAAGCCTAGGAATATAGGTTTAAATTTGGATTTTATTTGTAGTCTGCTATGCTGCTGTGAGCTGGGTTGTGTTTGGTTGGTTTGGATTTTTTTTTCTCTCAGCTGAGTTTGCAGCAAGACTTTTAACTACTGGCATTTGGAAAAACCTTCCCAGAGCCCATTTTGGCATTGCAGCCATTTCCTCCCCAGTCCCAGGAACCCTCCTAAGTTCCTTCAAGATGCAAAAGGTTTTTTTAATTGCTGCACACCTTCAGTCTTTTCCCCAGTAAAGAATGGGTTGTAGGGCTTAAGTGTATTGATTCTGGTTTGGCTCTCTCCTTTTTATTTCATTCCTGCTATTGAATCTAAGCCCAATACTGAATCCAGCTGCCACAGCTGTTGCTGCTCTGCTGCCTGCCCTGCTTTCTGCTTATGCTTATGTTCCCCAAAAAGCTACTCTGCGACGTTCTGTGAAATGAATGGGACATGTAGGCAGTGCTAATTGCATTCCCCTTCACTAACAAGCTCTTTCTTTCACTGGATGCCCTGAGTTTGTGGTGAAGTGCTAGTGTTATATGTTCTGAACTTCATTCTTTACAGAATGAGTTCCTTTTGTCACGTCACACTTTACAGTATTAAAGTATTTCCTTTGCTGCAATAAGGTATTTAAGCTATTATGTACAGTCTACAAATAAGCTTCTGATCCTGCCAAATTACATTCACTTGAAGTAAGTGTGGAAACTGTATATGTCTTTTCCCACTTACTCTGATACTCATTTTCAAAGAGTTTCCTGTCACTTTCGTCTTAAAAGCACCCGTAGATACAATTTTTCTGGCATTGTTGCATGTAGATATGATAAGTCAAATATGCACAGGTAGTAGTTGATAGTAATGTAGTATCCAATATATGATCAGACATTCTGAAAATACAGACTTGCAGTTCCAATGGTACAAGGACTTGCAGTTGTCTCCTTATCTAATCTGCTGAGGATATCAAATATTGTAATAACTTTATAGTTGAAACAGACTGCTGTAGATCTGCTTCCTGTATTTCACAGTGGTTATAAGCACTTCTCATAGAATGGAACCCACAGTGAACAGAAATGTTCCATGGTTTTTAAACACTGTTATCAACTGCACTAAACTGTCATTTCTTCTGTTACATTTAGATCAATATAAGATTATGAAACTTGAAAATAAATATTATAGTGCCAAAATCAAAATCTGAAAGGTCTTTCTAAAATCCTTGCCTACATAAGAAATCTCCTCTGGTTTAATCAGAAGTATGATTTTAAACTAATATGAACTGTACAGAGCCCATTGTGAAGATTCTCAGTTCAACTTACCACAGAGTGATTTCCTCTTTAACTTCAGTTACTTTTTTTTTTTTTTTTAAATGACACAGAAATAAGCTGGTTTTTAAATTGTGTAAGACTCTCCAAATGCTTGAGGTGTAATGGTCTAATTTTAAGACTGATTGGATATACTGATGGATTTTGTAAATCCTGTTTGTTAAAGCACTATTAGTCATGCCTTCCTGTAGAAAAAGTCTTGGAAAAGATGAGAAAGACCATTGTTCCATTTTGATAATAGCTTGTTCTCAAAAGGATTGAAAAATCTGTAGTGGACAATGATGGCTTCAAACAGCATGGGTTCATTAAGGGATCCTTGTAGTACCTCAGACAGACTACAGAGGAACAGTCTCATGGCTCCTTTTTCTCCTTTATTCATTTAAATGTCATGGACATTTAGAGCCAAAGTTTAGTCAGCTCCCTTAATTAAATCTTGTTCCCATATGTTTTGACTCAATACCTTTAGAAGCTTCAGGCAGGCCACAGTGATGCAGCTGGTCTTGATGGAAGTAGGAAATAGGCATTGTAAATGACTGAAGATACCTTGCATTAAAAAAACACATGGAGCAGGAGTTACAGATCTCAAAATGTTTGCCAAAAAATAAAAATAAATAGGGAGAACATCTAAATATTTAGATATGATGCATTTAAAATAAGACCCTTTATGTAAGATGCCCTAGCCATTTATTTTTTAACTGAAAGAAGTAGCCAAAGTTTGTGCTAGCCATGTGCAGCCAGAGCAAAGAAAGAATAGTAAGTGCCATACAGAAGGAGCTATGATGTTTTCGCCAAGGGCCAGATTTTCCCTAATTTGTGTCAGAAGAAAATATGGAAAAATCAGGTTTTTATCTTTCTACAAGCAGAAAGATTTGTGTGTGATGTCAACCTGTATATTGGTCTTTCAGATTAAGATTCACAGTAGTCCTTATACCATCTAGTCAAGATTGTGGTCTTATACTCGGTCATGTAAAGCAAGAGAACAGGAGAATTGTCTTTAAGGAAGTATTTGAAGTTTGGCCCTGCTGAACTTGTCAGAAGTAGGTAATACTTGCTAGCTTTAAAGAGCTAAAATGAAGCTTAAAGGAACATGACAGCTCTATTGCACTGAATTCTGGGTTGCTTAATTCCTGATTTAAAAAAGAAAACAAAGCAAAACAAAACCAAAAACAAACAAACAACTTTCAAGTCTCTGCAGAAACCGTTGTGGAAAAAAAGTTGACCAGTATGTTGGACCAAATTTGAGGAAAGCACACATGTAACTAAAGGGTGAAAGCCAAAGGCTGCGTGAATGCTGGATTCAAATAGTGAAAGAATTTAATGCTATGGAAATCTGACGTTTCAGAATGCAACATCTGAATTTGTGCGCATGCTTTTTTGAATTTGAATGCTTTCTTCAAATGAAGCTTTAAAGCATGGCTAAAATTCAAAACTCAGGCTCAAGGAAAGTGACTTTCTGGAAATCATGTAACATTCGTCTTTTTGGTAAAATGAATATAAATTTATTCTTCCTTTGTCTTTCTGTGATTTAGTGTAGCAGTCCAAAGACCAGCTAATGATTTTACTTAGCATTATAATTTAGCTTATTCTGTGGTGATGGCAATCACCTTTGAAATGTAGAGAAAAACCCACGAATTTTCTTTGGTGACTGATGTCTTTCAGCTATTAGAAATTCCACTGATGTCTGTATCAGTGACTTCTCTGTCTGGTGCTGTACCTTGGTGTTTGGGAGTGTTTGGGTAGGTTACCATTTCTCTGCAAGAGGCCAGCATTACTGCCCCATGTACACATTTTCTTTTCCTTAGGCATCTCCTGCACTTCTTGGAGAGGTGAAGGGGTCTCTCCGTGGTGCGACTTTGTGACACTGTGCCGTGGGGTTAGAGCAGTAGCTATGATGGAAAACAAAATGGCTTGCTCTGGTGTTAGCCATTACCTAATCTTACACCTAACTACCTAAGCTTACTTAACATGGGGATATTCTGTTTGCTGTCAACTCTACTTATTCCTGGTGGTGCGGGAATGTGACGCTGCTGCTGGAAAGCACCACTAATCTGCTGATGCTAGAGATATCCAGAAAGCGTTTGAGTGGGCAGGTGAGGAGTGACAGACAAAAATATTTTGTGAATGAAAAAACTATGTTTGTCCCCGGTATGGAATTAAGCTCAGGTTTAGCAATGCTGGAGGTCCCCAGGCTGGCACCCGTGGAAAGAAGGACTGAGACAGTTGATGTTTTTTTGTGGGTGGCTCTGTCTTTCCTGTCAGTAACGCTGCTCCCTATGTTTCCCATTATTATTCTAGGTGTCCCACCCCTGGTTGTGATGGCTCTGGGCATATTACTGGAAATTATGCTTCACATCGAAGGTACGTAAAGAGAAGTTTTTGTTCTTTAAATCAAACAACTGAAGGGCTAGAAGGGACTGCAACGGACCTCTCTTCCCTCCCTCATCATTGTGTGCCCTATATACACATACATTAGTCTAACTCATGTTATTTATCACCAATGAATAGTATTTCTCAGTTTCAGCGTGGCTCACTACCCAAACAGGTAGGAAGATTTTTGTTAATATATAGCAAAATCTTTGTAGAAAATGAATCCAGTTTTTGTACCTTCTCTCTTAGCCTAGGGAAGTAATTCAACATTCATCAGTTTCTGCTGCTTTACATTCTGAATGACTTAACTCTTCTCCTCACAATCTTACCTTTTCTGGAATTTTTTTCCCCACAAGTTATATTTCTCTGCATTTCCTAAAATGCCAAATTGAACACAGATCTTTACCTTTTGTCCAAGCTGAAGTCTTACCAGCTTCAAGCAGAGGGAAAAAGTACCTGTTTTGCCTAATATGCCCCAGTCTTGTTAGTACATTTCAAAGCAAAGCTTGGCTTGTTTTTAAATCACAGCACATAGTACAACACTATGTAAAGCCAGAAGAATGGAAAAACAAACGTACGGATGAAAGCTGTTACCTTAGCTGCTTAAACTATAACTGTGATCTTCACCAAGGGCCAAAGAAAGCTTCACGTTTACTAATTAGGGTGTTGTTGGTAACCTCAAAATGAATTACAGTGGTACAACTGTAGAGGTAATGTTACGAATGCTGTGTAATTAGCAGTTCCCCTGTGGCTATTTGAGAACTATAAATCACTAGAGAAGAGCTGCACCATGTTTTGTAAACAGCTATCCAGTTTAATCAAAGAATAATACTGTAGCCCACCTCTCATTTGTTAGTAAAGGCTCTTAACTCCCATGTGTAGTAATACTGTTGAGTCTGGATATTTAGTTGCTTCAGACAGTCTCTGTAGGTTGGCTATAACTAGTCAATATACAAATTTCCAGTTTAAATGTATTCCCAGTAAAAGCAACAAACAGTTTAAAGTAAAAACATAAATAACATAGAGATTGGGAAAGCGCCATACCTTTACATGCTGTAAAAATGAAAGATCAAAATAACAGTTTCTATAATGCACAGTTAAACATCAAAAGTACAAATAACATTAGAAAGGAGAAGATGTAAACATTTTTAAATCACTTACATGATGTAGGAGATTATATCACACTTTCAAAGGGATTTAAGGTCAAATTTCTTACTACATTTAGCTCTATGTGGATTTATCAGCTCACACATTTACTAATAGTATTCTTGATGTAGCTATGCCCTGATTTTGCTATTTCAAGAAGTTATGTATTTGGTCATACATTTAACCAGACACACACAGGACAGTGAAGATGCAGAAGGCCAAGTGTTACAAAGATGAGAAACCTACAAGCAGGCAAGGAAGAATCACTGCATGTCAGCTCATTTTTTAAACCCTTTCCCTGGGCATTGTCTTCTGACCACTGCAGGACCAGACCACGAACTAGATGGTGTTACCTACTTTCATCTGTAAATTGTTATGTACTTGTATTTTTGCAGAAGAGTGCTGGACCAAGTTTTCATTTGATTCTGCAGCATAGTCAGTACACAGAAAGACAAAAAAAAGTAATTCTGCAAAACTAAGTGATCTGTAATTTGTCCAGTCCATTGGAATTTAACACACTCTGCCTTTTGAAATGCCATTATGTCTATATTGATGACATACCTCCGGGGAACAGTCCTTCTTTTCTCTTCCAAAGGGCCTCCACAGCAACCCCAGGTCCTTGGCTGCCTGTGGGCATGGGGGCACTGACACTGAAGGAGTAATGTCTCTTTGCTTAAAACTACCTATGTCGCCAGGAGACCTGTTGTGTTTGCATGGAGCCAGCCCCACACTGTTCAGGTCATGGTACCTGTCAAGGCTGTTCTCTGAGGTGGTGAGGCCAGCAAACTGCACGGTCTCTAAAAGGGCAACAAACCTGTAGCCTAAATCTGGAACTGTTGAATATGAAAGACCCCACAGCATGTTCACAGTTAAGCTTTCTAATTCCCACATTGAAAATTAGCATTTACCTATTCTTGCATCTGAATTAAGATTTTTGTTTGTATTTCATACCATCCGTTACAACCTTTTCAGTTTCGGAAAGAATGACAAACTTCTCTCTTTAATGGCTGCCAAGATGTCTCTGTGTCATTTGTATTTAAAATGGCTGCTCAACAGCAAGCGCACATGAAGGCAGGTTGAACTCTGCCATAACTCTCTGCAATTCCACACACCCATTCAATATATGCAAGAAATTATATCAACATATACCCATGTTGAGTTTCCCTTGTTGTCTTTTATCTTCATATATAAGGAATTAAACTGATATAAAAATGAAATAATATGTTTACTTTGTAATAGCTTTTGATTATTATAGGATTAAAAAAAATAAAGCAAAGGCTCATCCTTGGCATATGTTTTCTTGGTGAATCTGCTGTCAGAAGCAAAATGAATTAATCATAATCTCAGAAGCTGTCTGTTGAAAATGTCTGTTTGGAGGACCTGAAAGGCCTTAGAATTTTCTAATAAATCACAGAGCCAGAATAGAAAGATCTATTGCAAAAAGACGACGCACCAAAACACCAGTAAGTAGGTGATAATTAAATTGATTTAATATGCAGAAAGCATTAAATCATTAATCAAGGCAGAAATTCTTCATTCAGATTTTGTTATGAAAATGTCATCATCTACAAGCATACCCATCTGTACACCTGCAAAAAAGAGTATCGTTTTCTGAGGCATTTCTATTAACTATGCAATTTTTGGATACAAGACCTGATTATTCTCACATGGTGGGCGCAGCTAGTGTCACAGATAAGCCAGGGATATCTGTAACTCCTGTCCTCTGTCCTTCACTTTGTGCAGTGCAGTTGTATGGGGGACAATGAACCAGCCTGTTTCTGAACTGCCCCCTTGCCCCAGAGCTTGCATCCTCTCATTCTAAATCACTCAGACTCTGTTCCTCCTGCCTTTCTCTTCTTACAGACGATATTATTAATATTTTCAAATATAACTATTTTTAAGTGTCATGGGCTTTGTGAGATTTAGTTTGTACAGAAGGAACTATGTTACTTTGGTGTGCACTATGCATGCTGGAATAAACAGCAGTTTGCTTTACAAAGGAAAATGGTCAGCTTGCATTTAAACTAGAAAGCGAAATGGGAAACAAGCACAGGTCCAAGCACCAGAGTGCAGATGCCTGCGCTAATAAAGTGTTAGCATGTCCCCTGGCATGGTGCTGACCCTGGGCCACTGAAACTCTCCCAGGCAATTCTCAGATATGATTTACGTCTCAGCATGGGTCCAGATTATTCTCTATAAGCAATATGGGTGTAGCTGTCCTGCTGTGCTGAGGTAGAGAGTTCAGCTGGATGGATGTGAGCTTGCTGGTCTTGGGTCAAGACAGCAGTTCTTGGTCCCTTCCGTTTACCACCATAGATGTAGCCATGCCATCTCATTAAGCGTTGCTAGGTAATAATAGACTATGTCTTGCGCTAATGTTCCTACCTTTCTTTAATTGACTTTTTTATGACTTTACAGCATGTAAACTCTATTTCTGTCACTTTTTCATAACTGACATGGAATTCTGTGTGTGATTGCATCACCCTTTTCTCTGCTTTTCCTTCCCAGTCCTCGCTGGTCTTGCCAAATAACTGAAAATTTTGCTACCACTGTTTCTGTCTCTTCTTCCTGAAGATAGGACCTACCATACAACACTGAAGTACCTTTTTTATGCTGAAAACAATTTTTTAATCTTCTATTTATTTTCTTTCTCTGCAGAAGTTTTTCTTTGGCAACACTACTTCATCTCTCATCTCATTACTTTTGAAGGTGGTGTTCTGCTGTTGGATATGTTAAGATGGAAATAACACTTAAGTAGAGGACAAAGCATGACTTTTTGATAGACATATTTGTGTCCTCAGAAAACAGCTACTTAAAAAAATCTTTAAATATCTATTAAAGTCATTGTCAAGACTACTAAATGGTTTCTGTAATGAATTCTTCATATGCAAAGGGAGGACTGAGCTCATAAGATCTTAGAACAGATATAACTTGTGTAGTTAAAAATAACATTCTCAGCGTGTAGTTAAATGTAACATTCCTTAACCTAACACATAACTTTGTCTCTACCAAATCTTTGTGTCTGGGTGAGTTCTGAACACTTAAACCCTTTCTCAGGAAGGCATCATGGCAGCTATGAGCTCTGCTGTGTTTTTATTCAGGAGTTCTGTAGGATTCTTACATGATGGCTGCAGAGGTTTGGTAGTGTTTCTAATGTGCTCCACAGAGAAATCGTTAATCCTACCAAGGGATCCAAAGACTAATGTTTTTTGAGCCTATTCTTCCTTCCCGCTCAGACATACAGAAGACATAACATCTCTCTGAAACACTGATTTCTATTCCTGTTAAAGCTGTCGCTGCTGCTGCTGCTGAGTCAGACCCCTCGGGGCCGGCCAGTGCTGTGGTCTGCGCAGCGCCTGCCGTCCTGTCCTACGCTGCACATCCCACTGTGTGGATTCCCCCTCCTGGTTCTGTCCTGCAGCTCTCCTCGTTGAAACCACTTGGACTTTGATTTTGGAAACTGGGTGGAATTACCTATTCTGCCAGTTTTTCAGATAGGAAGTGCATCCCCTGTTAACTGTACTCCAGAATGAGAAACTGCATTTTTAAACGTTTTCTTTCACTCAGTCTTTCAGGCTGTCCGCGAGCAAAGAAAAGTGGAATCAGGATAGCACAAAGCAAGGAAGACAAAGAAGACCAAGAGCCAATTAGGTGAGAATAAATATTGTCAGTCATGTGATTTATAAAGTCATAGATATCATCAGCTTTTTATGAAGGTATAAATGTTATTGTGTGATAGAGCAGATGGCCATACTGATTTCCATGAGTGAACAGCAAATCAAGGATCTGTGCTGATTTATTCAGCAAAGGATACAATATTCAGCCAAATATACAATCTTCTATAATTTAGAAACAGCTTTAAATATGTTTTTTCACATGAAATTAAAAAATTACCTAGATCTCTATCTCCTAAAAAAACCTTGAAAGTGTTGCATATTTTAGACAAACCATACATGCTAAATAAAGTAGTTGTGGGAATAGAGAACTGAGTATTTGCATGAGATTACTGCAACAAATCTAACTGTTTATGCACTTTGCAAGAGGGAAAAAAATGCCTACCTATAGGTCTTGGCTTCTTCTTGCAAGGTGCAGATATCTGTGGCCACTGAACTCAGATGGTTTAGTGACTGCTTAGACCAGGGGTGTCCAACTCATTTTCACGGGCGGCCACGTCAGCCTCGCTGTTGTGAGGTTGTTGTAAAGATGTAACTATTCCTCCTTTTTACAGTCCTAAAATTACATTTGGCCCTTTGAAGGACAACCACGGGGCTGATGTGGCCCCTGGTGAAAATGAGTTGGACACCCCTGGCTTGGTCCACCCAGGACTGGATCCTCAGGGGTGAGTTAGAGCAACAATTTAGTGAGGGACAAACAGTGAAGTAACCAGCCTTGTTTTGGCATGTTTTATGTAGCAGCATACTGAAAAAAATATATATATTTTTTCTTTAAACATTTTGCTTTGAAGATTCTAACCTGTGCCTTCTATCCCTGGTTGTTAATTTTTTAGAAGTATACAGGGCAAATGTATGTGGCAATTCCCAAGTAAGGAAAACCATCAGATGAATACAGAACTGCATTCATTGCTCTCTCTAGGCTGTAACACATAGTTTATTATAATCTCTCCTATTCAGAGCATGTTTAAGGGTGCTCAGCATTTCTGATGAGGTTTCATGATCACTTTATACCTAACATTTTCATGACTTCAGACAAGTCTTCTTTAGATTCCACACGCTTAAATAAAATGTACCAAGGACTACACTAAGTAGGATTTTATGCTTATAGAGGTTTTACGGGCAATTTCCCTGCTGAGTGGAGCTCCATAGCCAACATTTAAATTCCATTGTAATACTTACTGTAATGAACACTTGCAATTCAAATATATGTCTCAGTCCTTTTGTTGCCATTGCACAATGTCAACAGCTGTGACTTCGTCTACTGGCTAGCCTCCTTGCAGTTTATCAAAGGACGTATTTTTATTTGTATTAGTGAAGTTCTGCTTCTAATTTTACCCACTACAGGGTATCTTGACTATTTTTAAGACCACAGTGCATGATTGTTCTTTTCTTTTCATGTCGGGTTTATTTTGACTTCGTTGTAGAGGCTACCAGGTATATGATGGCAAGACAATAAAGTTTATCTCATCTATCTGCTATCCAGATGTCCAGTTCCTGGTTGTGATGGTCAGGGTCATATAACTGGAAAATATGCATCCCATCGCAGTGCGTCAGGGTGTCCTCTAGCTGCCAAAAGGCAAAAGGATGGGTACCTCAATGGCTCACAGTTCTCTTGGAAGTCAGTGAAGACGGAAGGAATGTCATGTCCAACCCCAGGATGTGATGGCTCAGGACATGTCAGTGGTAGTTTTCTTACTCATCGCAGGTGAGTAACTATGGCTTATATTTTTCACTTACAATTGTTATTTAAATTAGATTAGCAAGATTTAAACTACAGCTTTTTGTCATGGCATTTCTCTGTTCCTTTTGAATTACATTATTACTTTGAAAAATAATCTTCCTACATACGTTTGTAGATAACTGGAAGTCAAGACACACAAATTTTTTTCATACAAGTCCTTGCTTTCAGGTAGTGACCTGAATCAGATCTATAGTACACAGAAAATTTTAGGGAAAAAAGTGTGCATGACAATAACTGTAAATCTGTTGCTGCTTTCTTTAGTGACGCTGGACAAATTACCTTATGATAGATTTGGCAATACAAATCTGAATGCCCCTGGTTTTCAGAGGTCTTGAACACATTGTTGGTTCCCACACATCAAACCATGGAACTGAAGAATTTAAGGAACCAGTTCCATAAAAACAAAGTGCTTTTATTCATTTGGTAATGAAAATGTTTGCTCAAAACAATAAATGTAAAATACAGGAGATTGATTAAAACTAATGGAATGCAAGTATTTGACAAAAGATACGAAGCCCAATTTTGCATAAACTTAGCAAAAATAAGAGAACTTCAGTGATAACATTTTTCATTGCTTTTAAGAGATTAAGAAAGAAAAATCAGGCAGCCTTTTAGTGATAAATCTTCCTGCCAGTTTAGATATTAGCTTATGAGGAAGCAAGGGTGTTCTTGGAGCTTTGACTGAGAATCTTAGCCTGAACATGACTATCATTCCAGAGCAAATTTCTTATTACATATTCACTAATACAGAACTCTGTTACTTCAAATATATCAAGCCAATGTGCCTCATTTGTCACCCTTCTCCAGGCAGACCTCAGCTGAACTTCTATACCTTTTAGTTAACTAAACCAACCTGATCTTTGTAGTCAGTGCTAGATATGGAGGTGAAAAGTGAGCTCTTTCTTCCTCCTCTTGCCTGTAACTATTTCCTTTGATCCTTTCTTTGACAACCCTTTATGCCTTAACTCAAAAGCCTCACCCTTACTGCAACCTCTCCAGACTTTGTGCACATAGTTCCTTTTATTGTTTAGGTTCAGAGCTGTTTTCCTACTCAGTGTTTGTCTGGTACCTACCATGATGGGATTCTGGTCCATGACCTGAGGTGCTACCAAGGTGGTGAAACGTGTTACACAGCCTGCAGCTCCCATAGGCTTTAGGGAATGCAGATGCAAAAGCCCCAACCATTTGTGCAGATATCCACATGTGAATTTAAGTTTCTGGCTTTCAGTAAAATAGCAGCATTAGCATTCATATTTCAGTTTAGCTTTCTTTATAATGGTGTAACATTTATTTAACTCATAGAGATCTGTCATTAACATTTTGAAATCATTTTATCTTTAGTTGAAAGGTACAATATAATTACTGAGACATTGCTTTCAAGGGGTATTTACATGGTATTTATATTTTCAAGGAGAAAATTCTTGCAACCAGAATAACTAACTTCTAAAAGGAACGTACTGATACTTATTTAACTGTTCTTCAAAATTAAGGGGCAAGTGGTACCTGGAGGTTTGTGGCGTTTTTTTAACAGGAATGTTTTTCTGAAAAAAAAAATAGAATGAAATTTAAATTCTTTTTTTTTGCAATGGAGAAACTGAAATATGCCATTGCAGCCTGGTTCTTTCTTGAGGACTATTGTTTTAAGTAGAAACCAAGACATGTAACAGCTTACCTTATAAGACCAGTTTTGGGTATAGAGGTCCATTGTTAGAGGAGAGCACCAGAAGATGAAAGGTCACTTTAAAAGACTGACAGAAGTAGACTGATCTTATTAATTGTCTTCATGTAACAAAGCGCAAGTATTTTAACTTGTTGTGAGCAAGTTTAACAGTTTCTTGAAGCTTTCATAAGCTATGGCAATATTAATAAAAAGCCTTATTATTTAAAAAAATATTCTTGTAGAATTCTTAAGATGCTGTTAAAAGGGCTTGGTTCATTTGCTCACACAAAGAAAATCACTTGAAGCCACTTTAGATGCCTTTTGGATAATTTACGTAGCCTCCAGCTGTTGCTCAGAAGGGCATACCTCTGTGGAAGGTCCAGTGTCGTATTTACCAGCCTTAATGATACATCTTCTCAAGCGGCATTTCATGCCTGTATACGAACAACCGAACCAAACTCTGCACATAGGATTGAGCTTAGAACAATTCACCTCCTTTAAGAATCTATGTAAAGTTGAACAAGGTGCTTTTGCTCCTCTTCCAGTGAATGGAGTCAATGGATCTGGAGAGTTGTTCGCTTCACCTGTGAAGCAGACACCTGCCTTTGATCAGAGCTGTATCCTAAATGCACTGAGTGCACCAAAAGGGATAGACACGTTATGCCCTTGGAAGTGTTGATGAGGCATGCAAGATGGCCTTACTGGGCGGGCAGAAATGACAGAAGATTTGTGAGACATTCCTTTGACTGTAACAGCTGAGAGCTGAACATGCATCGCAGGGGATCTGGAAGGGTGCTAGACTTGTTAAATGAGCTCTGTGGAAGATTTGACACAGAGTCCCCATGCAGACATTTAAACCTTCTTGTCCTAATGTGGAGTTTAGTCCTACCTAAATTACAGACTATGCATTTCCTTACCTAAGGATGGAATATCCCCTCACTTTTAGTGTATCCATTTTAATAGTCTGTGGTCTCATCTTCTTCCTCGACAACATTTTGCTACACAGCTATGGCTGTATAGCTCAAACACCACCTTCTAAAGAGAAGCAATGCTATGACGATTACAAGATGCAACCAGGCTTAAATACAGCCTTTTGCAGGTATGGCTGTGTCCAGCATGCATGGGGAGAAAGCAAGGTTATGATCATTAACTGAGGCAGTAAAAACTCCTAGGGAGGTAGTAGTTCAAAGTCTTCAATTTTGGCAGTACATCTTGCTTCTCTCCTGATACATCATTTTTCTTCCCTGGTGCAAATATTTTTTATCAGCACGCTTCTCTAAGTGCATATACTAAGTGCATGTGTAGTGTCCTTAATGTGTTCTTTGAGATTTTATATTCTGCCATTCATAGACAGCTGTTAATGTGCTATCATCCAAGCAGCTGTAATATTCTGGAAACTAGAATGGCAGACTGGCTTGTGGAAATTATGCCAACTGTTGAATTAATTGAATATATATGGGGGCGGGGAGGGTCTGAGGCAAAGGTTTCTTAGAGCCTTTCTTGCACCTTGTACGCGTGGTGTAATTCCACTGATATCAATGGACTCTTGAGGTGATCCACAAGTTCTGGTAAATCAGTACATAGTTAAAAGCCTGCTCCAACTGGTACTGTGAAGTCTGTAATTTAAATATATGCATATTTACATACATGCCTCTGATGTAGAAATAAGCAGTCAACTGAAAAAGTCACAAATTTCAGTAAGTTTTGAATCCCATTCTGTGAACAAAGGCACCAAAAAAGGTTTCTGTTTATTTAATGTTAGCCATGCCTTTCTGCAGAAATTGGTATTAATAGTTTTAGTCTGTCAAGAAGTTTTGCATAGGGAAGAATGGCAACAGAGGGTTATCAGAAGGGACTTAAAGCATAGGATTAAGAGTACTATACTTCAAAAAGGAGCCTGTGCTAGTAGGAGAGGCCAGTGTGAAATTAGGTGACCTATCAGCAATATGAAAATGAATTGGAAGCCATGTAAGCATGGAGTCAGTAGATAGGTAAATGAAACAGTTTATAATGAAATGTAAATTGGTTATTATACTGTAGCTTTCCAGTTTTGTTCTTGAACCGGCCCTTACATCCTCATATTTGATTTAAGAAGATTTTTCAGGACAGCATGATTTGTAATACAATGATCAGTTGGGGACTTTCTTAGAATACACTTGGATTTAGCAACTCTGCTCCTTAGCACAGATGGGGAAATGTGCTTGTGCTAACTTCAGTGCAAATTACATTCAGATATGCCTTTTCAGATCTAAAACAATGTTCCTGCTCCCATTTCCTGCCCACTTCTATTTTAATCAGTGTTCACCCATATCAAACACAGTGATGTACCTTTAAATTCCCTTCACTATGGAAAACTGTTGTGTTTTAACCCCAGGAGGGAGTGCAGCCCCGCACAGCTGCTCGCTCCCTCCCAGCATGATGCAGGGGGAGTCACGGGTAAAAGCAAGAAAACTCCTGGGTTGAGACGAAGACAGTTTACTATGTAGAGCAACAACTGTCCCCATAAGCAGAGCAAAACAAGGAATTCATTTACTGCTTCCCATGGTCAGAAGGGTGTTCAACCATCCCCAGGAAAGCAGGGCTCTGTTACTCCTAACAGTGACTTGATAAGACAAACACCATCACTCTGAATGTCCCCCCTTCCTCCTTCTTCCCCTGGCTTTTATTGCTGAGCCCAGTGTCATATGGTATGGGACATCCCTTTGGTCAATTGGGGTCAGCTGTCCCAGCTGTGTCCCCTCCCTACTTCTTGCCCACTCCCAGCCTACTCACTGGTGGGGTGGGGTGAGAAGTAGAAAAGGCCTTGGTTCTGTGCAAGTGACTAAGCTTGGCTCAGCAATAACTTTATTATCCACACTGTTTTCAGCACAAATCCCAAACATAGTCCCATACTAGCTACTATGAAGAAAAATAACTCTGTCAAAAGCCAAAAGCAGTACAAAAGCACATGCTGGTAGATCTATAATATACTAGACCTGATTGAATTATAAGTATTTTCAGCATTTAGAAGCTAATGCTAAATAGAGATGAGAATGTGGAGATTTTTCTTTAGTGTACCTGCATCCTTGCCAAGGTCAGTGGGACTCTAAGATCCATTAAAAAGTCTATAGAATAGGATTTCTGTTTGAGCAGCAAGGGCACGCCACTGGGCTTGCGAAATGGCTAGATGTGCCGGGAGGAAGAAGTGGACACCATCTAGTGCCTTTTCCCTCCTGAAGGAATGGATGTAGAGATACTCAGGCTTTTGTGAGAAATGTTTACATGTGACTGTTATGGGCTGCCAGAGCCGGATTAACTGGGAAGGCCTAGCTAAAGGTATGGCTGCCAGAAAGCCTGCAGGAAGATAATAGCAGTGCACTCAGTTCAGCCATCACCTCACGTGCATGTCCTGAAGTGAAGGAGCACTGCCAGTGTTGTTTTCTCCAGAAATTCGAGGCTGGTCACAGCTCTGAGCTGCACGGCTGCATTGCTAAGCCTGAGAAGAGGCAGATTAGGAAAAAATAAAAAGATACGAACCCATGGCAGGAGCTGCCCTCTGCAGCTGCTTGCTAGAAGCAGACAGATACCAACACTCAGATCCTCAGGGGACCTCTGAGCTCCCAAAGCATTCGGGAGATGACAAATGTGATGAAAGAAGGATGGAGTTGTAGATTTCCATGTGCAGATCTCATGAAATACGCTTCACTTAGAAACAGATGTCTAAAAAGCCTGTGCTATCAACCTCAGCTCCTGAAGGGGAGATTTGGAAATGCCACCAATGGCCAAATCTCGTGGTGCTCAGGGCCTGCTTGAGCCTGTGTCCATAGAACAGCATGTCACCCCAGGGTTTATCTGAGCTGGGTGTTCACATGCAGAGTGCCAAAGGGGCAGTTGCTCTATAATGCAGCTGCTTTGCATCTCCAAACATGCACTAGCGGCTGCAAATTTGCTTCTAAATTATTGCAGAGCTTTCAGTCTTTGCCTGCAGTCACATCCTCTATTAGCATCAGCATTTCTCAACTTCAGCATTTAAAAACAGAAAAATACTTAGCATTAGTTCAGTGAATATGTCTTTTAGAAATGAGCTCTATGGTTACATAGGGCCTGAGAAGACCTCAGATTATTCTGATTTTTATGCTTCATACTTAGGTTTGCAACCTCTGCTAATTGAGCAAAGTCAGTACTACAGAGTCTTGGACCTGAAATAGCCTTTGTGTTGATGCAGTGTTGTATGAGGCCTATAGATAAGACAGCAGGATTTACATTACACTAAGTTGTCTGAGATACTAAATGCCAGCTACTCCTTTCAGTTCATGGAGAAACGAAAGTGCCCCGCATTTAGATGGAGATAATGGGTTCCTAGCAGGTGTCAGATTTTCAGCAGGATAGGAAGATTATTTGAAATAAAAGCTGAAATGTAAAACAAAGTTTTGTGGTATTTGCGAATAAATGCAGAAAGGAAAACTTAGAAGCTTTATTAAAAAACTGAAAATATAAAGTTATATCAGATCTGAGATGTTTTTAATATATATATACGCATGAATGATGCAGCACTCACTGTGGACTAGTACAAATTAAAGATATCAGAAGGTGCGTATTAATTTGGTACTTCAGTACTGTGAATCCCAATGCAAAAATGCGATAAGTCATGATGAAATACCTTCTGTAAAAACAATAAAAAAAGTAATTGTGGTCTTCCTTTAAAACAAAAAGAAACCAAACTGCCAGATGAAATCTCAGGATGCTCTAAACCTCCAAAATACCAAGTTTATGAAGAATTTCTGTCCAGCAATTATAGCTCCAGGGAACCAAAGAATAAAAAGCACTTTTGAAAGGTGAAAATGGTAAAACTTTGAAGAGAATGAATTTTTCTTGTTCTTCCATTCATCTAGTTATGAAACATAAATACTGTCAACCTCCAGATGTGTAAGAAACTTCTAATATGCAGCTCTTTAAAATATTGCATCTATTTCTAGCCAGGCCTCTCTTGTCAAGTCAAGTCTTGTCCTTTTTTTCATTTGTTGCTACAATAAGTTGACAAAAAGAGTGCCACATTTGAGTCAACATTAATTCACTCAGTTCTCATTGTTTCATTTTTTCTCCAGTAGGTTTTTTAAAGTTGTTTAACATGTTTGTTTGTTTATTTCTTTGTTTTTAACCTGCGTGTCCCCTCCCTGCCATGGATTTATTTTGCTGTTTCCCACCTTTTTTTTTTTTACAAGCTCTGTGTTGCAATTCAGCAGGAGAAACCCATATAATGTTAAAAGTAGAGAAGAACTTACTAAACATTTAACAGAAATTACAACTGACAGTGATAAGCATCATCATGGTGACATTATTGAAAACTGACAGATGTACAAATGTGGCAAGGAGAGAAACCTGGCAATTAAATAATAATAATGTACATAAAGGAGGAAAATATTAAACTAAAATCTGCAAGGTGGATCCTGCAGTACAAAGGATTTTTTGACTTGGGAATTTTGTGTTGACCCATAAGCTCAAGGGAAGTCTTAAGTTACTTTTCAACACGGTCCTCTTCCCATCCTTCTCCTCCCCTACTGCATCCCTGCTGGCCTCCCCTCCCCTCCCCTCCCCTCCCATCCCCTCCCCTCCCCTCCCCTCCCCTCCCCTCCCCCCCCCTCCCCTCCCCTCCCCTCCCCTCCCCTCTCTTACTTCTGCTTCTCTTTCCCCATAGCTCCCATTTGACCTTTCCTCTCACTTTTGTGCTTCTCAGCCTCAGGATTTGAGGTGACTGGCATCAGGTAGCTTCTTCTGAGTTCTGGCAGAACAGGACAGGTGGTCTCACCACTGTTGTGTCCAGCAAGCAACCTTCTGCTCCAGGGCCTGCAGCCCTGAATGGGGCTGATGGCAGAGAAGGTGCTACCAGTTGTTACAAACACGAAGTACACAGAGGTCTGGCAGCCAAACACTAACTCACATCTACCGAACGTGTCCAAGTGACAATCTGTCAGGGGTTTATAACTCTGCCTAATCTACATTTGTTTTCCTGAGGGCAGCAGAATGCATCTCTAAACTCAGAGCAATACCATGTGAAATGTCTTGTTCCATTTCACGGACAATTAGAGATATTCACTAAATTATTTGAATTTTTTCCCCTCAGTATGAATAAAACAAGGTATATTGACGAAACAATGGTATACAAATATATTCTGAGAAATGAGATTTTTTTTCCTATGACATTTGGAAAAATCTGAGCCTGGCCAGACACCTACCATGGTAGACTTCCGTCAGATCAGTTAAAATTTGGCAAAAGTCAGAAGTGGCTAACTTCAGAGCCTGCTTGTTGAAAGGATAAGGCCCTCTGACTGCGGGTAGTTGTGCCATCTCTTTTCATTACTAGCCGGTAGAAGGATGGAATAGCATTTTAATTAGATGTAGTCTATTAAACTGAAAGGCTCCTAACAGAGAGCTAATCTAAAAGGACTTAAGAGGTTTACTTACCTTGGGAAAGTCAAGGAGAAAATAATATGAAATTTATATGAGAAAAAGCAGGCTGCACAATATAAATAAGAAAAATCATTTTGCTGAGGAGACCTGACAAATGACAGCAGACAGTAATTTGTACAGGTGCTTGCAAAATGACATCTCCTTGATTCCAGGCACTTAGCAGAAGCTCTCTGGTTATAAGCCTGTTTGTCCTCATTCCAGGCATAGCCCATAAAAAAGCAGAGATGACTGGATGGCTTTTTAGATTTGAGGTGGGAAGAATTTTCCTCTTGAAGTACCTGTTTTCTCTCTGCTGTCTACAGAAGTGCCTGGAGAAACTGTGCTTCATTTTAAGTGCCTAAGTGAGCTGGGCTTGGTCACTAAATAGATCACTTGAAATTTTTAGCTGCCCACAAGCACTAATCAGAGGTATGTAGCTAGAGATACACCTCACCTGTTTATACACAGGGAAGTCCCAGCCTGTTTTCTCCTTCACAATACATGCCCTGTTCGACTGGCCGGTAAATCCAGTGGTCTTCAGGTCACGTTATGTGCAGTCACAGGAGTGGAGAGAGGCTGGTAAACTTTGCAGTACGTGGCCCCCAGCTCCTGGGGCACTTAGTGGTGCTTGATTATGTGCACACTCCTTCCCCATAACCTACTGGAAGGGCCACCTGTAAACTGTGTGAAGTATTGCAGTGCTTCCTCACTAACCAACATTAAGGAGAGACTTTTGAACAGTTGTTGCATCATTGGGCAAGAGTCAAACCTCTTTCCCTGTTCAGGGATGATCCAGGTCAAGGCTCATAAGCACATGTGAGAAACCCACCCACAGAGCCTCCTTGCTGACTAAGCGAATTTAACCAAACGTTATGTAAATTTGCCACAGGACTGCTGTGCCCAGTTGAAGTGCAAATTTGTCAGTGCTCTTAAAGTGCCAGCACTTCAAGATTCATTAATCCTTTTTCTGGAGCATATTTGTGCCCCAGGGACTTTTCTTTCAAATTCAGTCTGCTCTCATCGCCTGTTCTTTCAGCTTGACCATCTTTACAGCTCTGCATAATTTCTATTTTGTTTTTCTTACTTGATTCTTGTTTTATTCTTTTGTCATGAGGGGTATGCATGATTAAGCTGTACCACTATTTTACCTTTTAAATCTCCAATAAAAAACAAATACCCTCTCATCTTCTGGGTATCATAGCCATTCACTCTATATAGTTGTCCATTTGATGCCTGACTGATCAGATATTAATGCTGCTTGAAGCCCTCCCTCTCTAAAATAAGAAAGTAGCTCTTTCCTGAAGGTCTTTCTGAAGCAATGATCAGATATCACTAAATTAACTTTAAAAATTTTACATTTTGTCTGCATTATAATGGCTATATTTCTTCTATGGCCACTCGGGTAGCATTTTAACTTCTGAAATTTTAATTCTGAAATTGAGCTGAACAGACTATTTCCTCCAGTGCAGCGCAAAGGCAATTGTGGTTGTGTGCCTGGTGGGCAGGAGGAGAGATTCCTCTGTGAGTTGCAGCAATCTCCTTGCAAACTAAACTACCTTGTTTGCAAAACCTCTCTCCTGGAATCCCTTTACTTCACAGATCAGTAAGAGACTGGGTAAAAGCCAGTCACCCTTGAATGTAAATAACAGTGAATGCTGGGCAAGGGAGAGTTCCTTTTATCTGTGCTGGTGTTGTGCATAGAATATTTCATCCTCTCAGGTGTGTAGCAGAATTTACCCACGGGAATAAGGAAAACACTAAAGCTGGTACCAAGGAAAAGGGCCACTTTGATCAGTGAGTTTGATATCTTAACTTGAACTTCAAACATTACCAAGTAGCTTAGGAGCTTAGTCATAAAAGCAAGGTATCATCCATTATCAAAATAAAACAGCAGTTTTCATTGTGATCTGTATTTCCATGAATTTCAAAAGGAGTTACATCTGGGTCTTGTTTTTGATCTGTCTCTAGTTAAAAGAGGTGACATGTTCCCTTCTCTAGTCTATGGGCAATGTTAGTTTTAATAAACAGGAAAAGTGTTTCATTTTCTTAACTTTTTTGAAAAATCACTGTGGTAGTGAATCTATAAACATGTTACAGTGTTCATAAAGTTAGCCCTCGGGATGCTTTTTGGGTACTCCAGGTTGAGGCTCTGGTTTCTTTACAACCTGTTCTTTCTTTCTTTGTAAAATTCAGGACTTCACACACCAAATACAAAAGTTGCATTTTATTTGACCTTTGTCTCCTCCATTCCCACATCCATACTTCTCTGTTTGGAAAATGTTTTCTTCACTTAACAGGCCAAGTACAATTCCTTCAGCTTCAAGAGGGACAAGACTGCATCTGTCTGCTGAGGCAAAAAAATGTATTTAACAGAGCACAGCTGGGACCCAGATAACTAAAATCAGTCACCCGGACAATTGCTCCACTTGATCAATCATCCTCCACTCAGATGACCTCTTTTTGTTTGCATCCCTGAAGATAGTGCAATTACATTCTTGAAGCAGTTAAGGATTTTCTTTGTTTTTAAACTAAATATTTGGTAAATGTGCACTAACCACTAGCTAGATGTCCCTTACAAATGTTTTTTCCCCAGTAATTTTTCTTTTATTTGGGGACCTAAATCCACTGAATATGTGGCTATACATAGGTTGCCGTATCATAACCACAGTCCTAAGCAAAAAAGAAGATTCATTCCTCACATTGTGTTCAACTCTAACAGATGCAGTCACCTTGTACTCTTTATCCTAATTTGTGCACAAAGACTTTCTGCATACCTTCGGGATGACTTGGTTTCCATTAGTCACTGCTCTTCAGGGCAGTTAGGATAAAATGTATCTGTTACATATTGATGAACCTTATTTTGTACACTTTATAGAGCCATGAGTACTTTACCTCTGCATGTCTCCATTCATTAAGTCTTCCTGAAAAAAACACCCTGATGAATGCAGGTTGAACTTGGATGGTGTAAAACGCGGTCACTTCTACCTGTCAGTCCTGCAGCTATAGACTGTGTAGAAACATCTGTTACATGGACAGTGCCATGTCCTGCAAAGCAAAGCTGCACAAGTGGGGCCCAGCCATACACCTCACCATGCAGCACTCATGCCCAGCAAAACCACATTTCCAAATAAATGATGTGTTCTGATGTCAGGTGTCTCCAACCAACCAGCAAAAATCAAGACCTTCTCAAATTTTAGCACATGCCTTGCAGGAGATTTGCAATATCTGACCCTAGATCACTTTAATATAACAGTTTAATTCATTTTTCATGGAATTTTGTAAATTATGGCAGAGGTTGGCTTTCAAGGATGATGTGTCAGACTGCACTTTTGAGATTAAGCCTGACAATAGAAATTCAGTGGGAATCAAAACACATTGCATCTCAAAGACACAAGGTGCCGATGCCCACCTGGTTGTCAATACGTTGTCTTTGTGGCAGCAACAGCTCACAGCTCCTGCTGAATCAGGAACTCTGAGCCAGGAGTTGAGTGGCGGTGCTTCTCACAGCCCCACCAAAATGCTGTAGCTTCAAATCCTGTGGCATCTACAATCTGACAGAGATAAATGGTGGTTCAGTACATTTATACAGTATTTATTACAGCAGTACTTGCAGCAATGTTGTTAGAAAATCTTATTATTTTTTTATTATGGAAAGAATACTCAACTGGGGTTTTGGGGTTTTTTTTTGCATGGTTTCTCATGTGTATGAGAATAATGGCAGTAGCAAGTGAGATAACTGTGATTAATTTTACCAGTTCTTTGCTGGAATTAGTAAACTGAAGAATTCCATGTTTATGTAAAAGTCAGTGTAAGGTCTGTTAAAATACAAAAAATAAACAAAAGCAGGATTGATTATCCACTAATTCCACTCACTAGCACTAATTCCACCACAGCTAGCATGTTTCTCTTGGTCTTTTTGATTTTTGAGATATTTAAAACATATTTTTCTTAAATCTTAAAGAACTTAAGTGGATTTCACTTGTACTCTTTGCCAGTCATGGGAAGGCAAATTAAATCTCAAGATATTTGAGACAAAATCATACCTACTCCTTTTTATCTTCTGTCTCCTTCTACCCTCAGTCTTCTAGAGATCTCAAGACCCTCCCAGCCTCACTGGGATCTTCAGTTCAAGCTTTTTGGTTAACTTTACACCTCCTTGATGTTCAGCCTTTGTAGAACAGCCAACTTCTGGTGCAGTGCTGACTTAGTCCTGTTTTTCATCTTCCTGTATGTCCTGCCCTCTTTTTGTTGTTCTCAAATTAGGGAAAGAGCAGTTACCTTGAGAAGAAGTAAACATAGTCAAGAAGATAGAAAGGAAAAGGTAGAATTTCCTTGCAGAGTAGAAGTTTATCCTGAAAGTCCTAATTTACTTTTTAAATTATTTAAAGTATTTTTAGGTAACCTAATTAAGAACAGAGCTGGGCAAAATTTAGCTGAATTTAGCCAAGTTAAATAATTGTAGTAGAACTTAGCCCTCTAATTTAGGTACTAACTTAGTATCTGCTTCAATGTAATTGTAAGTGCGTGGCTCAGGTAAGTGAGCTAATCCACTTATGATACAATACACAAATAAAATATACAGTTAATGGAGAGACAGATTTGCCAGTAAAGACCTGCAGAGAAATTTTGTGGCATGGTCTGGCTTTGGCGTCTTCCCCTGCGTTGAATTTGGTATCTCTAGGAGTTTTAAATGCTCTCTTAAATTGTGTAAAGCCACAGGAAAAGTAAGGACCTATTCATTCATGGCCTTTTCTAAGGGCAGACCCGTAACCAGGTAAAGGTAGTCACAGCGGGACATGATGCGTATGTTAAAGCATAAGGGTCAGGAAAGGAAAAAGAGAAAGCTCATGACTGGGGCATGCAGCTGCATGGAAGGGAAGTCCTTTTGATCTAAGCCCTCCTCTGTCAGTGCTTATTGTATTAGATCAACAGTGGTTAAGAACAAAACTAATCTGTCTGTAGGATGTGGAAGCCTTCTGCATCCTCACTAGTCGGCTCAAAAATAGGCAGCCCTTTGCCTTTCCCCTCACCAACTCATGACTCACCTGGGTACCTCTGGAAGAAGGTAGATAATCCAGGCAGAACAACTCTCCAACAGTTCTGCAGCAAAAACAGAGCACAGGACCCAGATTTTTGTGTTTCCAGTTTAGGCAGAAGACACCTGGTGCCAGTATGCCTGAACTGCAGCAAAGGTAGCAGTGATACGCAAGGACTTACTCTTGCAATACGTATCTTTCCAGTGGAGATAGTGTGGGCCAGAGACAGTTGCTATTAGGCAGCTAGAACGTGGCTAGAACTGTTTTGTAGAATAGGGAAGCTTGGTAGCGCAAATACGGGACATTATACCTGGGGTCTCAGTGTGAGAGCGTGATTCGGAGCACGCTGAAGATAGCAGTAGGGAGGTAACCTTCCAGACAAGCCGAGAAGATATCTACCGGGTTAGGGTTAGTCCTGAAAACTAGGTGTGCGTGACCATGTTCTGGGAATAAGATTGGGTTTTTGGCACTGAAGTTTGGATGTAGGCACATTGAATCTCACAGTAGATTTCTAATAGTTGTGAGCATACTTTGTTTTCATTATTCTTCTGCACATTCAAGTGCACAGTTCTAGCATCCAGGTTTCTTGTTGTTCTGTTTAGGGTTTGAATGCCTTACTTGTGGGCTGTTTGAGAGATAATTTTATTTTGAGGGATTCTCTAACGTCATATGAATTAAGAAGACTGGAGTTCAGAGTGGGAATATGGAAATTTAAAGGCATTTACAGAGTAACTGTTTAACTGTTTTTAAAAGAAGATTTTTTTAATAAGACCATTGTGTCTTTAGAAAATTAGACTGTTGTTCCCAGGCTTATGGTTTTACAAGATATATCTGACTTTTATATTAGCTGTCTATACAAAAAGAATTTGGAAGAAAGAATAAAATCATTAAATCACTATGGTAAGTCTTTTTTTCCAGACTAATACACTGTTCCAGTGTCAGACAGTGAAGATAAACGTTGTTTCCGATACTCTTTTTATTACAGTTTTGGATTACAGATTTATTTTAAATGGCCTATCAAAATTAACAGGCTCCTTACTGTTCACAGTTTATCAGGATGCCCCAGAGCTACTTCAGCAATGAAGAAGGCAAAGCTGTCTGGAGAACAAATGCTAACAATAAAGCAGCGGGCCAGTAATGGTAAATTTTTAATCATTACCTTTTTAAATATTACTTCTTTGTGAACTAATGTTATCATTACCCTATGGGCTTTTTTTTTCCTACATGTGTAAATCTTTTTTTTGTATAAAGAGTGAATGCATTGTTAGTAGAATCGAAACTGGGTTTAATGCTGTCGAAATCTGAGCCAGCAGTGGATCGGTCAGACTGGCCTGAGTTATGTCCACATAAATCTAAAACACTAAAATATTTCCAAGTAGAATATACCATTATAATTTCCTGGTTCACAGCTCATTCAGCAAGGTGGATAGTTGGTCTTACATTGTTGCAGGATTCAGAAGAGAAGAATAATTGATTTCCAGAGGTGTCGAGTCCTCATGAGCTCGCTTGAATTCGTTTGGAGCTGCGACTCTCTAACCTCTGGCAGGTGTAGATGGCCTTGTGCCGTTTCACCTCCAGTAATCTGCAGTCCTTCCTGGGAGCCCTGAATTGCAGTGAAGATGAGGAAAGTACCCTGGATAAAAGGGTTAATACCCTGATAGTTAGAAGTACAATAAAAGCAAAAAGTAGGTGCTTCAGTTCAAATAAGTAATGCACAAAAGGCTTGGCCAGGAGGTGCCTAAGTCCTGAGTTTTCTTGGAAAACTTTATGGAGTCACTTAGTCCATGACTGCGCACGCCTGCAGATGCTGCCCTCTTAACTGCTGGTGGTGACTGTGTCTGAGAGCCACAAAGCATTTACAGAAAATTTATAGAAAATGCTTTGTCAACACAGCGCAGGAGCCACTGCAGCCACATTGCCAGCACAGCTGGAGAAAGACCTGGTTGCCTTTGTTCAGTAGCCGGTAACCAGGGACTGGAAGATCTGGATGTAATTTTTTCTGCAACCTGGGAAGTACTAAAAACTGTATTTGCCATGCAGGACAAGACAGTGGAAACACTAGTTTCTCTAGATTTAGAAGTTAAGAGTTTGACTTGAGAGACAACAGGTCTCTCTCTTCCCAGGGCTATTTTGTGCTTTGTTATAGGAATTAAAAGGACAAATAAATCAAACCTCTTTTAGTTTATTCCTGTCTGAATCCTTAAAGATGCTGGTACCTTTAAAATTTTGTTCTCTAAATATTTATGGCATAAAACTTCCATTTTGCAAATTATCCTACACAGCATTATTTAATAACAACCTTCTGAACTGTGAAATTATTAATAGCAACAGCAGAATCACAATAAATCCCAGTGCATCAACAAAGTTTCACTGTGTCTGGGAAAAAAAAATCTTGTGAATTAGTTACTAATGATATTGACAATACTGTACTATGAAGAGATTAGCATGTTAAGGTATTTTATTTTCCTGCAGAGGATCTGTAAGTGGACATAGTCTTTCAAATAAGTTACATGTGACAGTAGAGCTGAATTTACTGCTGCAGGTGCATTTTTTTTACAACATAAAGTTAAAATCAGCGCATATAAAGAAAAAGGTGTGTCTTATTGAACCTCCAGGCATTTTCAACACTCTCGCTGGAACATTACTGCAATTTTAAAAATAAAAGTAGTGGAAACGACATTGTTTTAACTTCAAAAGACAAGTTTGAGGAACACTTTTTTTTTTACTTTAATACTTGAAATAAATTTCTTTTCAAATATGGAAATAATTAATTCACTGAACTCTGATGTAAAGCATAATTATTTTAACACCTCTTTTATTTTTATATCACATAGGTATAGAAAATGATGAAGAAATTAAACAGTTAGATGAAGAAATCAAAGAACTAAATGAATCCAATTCCCAGATGGAAGCTGATATGATTAAACTCAGAACTCAGGTAACAGTTTTATGAAGCCCTAAATTCAGCTGCTTTTTCTACATGACTGATTAAAAGAAATATAGGAAATATATTGTTCTCTTTTATGTTTCTTACATGATTGCTATCTGTGATTTGCCATTTATAAAATCAGAAAATAATATCCATTATTCAATTTCCACATCAATTAACAGCATTAAAGAAAAAAAGGCTTAGCAAAAAATATTCTTTAAAATAATGACAAAAGTATGACCCTGTCATGGTCAGCTTTGTATTTCCTCTTGCTAAGGCTATGCCTTTCCAATAGTGGTTAAAATATTGTGTGAGATCATGGTCATTAACGTAAGTAACAAGGTGAAGGAGTCCAGATGGACAACATGGCTTTTGCCAGGTCTGTCTTACAGAGGAAATTTAGATAGAGAGGTTACACTTCACTTCATCATGTGGTACTCTAAGTGCAGCCCTTGGCAGCGGTAGTGCTTCCACAGGTCCAGCTTAATTCTTTTTAGGTTCCACATAAATCTGTTAGGGGGAAAAACAAACAAACAAACAAAACAAAACCTGCCATTAGACTATTATTTAAAACCTCGTTATTCAGCAGTTCAAAAACTGGATGGAAAAAGCAAAGAAAGGAAATTATTTATTTCTTTCCCTTGCATTCTCCAGTGTCCAACATAGCTTCTCGTGCTTTTTTCTTCACAACAGTACCAACTGTAAGATTGGGTACCAACAGTACCAACAGTAAGATTTACCACAGTTCTCACCATTTATCAACCTTTAGTCCCATGGTCATAATCATCCAATTGATCTTGATGGAAAGAGGGTAAACCATTCCGTGTTGCTTCTTTATCTGCTGCTTGAGGATGAGAGCACCATGTCCATTGTTCTCCTCTTCTTGTGTGCTCATTAATAGAAGGCAGGATCTGCCTCTTCAGCTTGGCTTTTCTTTGACTTCTAAACTTTAGCCAAATTGCTATTGAATCCTCACCTCTATTTTATGCCTGTATTTAGGGTTCTGTTTTCATTATTTGGCCTTATAGAATTTGACTTACATTTTGCACAGATTTCTGATGTGACCAAGTGTAACTCCAGGATGAGGGAAAAATCTGCAAGAATGTAAAACAAGAATAATAATCAATAACAGAAAAAATATATGTATTCGTTGGAGGAATTTGATACTAAGTATTTAATCTGGCAGCTTCCAAATCTGCCTTATATTTTCATTAGCTTAACAGAACACTGTGTGTGCTATTTACATACAGACTGATTTAGCTGGGATTTTAAAATGTGCAGTAGTTTGGCCATCATGTGTACATTAGGTAAATGCTCCATTTGTCAATAACTTGTCAGCATTTTAAATTTTTTTTTTGACCAGATGAATTAAAAAAAGCCATAATAACACTACCACAGTCATAAAACATACATGGAGTGTCAAAGATTTAGCTATGAGTTTCACATCAAGTTTTGATCTGAAATTAGTACAGTCACCATGCTTCAGTGGTCTCAGTTCCAGCTTTCATACCTCAGGCTAGTGCCACTGCATATTCTTAGAAACCAGATTAGGCACTACCTGGCACCACTACCTGCTCTTGGTAAAAAATCCCTTATCCCTCAGATGATGATTTTACCATCAAGTTGAACGGATGCTTTTCACTCCTTGGTGCAGCAGATTTAGAAAAAGTGTAGAATGACTGACAATGACACAAACTATCATTAAAATAATTAACAGGATTCTAGAAAACAGCGCTACAAGAGAACTTGAAAGGTTATTTTGTCCACCAGTCTTCTTCCCTAGCTCTTCCTAAACCAATCTGGACAGATGCTTGTCTGTCCTGTCCTTTACTGCCTACACTAGAGATTCCACAGTCTCTGGGCAGTCTGGTCTAATCCTTACCTGTTCTTACCCAACATGCTACTGATGCCTCACAGAAAATCCCAGCTGAGTCAAACTTCACAAAAATCCAGAGGCCTTAGCTTTGAATTCATACACTCTCCTGAAGATAAGCAATTTACGTTTCCAACATGAAGAGAGTTACACTGTTGTAATTATTAAGAGGATTGCAGGCAACAGTCCCCTTTATTTGCAATAGTAAAATGATATTGAACATAATAAAATGTTTTCTGCTAAACATTTAGAAAACCATTGTGCAACCTAGATTTCAACAAGTCTTCACAGGTGGGGAATAAACAATGGGAAAATTGTGGAAGTTCTGTGAACACCAGAAATAGTAACAGTCTTGCTTGATAAGGATTATCATCCCATATAATTGTAAGTGCCAACAAAAGGTTTTCCTACAACAGAAACTTCCCTTCCATGTAGAATCTTTTATATTTAATAAAGCGAAAAGTTGTGCCGCAGCCTTTTTCTTAGTCAAGGCTTTCATAAAACTCTCCTTTACTCAGCTGCCTTTTTGCTTTAATACTTGGAAGAAAGTATTTTTAGTCTAAGATCTTCTGGTAAATTTGTCCAAATGTAACATGCAGATCCAAAGTATGAGAGGGGCTGAAACACATAGAGAGGGGGAAAGAAAAATCTGCAAAAAAACTGTCTCTTAGAATCAGCAGGTTATCTTGTTTTAGAAAAGATACAAGTGAACATCCATTAGCTTTAGTGTAAAAGATGGGGAAGGAAAGTCCAACCTTTAAGCAGTTGAATACAATAATAAAGTATGCCAGTTAAGATACTTACAGATGAGCACTAAATGAAATTGTGAGACATGCTGATCAGCTGCCACTGTATTTGCAGATGGTCAGCATCTCACATGAGAAGAGAAAAGAAAAAAGATCTGTTCAAGTAGCAGCACTCACCTAGCTGGAAAAACTATGAAATGTCAGCTCCTAGTTAAGTTAGTGTGAGGCAGCAGCAGCACGCCGCACTGAACTGGGCCTTCATTGACAGCACACTCTTCACTTCGGTCTATAATACGAAAAAGAATTTTGGGGCTAAATATTGGAGCATGACTGACTCTAAAGAGCACCTCTGAAAGATGTTTTGCATTTGCATACGGCATTGCTCTTCAACATAAAAAAGCTGAAAGCAAACACTAAAGGATGTGTTTCCCGTTTCAAAGCTGAAGAAAGCATTTTCCCTAGTATAATATGTTGTGGAAATAGCTCAGATTCAACTACTTTTGACAAAATCAAGCCCCTGTAATACTGGAAGCCTGATAAACTGCTGTATAAATACCTGTAGTCAAAGTAAGAGATACTTGAAGATCATTTTGTGTAGCCACATCACTTGTCAAAGCTACCTTTATCAACTGGGGGATTGCATTTCCCTAAGCAGACTGAAACTTCAGGTCCAGAGTAAAACTTGAGGCATCTGACAACCTGATTGTGCCAACAGTTTTTTAAAACTTAGTCATCCGTAGTCAAGTTAATATTAACTTAAGAACTTTTTCCCCTTTTCCCTGCTATTACTGCACAAACCTCCAGCCTTCCCATCAGCATTTAAATTGCATCAGTTCTTCCCACAGTTCGCTGTCTATGCCAATGCAGAAATGGATAAAGCTCATTTTGAGAACTGAAAACCTTGTGTTCTTTGGCATTTTTTCCACTTCTCTGGCATCTTTTTTCATACTCTTGTCAATGCATATTTTAACCTATACACATACACAAATGGACACTGTACACTTTGTAAAAGATGTCAATGGTTGTCATCCAATGTGGAAAGTAAGGACAGGTCTAGAGAGGAGAGTGTAGCTAGAAATGAGTGAGCTCTTCTTGTGCTCTCGACGAGTTGGACATAAGCCAGTACTCATCTGAAATCCTGCCAGCTACATTAGCGCGGAGCTAATGACCACGAGCTCAGCTAAGTCACCTCCCAGCAGCAGTTCTTAGCTCAGGCACAGCACCACCAGGGTCAGAGCTAACTTGGGTCTGCTCACCTGGGAACCTGGGCAGAGCAAACCCTCACTTGTCTTCGCCTGCACATGTAGTCATGCCCCACAGACTCACTCTCCTGACTCTGAGTAAATTTTCTTCAGTTCCTTCAGTTTTGCAAATCATTGTATTGATTATAAAATTTTCTGAATTTGTACTTACATCGCAGTAACATGCCATTGTTCAGCTTTCAAAAGCAGCCCTGTGAATTTGTATGGAATCAAATTATACTTATAAAGAGCTAAACACTGGCAGCAAGGAGCTGTGTATGCTCAACTATATATATATATATCAGAAAGTATAAGAAATGCACGGCTTACTGTGGAATGTCCCTATGGTAGGCTCCTAGGAGTAGTAGTGTTTAACCACATGGGTGAACTTGCAGAACTAAGGTCCTTCTTAATGCCTTTCAACTCAAGAAGAAAAGCTCTAAAGCGATGGAATCAAATCCGAGTTCATTCATTATTAGCAATATTAAAAAGACGAGCTGTTAAAGTCATACAACACGCAGTAGGAATAAGAATCCCTTAACAATGATAAGAATTGCAGACTCAAGCAAAACCTTTTTTAGTGTGAATGACTAGACCTTTTTCTCCTTTCCCTGGTATTTCTGTTACTTCTCTCTTCAAAGAGCGCATGCTTTATAACAGCTTGCCTTCTATTACATTGTACACAAATTTGTCCATTTTAGATTACCACAATGGAGAGCAACCTGAAGACGATAGAAGAGGAGAACAAAGTCATCGAACAGCAAAATGAGTCTCTTCTTCATGAATTGGCTAATTTAAGCCAGTCTTTAATTCATAGTCTAGCTAATATCCAGCTGCCACATATGGTAAGTGATTGAGAGCACAAGTTAAGGAATTTGGCGATCTTCAGTTCACTTCATACAATAGATGTCTTTTTTTTTATGTTTATGTTTCATCAACCAGTTGGATATTTGTGGTAACAACAGTGAAACCATAAAGATACATTTAACTGCTAACAAAGACATGGAGGGCCTGTTCCAGTGTATCCTGTAAAATTAAGTAAGAACTAAATAGGCGTTTTAAATATTATAACAAATGGTGGCAATATGCCTTGATAATATGCTATGCTTAAATGAATATACGATTAAGAAAATAAAAGTTGTATATGAACTACTATTTAATATCTCGTAGGAACCAATCAATGAACAAAATTTTGATGCTTACGTGACCACTTTGACGGACATGTATACAAATCAAGATCGTTATCAGAGTCCAGAAAATAAAGCCCTACTGGAAAATATAAAGCAGGCTGTGAGAGGAATTCAGGTCTGAACAGCTGCTATAGTGGTGAAAGTCTTGCTTAAAAAAAGGATGCCTCTTGTTTTTTGCTGCTGTAATTTACCAGAAAGTGTTATATATTTATTTCTGTTTGAAACAGTGTTATGCTTACAAGACTTCATAATGATTTTATGTCTTGCTTTAAAGATAGTAACTGCAGAATAGTTTTTTGAATACATTCACATTTTGTACGTTTTCATATAAGCTGACATAGTGTGATATGCCATGTAATGTTTATAGCTGCTAATGTATGCACATTTTTGGGGTATATATATTTCTGAAGAGGTAAGCTGATCAAAATAAATAGAGTGTAAATTCTTTTTAATGCTTTAGTGATTAAATGTTTTAGTATTTTGAACTGAAATGGACAAAAAACAAAACAGCTTTGAATGACAATGTTGCGGTCTGCAGCCACTTTTTAAACACTATCATTTTGCCTCATGTTGGAGGATTTTATGGGATTTAAGAAATACATTTTGTGTGCATATTGTTTCATAGCAAGAATTGGTTGCAAAAATGCTTTATTTTTGAACAATGCTTGAAAATATTATGTGATTTTTGTTTTTGGAGGATGGTGTGTGGTGGGGGCAATAAAATGAGGTTTTTTGAATTCTAAGAAAATGGCATGGATTAGATGTAAGATACAAAATGGGTAATTTATTGTAAGACAACATCAAGCCATGGAAACTTGACAGAAGATTCAAAGCAGCTTAAACAGCACTTTTTAATTAACTTCTAAGCATTACATGGTATGAATATGGGAACTTCCATTATGAAAAGAACTATATCAGAGGTGGACAACGTGAAGATTTCAGCTTTTGTTTTCAAATAAACTTTGGAACCAACATTCTCTTATCTCTGCTGGACTGCTAGTGCCCCTCTGAACTATCTGTTATAGCAATGTAGTTCATCTTTCAGAAATTCTGTGTTTTCAATTCAAGATGGAGGACAATATTCTAAAATTAATATTGCCTTTTCACATCTTTAATTTTGGGATAAACACAAATTATCTGTGTCTATTGGAGTTACTGAACTGCATTTGCTGCTGTCTGTAGTAGGAATGCAGTTCAGTAAAGACTCTCCCTTTTGCTTCGCCAAGCATTTGATCCCATTTTTAACATTTTAACATTTATGTTTTGCTTTTTGTTGGAGAACAATCATTACTGCAGCATTCACATATGCTTTGTATTTGTTCTACTATTACCTATTGCAAAAATGAATGCAATCAGATTTTTAATGTAACTAAATATACTTCAGCACTTTTTTTGCTTTAAACTGGATCATTTTAAGATAAAACTTATTTGTACATTCAAGATTTGATTGTTTTCTTCAAAATGACTGCACTATATGTATGCATAAGACCACTTTTTATTACTACATTTTTCTTTTTGAGTAGTAAATTTGGTGATGTGTTGTGTTTTACGGATGTTGAATTTATTTAAATTTGATATCATATCTTTTCCTTCCATGTCTTGATGTTATGCAGAAAGTACAAAAGTACTTTAAAATTTTGTTATGAAAAAGATGGGTTTTGTAAAAAATAAAATATTTTTAGCAGAACAGGACTTACAGGGTCATTGTCCCCACAATGTGCCAGTTGACTATTTGCACTTACCTTGCCCTATATATCCATACGGAGGTGTGCAATTTCTTGTGTCATTAGCCTTGTGACACTAAATCTGAACAAATTATAGTGGAAGCCATTATGGCCAATCCAGTAATATTGCTAAGGGAGACTACAGGGATCTCACAACAAATATTCTGATACAATACTCAACCTCGGTATATATATATATGTATAAATATATGTATATCCCAGCGGCACTTTATACTATTCACTGTACAAAAGCTTACAGTTTTCCACGAGGACTTTAATAACTAGCTGGGAAAAGATTATGTAATTACTTTGGGGCTCTGCAGTATCTTATCTGTACAGTGCCCTTTTTCTGTTGTGCTATTAGTTGTAGCTGCCATGCTCAGAATTGCCTTTTTGAGAGCTGAAGCAAGGTGCTTGTTGTTCACCTTCTGCCATATATATTGTACTTTTGCCCTAGCCTCCTTTTAGGGCTTTCATTGTTCATAATGGCATATGCATTTTTCCACTGCATTGTGTCTGCAGCTTCTTTGCCAATATAGTAATGCTTTCAGTAGAGTAATAGATAGTATCAGTTTTGGATTCTTATTGTTATCACCTATGTACAATGGAAAGGGATTTTAAGCACAAATCTGCTGCTCATCTAATGTTGGTACATAATATCAAATCAAAAGTTATCTGTGACTATTATATAGGGATCACAAAAGTGTCACATATTAGAATGCTGACCTTTCATATGAAATTATTGTGAGTCATCAGAGTTTATTTATTATAACTTATTGTTCATATTCATTTCTAAGTTAATTTAAGTAATCATTTATTAAGACAGAATTTTGTATAAACTATTTATTGTGCTCTCTGTGGAACTGAAGTTTGATTTATTTTTGTACTACACGGCATGGATTTGTTGACATTTTAATTTTGCTATAAATGTGTGGAATCACAAGTTGCTGTGATACTTCATTTTTAAATTGTGAACTTTGTACAAATTTTGTCATGCTGGATGTTAACACATCTTACTCTAAATAAATAAAAAAATGTGTTGCCACATTTGTAGCACAGTGGTTCTATGATCCCTTCCAACATTTTCACTTTATTTCAGCATCTACAACAATGAAATCCTCAGAGACCTTTTCTAACATGAAGCCTTGGCCATTGAGTCCCTGAATTCTCCCCACAGGATGTATGGCTGCATCTTCAAATGATGCACTTTCTGCTCTACACAAGTGCATAAGCCCAACAAGTTCGTTCCAATGTTTTGAAGCTTCCTAGAAAGAAATTGAATAGTGTTTCCTTGACCTGAATAGTGCAACTAAAGTATTGTGCACAATATATTTAAAATGAAATACATTGATAATCTGGTTCCTAGACTCAAAAATGAGGAATAAGCCAATTGGAAATGAACCTCAACTGGAAAGCTTTTCCCTTATCTCTGGCTGTCACTGAGGCCCCGAGGTGCTTCTAGAACCAGGCAGCTGAAGAGGTGAATGCTGACAGTCAGTTAACACTCTGGTCATCACTGCCTGTGACAGGAACAGTGACCGTCACTCTGTGCTGTCACCTGCAATGTTAACCCTGATTGGCACCACAGCATAACCCATGTTACCCTACTATGAGATCGTAACTTGTTCGGATTTCATTATCACTGTTAAACTATCTGATTAAAAACATCTTCCCGGAAAACAAACAAAAGTAATTATGCAGAGAACTGGCAATTAATTGATTTCCAAGTGTAATTATGACTTTACTGTATGCTTGGGTTCTTGTATTGAGTATATATTATGTCCAGCATTATGCAGTGGTATCAATAATTAATTCTGTATATTATCCCTGCACGTCATGCTTCTTAATTGCATTCCTTACGGATCATCCTAAGTGACCAAGACAGAAGCAGCCATACAAATTCTAGGCTGTCTCTAGGCTGCTCAGCTGCTGGGGGAACAGGGAAGATATAGAGGGTCCAGGATACTTTGCACCGCAGAATGCAAAATAGAAAGGCAGGTAAAGCCATGTAGTAAACTAAGGACATCACAGCAAGAAAGTGGAAGGTAATTTTAAATACCACCTTGTATATCCATGATATGGAATATATTTTTTCTGTAGGTAAGGCAGGCAAAATTTCAGAAAATCTGACCTCCCTTTTTAGCATCAGATGTAAAAGCTTATTCTTAATCAAGTATATATGATATACCCAGATCTATTTAGTTTCTTTTTAAGCTGGTGGCATTATGATCACGTACTGCCATAGAAGGCTTTTTACATTAGAATTTGATTTTTCATATTGTGAGACTTTTTCTGAAAGAAACACAACAAAATGGCAAAGTTTATAGAAAGAGTGAGAAACTGCAAGAGGTGAACAGATTAAAAAAATGAACATTTTTTGGAGGTTAGCTGTATTTTTTTCTAATAATCTCTAGCACACGGTTATCCAAAACATGAGGCCTAAAAAGACATATAGGAGATTATTTTGCTTCATATATCCACAACATGGGGTATTTTACTGGTATCAGTTGTGTTAAAGAGAAGGCCATGATATGAAGGGAAAATGAAAGAAATACAATACGCAAAAGAACCTTTACAGCCATCCAAAGACATTGCAAACATTAATCACCAGAGGAAGGAACCTACAACAGTTTGGTGCCATTAACACCAAATGAAATAATATCATACAGGAGAGAATTGTCAGGCAATTCTCAAATGTATTAGAGCTCTGGAATAGCCAGAATTCAGCTTTTTGAGACAGATGGGAAACAGGTCAAATATGTTTGAATCCTCCTTTTTGGAAACAATAAACAAAAAAAAACCTACTCGTATGGAGAGTGGTAACACAAAAGTAATTCAAGATTTCCAGTCATGGCATTTTGTCTGATTTGTCATCCCATTGCCCCTTCTCTAAAAACTATTTTTTATGTAGAAATCACTGTACTGGATCAAGATGGTGATGCCCATGAAGCAGTAACCTGCCTGGGACAATGGCCAGGGTCAGTCTCTTCGCAGAAAAAGCCCTGAACTGCTTACAAAGCAGCTGAGGGATAACCTTCCTAAAGAGGCGTTTCCCTCTGAATCTCAATAGATAGGGCTGGCTGGGAAACATAAATACTACAGATCTCTTCTGAAGCTGTGCTGTTGTTTTATTTTAACTCTTTATTAGTAAAACTTTGGATTTTTCTCACCCAGAGATTTTCAGTCATAGTGTCCTTTAGTAGCTCTCATGAGAAATTCAACAGAACATTTTTGCACCGCCATATACCTATATATTTACAAAATTATTTCTGATGTTATTTCAGAGTACCAGAACTTTTAATGCATGATGTAATGTTCTTATAATATGAAGCTGCATTTGTATGCAGTCCAGAGCTACAGGACAAAAATATTAAATATGGTAGTGTTCAATCCTGATAAGAAGGCAAATAACTGTACATCAAATATAAAGAATATACTAGTTATAAGCCTATAATTTTGTCACCTCATGTCCAATAAAATGGATCTGTGGCCAGAAAGCAGGTACCCCCAACTAGACCTGGTTCAATATGTGGTGGGCTGGTATGATGCGGGGTACATAAAAGCATCATGCTCTCCACTTTAGGAGTTAGCTGATGGGTGGTAGCTGAAGCAGTCAATGCCCACTCCCAGCTTGTGTTTCCTGCCAGCATTAGTATTTCTCCTGAGAAATGCTTTTGCCAAAGGATATGAGCCAACTCCTCTGGTCTGCAAGACTGGTTTTCCATCGTTGTGATCAACAGACCCTTCTCTGTGCCTGTGGACATAATCCTTCTCAAACTTTCTTTGACTTAATCCTTCTTGAGCCTACTGTGCCTAGTATCCCAAGCAATGCCTTCATAAATAACACTGGATATGTCTGTTGCTATTGCCCAGAAATACTTTCCATGTTGTTACATCCTTACATTACATTACATTACATTACATTACATTACATTACCGATGGCTCCTAGACCTGTGATCAACAGTTACATTTTGATCAAGTTTTGGAATATAGCAAAAAAATTCTGCTATTTCTAGGCAATCTCTAACCTTGCCTTTTTATTTAGTCTGTCACATCATCAGGTTCCTCATATACAATACAACAATTCTGTGCTGATCAATCTTCCCATCTTTGGTCGTTTCTGGTTTTTTTATTTAAGATCACTAATGGGATTATTTTCCCCAATAGTACCAAAAAGAGACAAACAATGGCAAAACAATATTCAAAAATAACTCTGAGCTCTGCCTTGTCACTACTATATATAGAGAAGTTCTACTTCTGTCAAAAAGGGAAAAATCATGTGGAACGGGACATGTGCAATCAATTATTCACATAACACTTTTTGTGGAGAAAATCAGATCTAAGTCTAGAGCAAGAGTTTTTAGTGCAGACACTTTTTTCAATGGAGGCATTGATCTCTGAACAGAACATTTAACCCTGCTGACAGTAGATTTTCTTGACTACCTCTCATGGACTGTTAGGAATAATTTTTGGATTCTCCAAGGCTCACTAACTGTACATTGATAATCGCTCCTCTTTCAAATGTTTCCAAAGAGCACAATCAGCCAAACTGTCTATGGAAAAGATCAAAAAAGAAGAATCAAAACCTGCAGAACAGGTACACAGGGTCAGTAAAAAGCAAAAGAAACATGACGGTAAGACCATCAAGAATAGAGGCATATAAACTAAAGATGGTAACAAAAAAGAAAGGAAGAGTTGTGCTGTGGTATCACAACCATTCTGAGAAGAAAAAGGATGCATGATACTGTGGAGCTGGAGGATGAAGGAAGTTGCTCAGAAGCCATTTTGTTTTTCTGAGATTCACATATTAGCACTTGCATTTATTTCTTCTTTTTGCATTGGGCTCTGGGTTCTGCCCTGTCTGAAAAGTTTGCTCCTTTTGCTATACCATTTAGGCAGTGAACAAGAGAAGCTTTAATCTTAAATTTGCTTCAAATGTGTCCTCCTTTTATGATCTAAAAATGAGAAATTCTTAACACTGAAAAGTCAAACAACACTTCACTGAAAAAAGCAAAATTCTTTCTCCTACTGCACATCAAACGTTAGGACAGCACACACTTCCCATGGAGCACACGTCTGAGGAGCAACCAACTGCACTGGTGGGATTGCTGATCAAGTTTCTTTCTCCAACTCCAAAATACTGTGTTGCATGACAACAAGCGAGTATCCCCCTGAAGAACAGAGCCTTGGGCCGGGTTGTCTTCTTTATCAGATCTTGTAGCCTCACATGAGGATGTCCCTTGCTCCGGACTCCTCTGGTAATGCTTGTCCTGATGGGCCTCACCAGGAGCTCCGGGGCTGCAGGCACCAGGAGAGACCTGCAGCAGGTTCAGGGACACCAGCAGCTACAGCAGAGAGGTGACTGGGCTGACCACAACACCCGCTGCCTCAAATCACACTTTAGAAGGAGGAGTAGGAGTTATAGTATATTTATACAGTCCTAAAATTACATTTGGCCCTTTGAAGGCAACCACGAGGCTGGTGTGGCCCCCAGGGAAAATGAGTTTGACACCCCTGCTTTAGAGCATGCTCTTAGTTTATGTCCTGTCTGTGGTTATTTGTCAGGAAAATGTGGCATCAATTTATATGCAGCAATTACTTATAATGGGAACAGTACAAGTAGCTGCATGGTTTTTTCCATTTCTGTGGTGATCATGAGCTGGTTGCGGTTATTGTTAAATGGTTTTGTTACTTGACTTAATATAAATAAACGGGATATATTCAATAGGATCTGAGCAGTGTGCAGTTAGTAAACAATATGGTTCATAAATAACGAGCTGTTCAGTGACCCTCCTAACATATGGAACTGCTTGTACTCCGTTCTTCACTGACCACAGCTTTTATAAAGAGAGAACAGAAGTGCACAAGTCATTACTGGATTTACACATTAAGGAGATGTAACAAAACGAAAACAGGTTTTAAGATTTTCACACATTTAAATCTTTCCCTGTATGGACCATGTTGTGTTTGCCTGAGACATCATTCCTAAAGAGACTTATCCTCCACATACAAGAAACTTTAGGTTTAATTTTTTTCTTGTAACATTAACACAAAAGACTAGACTGTGCATAAGTGCACATAATCTTAAATTGTGAAGTGTGCTGCCTCCCAAAATCCCTGGCCATGCCCCAGAGCCCTCAGGCCCTGGCCAGGTAGATGCCCAAGATGTGTGAGCCACACTGATATTTAATCAGATCAATGTTAACACCTCTGCCAACAGACATGTTTAAGCCTAGGTAGAAGTCAGGGCTCCACTCTGATATGAGTAATGTCTAATCCTTATTACTAAAATAGACATTTCAACTCTTATGACTACACATGACACGATACCTATTCACCTCTCATGTCTACATTTTTAGAATTAATCTCCTCTGATTAAAAATGCTGATGCTCCAAAATTTCCCATTTCCTAAGAAAAGACAGATCAGGAGAGCCTTTCTGTGGTATGCCTCTTGGACCAAGAAAGAGCTTTATCTTTTAGCTCACATTCCACTAACACTGTGAGTAAACTGCAAAAAGAAACGTTCACAGTAAAATTTGGTTTTACTGCTCCATCCAGAAAACTGGCATGTCAACAGTTATAGCAGCAAATGTAACTAATTCAAGTCTGTTCAAGAGAAACATTTCTGTCAGGTGACAATTTTTCTTAGTCTCACCTCCTTAGTTATATGCTACTTTCTTAAAAACAAACGAACAAACAATCTTTTGAAGTTCACTTCCAGTTATTCCACTCTTTCTCATTTGTACCATCTATGGTTGCCAGAATACATGTGAGGACAATTTCTGAAAATAACTTACCTGAATTTCCATCCCAGGAGGCATGTCTGGAATACACTCCCTGGAAGAAAAATTCATTCCAGAAGAAAGAAAATAGTGATCTTCTTAAGCAATTTCTTTTACTGTAGGACAGCTGATGCAAAATATTTAAATTAAGAGCAAAACTGTGGTATGTCTAAAACCAGATATTGCATGATCAACTGAACTGCTAAGTTTTTGTAGTCATAAATTGGATGACTATATATGATTATAAGTATTGAACTGTCTGGCATAAAAAGAGAATCCTTTTCAGGGTAGGTGGATAAATAGGCAAAAGGTGATAGCAATATTCATGGCAAAGGTTCCACCTCTAATCGGACATGCTGATTCAGGTGAGGCTGCATTGCACATGACGTGATTTAATCTATAGATAAGGATCATGGAAATCATCCCATGGTGCATCTTGTCTACACATGATCAGAAGCTAGCTGAACAGAGGTGTTCAGCACCCTAGAATATTATTGCTCTTATTGCTTCAAATCCTGGCTAAACCTTGATTTTTTCAAATTGCAATTTGAATTCATCAACCATTTCCTAAGGAATCTGATATACATAGTTAAATGCAGATTACAAACAAATCAGTAGATAAAAGGCAAAATAGATATGTTGCCTGTTATTATTAATACTCATCTATTAAATTATCTGGTTTAAATATTCCAAGTGTACTCCTTCAAAATCTCACTGAAGAGAAACTGGGACTTTAATAAGCAGGACTTCAAAATGTGCGAGAAGATCCTGCGCTGGCTTTGAAGAGAATCTGCCTGGGTGTTCTCCTCATAGTAAGCTCTCCAAAGAAGGCCAAAAAGATTTCAGACATGAAAACACAGGTTTCAAACAAAAGTAGGAGTTTTGATTTTTTTAAGCAGGGAAAGCTCAAAGCAGCTAGAAGAGAAATAAAAATGATTGTAGAGATGTCCCCAGGAGAGCATGTCCTTTGTCCCTGACTCAGCCCTTGCTTAGGCCTCTTGGTCCCAGGAGACTCTTGGAAGCCTCTGCTATGACTTTCTTAACCCCCAGCTCCTCACACCAAGGAGAAACCTTTCTGTGTCTTTGCAACTGTTTCACCTTCCTTGATTTTTTTTTTAATAACACAAATTTATAACAATCAAATGAAATGAACACTGTGACTCAAAAATAGAAAATGGAATTAGAATCACTCAAGCACCTTCTAATCTTCTGGTTTTTAAATCTAGCACTAAATACACTTTGTGCCTTGGAGAGAAAGAGCAGGGAAAACATTAAGAAGGATGAAAAAGAAAGTTTGAAATGAAGAATTAATGACTGTGTCCTTTTAATTCTGGTGTCTCTGCAAAAGTTACACACTAAAATACTAAAAGCATGTTGCTTGTGATGATGTTACAAATGATACTGAGATTTTTTTAAATTATTATTATTATTATTATTATTATTATTATTATTATTATTATTATTATTATTATTATTATTATTATTATTATTATTATTATTATTTTAAGGGCTAGTATTTTGTACTAAGATGCCAGTCAACTGTTAAAGAGGACAAGGTGTTTTCTTGTCTGTCTGTTTGTTTCTTCACAAAATTCTCAATTAGACTTCAGCTAATTGAATTTCAATGTCATTATATTTCACCACAATTGAAAAAAATACTGTGCAAATTATAATATGCCATTTTGGTACTGGTTCATTATACATTTGTCAGGTAAAAGGCATTTGGTGCATATTTACAGTAAAAATATTTTCCCTTTTTCAGTGGGGAGAGAAGACATGAATTAAAGTTTCAGATTGAAACATGATATATCTTTATTACAAAGCATTTCAAATGAATGGAACATTTTATTTGCACTGGATTTTAAAAAATACTGGCCTTTTTGATAAAAAGTTTTTGTTTTAAAAAAAATGTTCCTTCCTCACATTCATCATTTCCTGACAGCTTTTTTTAGCTGCTGTTGTTCTGCTAGAAAAGAGAAACAGTGACAATAGAATGAGAACTAACAATGAACAAAAAAAACAAAGAAAACCATTAAAAAAAAAAATCAAAAATGTGCTCATTTTCTAAAATTACACAGATTCACAGAATGTCAGGGATTGGAAGGGACCTCAAAAGATCATCTAGTCCCATCCCCCTGCTGGAGCAGGAACACTTAGATGAGGTTACACAGGAAGGCGTCCAGGTGGGCTTTGAATGTCTCCAGAGTAGGAGACTCCACAACCCCCCTGGGCAGCCTGTTCCAGTGCTCTGTCAACCTCACTGAGAAGAAGTTTCTTCTCAAATTTAAGTGGAACCTCTTGTGTTCCAGTTTGAACCCATTACCCCTTGTCCTACCGTTGGTTGTCACCAAGAAGAGCCTGGCTCCAGCCTCATGACACTCACATATATCTGTAAACATTAATAAGCGTCCTCTTCTCCAAGCTAAAGAGCCCCAGCTCCCTCAGCCTTTCCTCATAAGGGAGATGCTCCACTCCCTTAATCATCTTTGTTGCCCTGTGCTGGACTCTCTCCAGCAGTTCCCTGTCCTTCTGGAACTGAGGGGCCCAGAACTGGACACAATATTCCAGATGGGGTCTCACCAGGGCAGAGTAGAGGGAAAGGGGAACCTCTCTTGACCTGCTAATCACCCCTCTTCTAATACAACCCAGGATGCCATCGGCCTTCCTGGCCATGAGGCCACAGTGCTGACTCATGGTTATTCTGCTGTCCACCAGGACCCCCAGGTCCCTTTCCCCTACACTGCTCTCTAATAGGTCATTCCCCAACTTATACTGGAACCTGGGGTTGTTCCTATCCAGATGCAAGACTCTACACTTGCCTTTGTTATATTCCATTAAATTTTTCCCTGCCCAACTCTCCAGCCTGTCCAGGTCTCGCTGGATGGCAGCACAGCCTTCTGGCATGTCAGCCACTCGTCCCAGCTTGGTGTCATCAGCAAACTTGCTGATAGCACACTCTAGTCCCTCATCCAAGTCATTGATGAATATATTGAATAATACTGGCCCCAGTACTGACCCCTGAGGTACTCCACTAGATACAGGCCTCCAACTGGACTCTGCCCCATTGACCACGACTCTCTGGCTTCTTCCCTTTAGCCCGCTCACAGTCCACCTCACTACCCATTCATCCAGACCACACTCCTTCAGTTTAGCTGTAAGGATGCTGTGGAAAACTCTGTCAAATACTTTACTGAAGTCAAGGTAGACCACGTCCACCTCCCTGCCATCATCTATGTCCTCATAAAAGACTATGAGGTTGGTCAAGCACGACTTCCCCTTGGTGAAGCCATATTGACTACCCCTAATGACCCTCTTATCCTTGATATGCCTTGAGATGGCAACAAGCATAAGTTGTTCCATCACTTTCCCAGGGATGGAGGTGAGGCTGACCGGTCCATAGTTACCTGAGTCACCCTTCTTGCCCTTTTTGAAGACTGGAGTGACATTTGCTTTCCTCCAGTCCTCAGGCACCTGTCATGTTTCCCACGACTTGGCAAAGATGATGGAGAGTGGTCCAACAATGACCTCAGCCAGCTCCCTCAGCACCCACGGGTGCATCCCATCCGGACCCATGGATTTATGGATGTCCAAGTTGCTTAATTCCTCCCTAACCCAGTTCTCATCAACTAAGGCTCACTCCTCCATTGTCCTGACTTCCTCTGGTGTCTCAGGGGTACAGGGTTCCTCAGGACAGACTCCAGCAGTGTAGACAGAGACAAAGAAGGCATTCAGTAACTCTGCCTTCTCTGTATCTTCTGTCACCAGGGCACCCACCTCATTAATCAGTGGGCCTACATTGCCTCCGGTGTTAGTTTTATCTACCATGTATTTGAAAAAGCTCTTTCTGTTGTCCTTGACTCCTCTCGCCAGCTTTAATTCTAATGAGGCCTTAGCTTTCCTAGTTGCCTCCCTACATCCTTTGACAACAGCCTTATATTCTCCCCAAGTGGCCAGCCCCTCCTTCCATGATCTGTAAACTCTCCTCTTCCACTTGAGCTTACCCGGCAGTTCCCTGTTTAACCACGCAGGTCTCCCAGCTCCCTTCCTTGACTTCCTATGTGTCAGGATGCTCTGATCTTGAGCTTGGTAGAAGCAGTCCCTGAATACTAACCAACTATGTTGGGCCCCTTTACCTGCAAGCAGCCTTGCCCATGGGATTTCCCCTAGCAATTGTTTGAAAAGGCCAAAGTTTGCCCTGCTGAAGTCCAGGGGTGCAATTCTGCTTGCTATTCTGCTCCTGCCACAGGAGATCCTGAACTCCATCATTTCATGGTCTCTGCAATCAAGGCAGCCCTCAACCTTTACTGCTTCAACCAGATCCTCCTTGTTAGTGAGGATGAGGTCCAGCAGTGCACCTCTCCTGGTCGGCTCCTCCACCATTTGCATCAGAAAGTTATCATCAATGCACTGGAGGAACCTCCTGGACTGTGGCTGGCTGGCTGAATGGTCCTTCCAGCAAACATCAGGGAAGTTAAAATTCCCCACAACAACCAGGCCCTGACACTGTGAGGCTGCTCTCAGCTGTCTGTAGAAGGCCTCATCAACTTCCTCACCCTGATCTGGTGGCCTATAATAGACACCCACAACAGTATCACCCCTGCCAGCCTGCCCCTTAATTCTCACCCATAGACTCTCAACTCACTCCTCATCTGTGCCTGGACAGTACTCAATACATTGTAGTTGCTCTCTCATGTAAAGAGCAACTCCACCACGCCTGGCTGGCTTGTCTTTCCTGCAAAGGACGTAGCCATCCATGACCACATTCCAGTTATGTGAGCTGTCCCACCATGTCTCTGTAATTGCCACCAGATCATAATCTCCTGCCCGAACACAGGATTCTAACTCCTGCTTATTCCCCATGCTGTGCGCATTGGTGGACAGGCGTTTCAGAGAGCGAGCTGAGCACATCGATTTCACCACTGATTTCTTCCAACTAATCAAAGTTTCAAACTATATGATAAGGATACGTAATAGAACCTTAAATCCTGTAACCCAGCCATATTTTATAGATATTGTCACTTCCAGTCAGAACTGGATGGGAATCACTTTCCTTTCCAAAGGCTACGCAAAAATAAACAAAGAAGAACAAACCGGGCAAATGTCCTTTTTGTACATGAGTGTAGGACAGAAAGACTAGTGGAGGATTTATTGCAAGGATCATTGAGAATATAATTACTATCTGTGCAACTGAAGATAATTGTATAATACATTATATTGATTTGCATGCAAAAGGTACTGCCACAGGTTTTGTAGTGGGGGGTTTTCTCCATTTGTTTCTTCAGTAGGCTCTGTTTTGCTTACTCTTACCTAAGCGTTGCATCTGGAAAGGCTGTTTCGGTCTCCGATGGGTCATTCTAATATTCAAGGGCCAAGAGAGCATAGACAGTGGAGATTAAATCTTGGGCATGATGCAATAGTACGAGTTACAAATTAAGACCCCTGATTCCACTGCTACTGTAACTCAGGGTTGGCCACCTGGAGCAAAGAACACATTTTTGTTTTGTTCTCCTTTTAGTACTTATTTGTCTGTCTGTATTCGCCCTTGCAGGAATGTCTTACTGTCTAGAATGACTTAATCCTAACCAGAGATCCTGTAACAACAACAGAACATCAAAGGTGACTAAAGGAGTAAGATCAAACAGGAATTAGGCAATCCAGGGAGCAATTAGAGGACACCAAAACTACCCTGAGGGAAAGAACAGCACTGAGCTAGCCCACCCTAGTTGAACAGTCCTATTGACTTTGATCAGCCAGGAAAACATGGGTGAGATGAGGGAGGTGTCTGTTGATAGCCGAAATCTCATACAACCTGGCTGAACACACCCTCTTGCCTCTTAGCATACTTCAGTATCTGACCTGAAAGTTCAAGGAACTGTATCTTTCTGGTTTACTATTTTTAAACACAAAAATCTATATGGATTAAAATATTTTTCTAAATGTTCCGTTATATCACATTACTTCTGTTTTTTTTCAAAGACCTTTGTTTAACTATTACTCTACTCAAACTATGGTAAGTAGATTTTGCTCCACAAGAACTATTGCATTTCACTGGAAGGTAAGGCCATGATGACTAGAGCAGACCATTCCTGTCCCAGATTGCGTCATACTGGTAAAGTTGCTAATGACTCAGCTTTTAGGCTTGTGAGGCATCTTGCCCAAGCTAGTCACCTAACCTCATGCAATTGTTAACAGGGAGATGGGCATTTCCAAAGGGCAAGTCATCCGATCACAAAACCACAGAGATGTTGGCTGGAGGGGATGTCTAAAGGCCTCTTGACCAGCCTCCTGCTCACACAAGGACTATTGCCAGCACTACCTCATATCAGCCACATCTTTGTTTAATTGAATCTTGAGAATTTGTCAGAAAGAGGATTCCCAGCATTGCTGTGTAACCCGTGCCAGAGCCACACTACCTCCCTGATGAAAAATATTTTTATGCAATGTCCAACTTAAACATTTCAAGTCACAATTTACAACCATTGCACCTTGCTACATATATCATCTGCCACTACAAAGAATTGTTTTGCTTTATCAGTTTTTGTAGTTTCTCTTCAAGATGTCAGGTTGCTGTTGGATCACAGCCTTGCCATCACTTCAAGGGATGAAACAAGCCCAGATCGCTTAGCCATTGCTCATAAGTTATGTACTCAAGGCCCCTGGGCATCTTGGTGGCCCTCCTTCCAGTTTCTCATCATCCTCTTTGATCTGGAGAGCACAGAACAGGAGGTGTCTTTCCAGGTGGGACCTCATATACACCAGCTGAGGAGGAAAGCAGCTTCCCCATGATCCGCTGATTATGTTTCTCCTAATGATAATCATTCTTCTAAAATTAGGATCAGAAAACATTTACATCGCTCTGTAGACTTCAACAGTACCTCTAGCACCCTTCCTAGGATTCGGTATCCCCATGGCCAGGAGAGGCAGGGCCTGGCAGACAGGAGCAGGACAGCGGGGGACACAGGGCAGCGCCAGTGCTGGGCAATGAGCACCTCCCTGGGGAGCGGGATGAGCCAAGGCTGGGCCAGGATTTTGACACATGGTTTGGCGTTGGGATCAGGTCCACTGGGGGAACGGGGGTCAGACACAACCCTGGAATGGCTGGGCAGGGTCATGGGGATGGGGCTGTGCTGACACACGTCTGGAAATGCCAGTTAGCTTAAAAGTGGAGCTGCTTGTCCTCACGGGGGAGGCTGACTCTTCTCCTCATGGACCAGCTCTGCCATTCCCAGGCTGGCCTTGAACCCTGGGCTCAAAGTGCCCAGAACCCTGACAGTTCCTTTCTGGGAAATGGGCACAGCTCTTCTTCTGCATTCTTCTGTCTTCAGAGAAGGAGCTGTTTTTTATTTATGTCTGTAAAACTTGTGTCCGGTTGGCTCTGATACTGGCTGAGGCCTCCAGGCACAGCTGCAGTACAAATAATAGCCTGGAATCTCTTTTGAGTGAGGTATTTCCTCAGTGTGGGGAAGGGATTCAGCTAATAACACCCAATTTCCCATTATGCTGATATTAAGGAAAATTACTCTGTGGGAAACCAGGAGCTCATTGGTTCAAATACCCTTGCCTTTTGGAAAGTCTCTTCAGGGGAGTTTTCTTATTTTCCTTTAACATTGCAGGCTACCTCTTCCACTAGGTATGTTGGCCGGCTATACAGTAAGGGCCCATGTTTTACTACATTTTAAGCAGCCTGCCAAAGGAAGCCTCAATGTAATTTTTCATGTTTATTTAATATTTTTTTAGCATATCACTTAAAAAGTCAAAAGGATAATAAGCAGTTTATCCTATTGCGTTATTTTTCAATCCTGACTTCACTAGCCAATACAGGTTGACAAGTGTCTTATCCCCAGTGTGTTACCTGTAACAGTTGTGTGAGATAACTAACTAACTAACTAACTAACTAAATAAAAGCTTATGGACATTTTCCTAAATATCAGATAATGGGTTAGCAAGGTCCATTTCCTATAGCTACACCTAACAAACTCTCTCTTTGAAAGGGAGGAGACATTAAAACACATTGAAAGAAAATAAATATCTGTTCAATGTAAGTTACACTGGCTGATTTAAGATACAGTAAGCATCTTGGGCACACACAGTAGCCTGGCTGAGGTGAAGACTCAAAGATACTTTGGAAGAGAACCTTTTTAATTTTTTGCCAGTTTGTTTAGAAACTATCCTAGGAATTTCTTGTTATAAAGAAACTAGCAACGCATGTTCTGGTGATCTGCAAGAAATGAGGCAATTAAAGATATCCTAGCACATTCCAGAGAATGGTACACTCTTGTTTGAACTCGGAAGCAACCTTCCTCATAATATAACCAGTGAAGGAGTAATTTTTTTCTATAAATTCATATTATATTCAGGAAAGGGATATCAACATCACTTTCCCAACTGAGAGGAAGAAGGATGTCATTGCCTCTGATCTGAACGTGAAGAAGCATGAGGTATTTCAGCAAGTATATATCTGAGTATAGAGTAAGCCTTCCTGAATAGTTAAGAAAATCTTATGAACAAACAAACATTTATGAATTTAAATAATTTATTTAGCTGGTATCCTGAGTTTACCATGCTTGCTGTCATGCCATCCAGCTAGCCCATGACATTCATTTTTCATATAAAATAAAAATAAAAGGCACAATTATATGCTCTCAAAATCAGTCTGAGTTTTGCTTCTGCCTTTAAAAAATAAAAGATCAGATGCATTAAAGTTTTAGAGTCCTGTGCTGGTATGTTATAATAAAAACATTATAAATATAAGTTTTTATGGTGCTTCTTCATCAGTTATTTTGACAATCTGCTCCTTTTAACACTTACTGTTATTGTGGAAAAAACTGTTTCTAAATGATAAACTGGGTCTTAATTTCATGCCTGCTGAAGTCAATGCAAAGTGTTCCCATATTCAGGTATCTGAAGACATATTGAAATGTCTTGAATGCCTCCTTTTATATCCAGAGATAGAATGTTAACATGGAGATACAAAATTACCTGAAGAGGATTTGAGCTTATATTTCTTACAACTGAAATTTTAGCAAAACAGAAGATAAAAATATTAACTATTTGATCTTTTGGATAGTTTTCTTTTTTATTGCTTCAGCAAAGCAAAAACTACAAAACTAAATTACTGGTACAGAATAAAACCAGCAAGTGGCAGTATTCGACAAAAATCGGAGAGGGAAGTAGGAAATTTCTAAAAGCAAATGGAGATCTACACTATATGTAACTATAAGGTAAGCACTTCTCCTAGTATTTAGAAAGAAAGATCTCTCATTTCCAGCACAAATATATTATTTTTTTCTTAAATGAAATCCTCAACTAGAGAAATCAGAAACAGAAGACAAATTTCCCATGGATATTTATATGCAGGGTCAACAAAAATGACCCTACACATTTTAGAAAAATTCTTCTATGAAAACGGGCTAAGAATAGAAAGATATATCAAAACCATTTGGAAGTCTTATTTATCAGAAACCTTTCCTGACACTAATTTAGAATAGCATGCAATCAGTATTAAAATCACTGTACAGTTTTTTTGCAGTGCTTTTCATAAAAGAAAATAAGATATAGATAAATCAGAAAAACAACAACAAACTCCAAACAAAAACAAACAAAAATCCCCAAACCAAACCAACCAACCAACACCAAACAAAAAAACTCCTGTAAATTTAAAAGGTAACAAAGGTGCCAGAATCAAAAAATGATGCTAGCATTATTGAAAAGTATAACTATGGAGTGATGTCTATATTTTCAGCACCAAAACATGCAAGGACCAGAAGACTGAGAGTTAAATTAAATTCATAGCAGAAGTTTTCCTCCAATCTTTAAAAACTATGGTTTCATGAATACCAGAAAAGATTGCACAGAAAAAGCCTTTAGGCCTGATTTCCTACTTACTGAAGTCACTGAACTGTTTCTCATTGATTTCAGCTATTATAGCTCTGAATAATTTGTGGCTCAAGTTTGGTCAAGACAAATTTCTTACTCCTGTTGTTTTATTACAGAAAAACTCTTAGTGGAGGAACAAAGAAAGAAACAAACAAACAATAAGATTTGAAGTTGTAAAATAAAACAATAAAAACCTTAGGAAACGCCAGAAATTTGCCTTCTCCATTGTGCAACTGCATTAAAATAGTCTTCAGACATTTTTCACAAGTTTCCTACTTTATTTAGTTCAAAGAATTAGTGATAATCTGGGGATGAAAACTCTTCTATTCCAGAAAGTTTGTGAAGAACACTTAAGAAACTGTGAGGACTTCTAAAAGCTAGCCTAACTTACAACACATACAACACATAATAATTTAAATTCTGTTCATATGCAGCTTTAATTCAAATGGATTTCCTTTTTAACTCATTCTCTGAGCACGTTTTTAAACTCTCCCTTTACTGCTGGAGAAAATCTCGTGAAAGCTTTTTTGGATCTATTCACCTCTGCGAAGACTTTTCAATCTACCCATATTTCTCTCATCTCTTCCCTGCCAAACTAGCATTTTATAGACTGAAAACAAGATGCAATTCTTGGCCTCAGAAAATGTAGCCTTGAGTCTTTAGTCAGTGCACTGACAAGGAAAGAACTGACTGTTGTCTCAGCATCCCAATGAATGTCAAGTTGATCTGCATTATATTTTAATTAGAAGCATTAGTATTCTATCCAGTGTCTAGTGCTAAGCTAATTGCACACCACCTCATACTCTACCAGATTCCACAGGGCATGAAAAAGTCTAAGTTAAATGACTTATGAGGCATTAACAATATATCAACGGAGAGCCTGGAGGTTACATGTAACTTAAACTAAATGTCAAGAATGCGATATAGCATGTTAAGGCTAAATTACCTAATTAGAGTGAAAATATCTATGCACTTTTAATCTTACTCTCAGAATTACATATGTACAGCATAGATACTTCTAATGCATAGTACAATAGCCTATCAAGTGCCCAAATGCTAAAAACTTTTCAGAACAATTTTCATTTCCTGTAGAAAACAAATTTGAGTATGTACATTATTTTTTTAAAGAATCATCAAAAAGCACCAAAATGACACAAAATAGAATTTCATCATATTTTCCTAAATGCTATGAATATTCTAATTCAGTGATATCTCTAGGTTACTGGGTTTAATTATCTAACCTCAGATCTTCTGCTGCTTTTCATATGGGCACTGCAGGAGGACAGATTTACAACCTCCAAAATGTTCTAGTGTGAGTGGCATTCCCAGGACAAAAAACTTACTTGTGCCAACACTTGCACTTCTTAGGTCAATAGTGCCTGAGCTTTTCCTGGACCAGGAAAAAAATATAAGTTTCAGATTAAAACATGCATATATCCCAACACTGATTACAAATGCAGAGGAAGTGATACACATAGCAGCTGCTTGCTGAATCTACATCACATTTTAACCTGCTGCTTCTGTAAACTCTCACAAGCCTCTCCATGCTCCCAGTTAGCCAGCCTCCAGCTCCCTGCGAGGATGAAGGATGTTTTAAAGGACTCAAGACTCCTTAGAAGAAGAATAACACTTCTATGCTTCCATTAGCTAATTCCTTTTGAAGAGATAAGCAGTGTCTTGCTTTAGAGAAGAGAGACACAATGACTCAGGGAATGCATAGTCAAATAGTGTGTCTGCAGAAAGAAAGTTACAGGTAATGACTCATCTCAGCATATTTTGATTCCAGGCCCATCAGTAATTTCCAGCACTTGTAGCACATTTCCAGATTCTGATTTCCCACATGAGGTATATGTCTTGGTGTTACAAACAAACAAAAAAGCTGTTCCCTGACTCATATGCTAAAACTAAGTTTTCACAGCAAGATTCAAAGTAAGAATTGCTATAGTTAAGTTTTAGGCAAGAATGGCCTTTACATTGTTCCTTGAAGAAAAAAGGCATGCAGGCAACCCTGCAGAAGTGTCATGGCTTATTTCTGTGATGGAACTGAGGGTGCTGATTCCCACCATTTGTAAAACAACGTGTTGTTGCTACATTTAATAGGTTAGTTGTGATGACTGTTACTGTCATCATAGAAATGACATGTCAATGTTTTCACCTGGGACAGTCAAAGCATGAAGAGGGTTGGAGAAAAGGTATCTCTCTACTTTGGAACTGACATCACAGAAAAGAGACAACATATTAGGGCAATGTTAGAAATCTCAAAGATAACATATTTTTGTGTTCTCATGCAATTTTTGTTTTGAGAAAGAGTTGAGATCTTGAGAGCTAAGGCTGCAACCGTTAAGTACAGTTACATTCTGATAGTCTTCTTACACCTCCTTGACAGTATACACATTTACATACCCCAAACCATCAGTCGAATGTAATTCAGAGCAAATCTGACAGATTTTCCTTGTTTGGCCATAAAGCTGCAGCACTAAGAGGTAACAGACCAGGGATTGTGTACATGGGTCTTTCAGACTGTGGCAGAAATGGGACTTAGTTTGTTGAACTTGCTTCTTCCCGTAAGGGTTCCTCTTTCCCTTCTCTTTATTCCTCTTTGCATTCTGTTCTCTTTTCCTCTCATTTCCCTTCCTTTTTCTTTCCCTTCTCCATTCCCCTCACTTCATTTTCTCTTTCTTTTCTCCTCTCCCGGGGTGCACGCAGTCACCCGTCTCAGGGGGTACCTTCACCCCCCTTCCTTCCCGCGGATGGAGGCGAGAGCCGGGGAGCGGCCGCCCGGGGCGGGCTGTCGGGCCCCCGGCCCCGGCGCTGCCCCGCGGTGCGTGCGCAGGGCGGTGCGGAGCCCCCGCGGCGGGGCGGCCGCCCAGCCCGCCGCCGGCCGGGGCGGGCCCACCGCCGTCCCCTCCTCCAGGCTGCGCGGGGGGACGGGATCGCCCCGCCGCCGACCAGAGCTGCAGCCGCGGCCGGGGAGCGGAGCGGGCGCGACGCGGTCCTGCCGGAGCCCCCTCCTCCTCCTGCCCCGCGCCCTGCAGCATGGCCCGGCGCGAAGCGGCGGCCGCCCCCGGCCTGTGCCTCCTGCTCCTGCTGCTGCTCCGCAGCGGGGGTCTCGTCCCCCCCGCCGCCGCGCAGCCCCCGCCGCCACCGCAGCAGCGCGGGAGCGTGTGGTGCCCCAGCCGCTGCCTCTGCTTCCGCACCACGGTGCGCTGCATGCATCTGATGCTGGAGAGCGTCCCCGCCGTGTCCCCCCAAACCACCATCCTGTGAGTACCCGGGCGGGGGCTGCCGCGCCGGCGGCTCGGCGGGCAGGGAGAGGGGCGGAGGGAGGGCAGAGGAGGAGGAGGAGGAGGGGATACCTGGGGTGGGAGGCACTTTGGGTGGCGGTGGAGTCTCAGCCCTTTGTCTGCGGTCGGGGGAGGGGGGGATGGACCCGCGCCGGTGGCTCTGCCCGGGCGCCCCTCTGACTGCTGACGGGGCTCGTCGGTGAGCAGCGGACAGACGGACAGACGCTGCTCACCGAGGAGCTCCACCGGCAGCGGGGAGGCTCCCGGGGCTGCCCGCGGCTCGGCGGGGCTGGGCTGGGCTCGCCGCCTCCCAGCCCCGCTGCCCGCTCGGCCCCGCGGCCGGTCCCGGGGGGTGGCGGTGCCCGGGGCGCCCCTGCCCGGCTTTGGCAGCGCGGGGGGCGGGCGGGGTCTGGCCGGTGCCCCAGGTTTTGCGGGGGTGGTTACAGGTGGATATTCTGGTTAACCTGCGGACATTATGTCTCGAGTTTAATCGTCCCTAAAAGGATTTTGCTGCTTCCTTACTATCCTGCTTAAAAGCATATTCAGTTGGCAGGAGGGTTGCTAGGGATCTGTGTAGCACTTTCTGTTCATTTCTGAGACATGGTGGGGATGTAAGAGCAAACCGGGACCCAAACCCCGGACTTTAGGAAAACTAACGCGGTTCGAGTTCCTGCAAAGGACTGAGGACATGCGAACCTGAAGAGTTCTCTATCTTTTGTTTTAATTCGGGCACTAATGTGTCAGTTGAAGTGTCCGGCCATTCCTCTATAGTGTCTGGTCAATGTTTTGAGCAGGATCGTGTTGGTAATAAAATTCAGTATTGACAAGGATTAGCATTTATTTAATTCACATTGATTTTAACAAAATGCCAACATTTCCAGCCATATTTGCCTGTAATAATTACAAAGATTTAAACGAACATCACAAGCTATTTTGTTTCAAGGCTTACCGTAAGGACTGGATTTGTTCCACTGACCTCCTTATATCGTTACTTGGGCTCAGAAAGCTCTTGGCACCAGCTCTGTCCTTCCTTTACACGCAGCCGTGGAAGCTCAGCAGAGCTTGGCCCTGGGAATTTTCTGCGGGGCCTCTTGTAATAAATTGACTTGTGACTTTGTCAGATATTTTCAAAAGGGAGCTATAAAGCCTTGGTGTGTTTCAGCTTCCAAGTATTATTTAATGTGGAGAGTACAGTAATTTAACATTAACTGAGACCCTCTTTGGCAAGGAGCGCAGCCTTTTGGCAGAATGGGATTAGTCCTGCAGTACTTGTAAACCTTTTAGGGAACAATACAGGAAGTGGGCGGTTAATGTTTCTTACATTTGAAACAAAGTACATTTACAGAGCACCTTTTGCCTTGAGATTACAGGAAACTGTGTAAAGCTAGTTTAGCAAACCATCTTAAATAAAAAATAAATTAAAAAAAAATAAAAAAGGCAAATCTTTAGCGTATGGAAGTCTTAATGGCTTGGTTTCGTGTTAAAGGTAGAAGTGTCTGCAGCAGCAGAAAGTATGAGATGAAACCTAGCCAGGGTGGAGCTCCCCTTACGGTGGGTATTTATAATTTTGCAGTGAGTCAGAGGAGAATGTGTGAACAATGCATGCATTATACTTGTCTAGCCCCACTAGTGTATCGAATTGTCTAGTATCCCAAATCTGAAGTATCATTCTGGTATAATACAAGCCACAATGCACGAGAAGTAATGAAAAGGAAGTTAAAAACATTTTTTTCCGCTTGACAAAGAGCAGTACTTTTCAAAATACACATGCGGATGATCAGTATTCTTCAAAACATGTCTTCTGCTAATGGGTATTCTCTTTTTTCACCAATGCACTAGGGGATAGTTATAAATAAAGTAAGTAATATTACGTCTGTAAATGCCCAATTACTCTTGCTACAGTTCTGCTGAATGCATGCGAATGGGAAGGAGATGGGGCAGAAGACAATCAGGCAATATGAGTCTTTTGGACAAAGAACAATGGTACCGCTTATTTAGTAATCAGTAGTTTGCAGGTACCAATTATACATAAATAGCTTACCTATTGTGTATAAATTGCCTACTTTTAGCTGTAGTATGTACTTTCAGAATAATTATTACATGTCTGAGGTACTCATTGAATTACCAGATGGTTTGCGGCTCATTTTTACCTTACTGCCATGCAGAACTGTGGTTCTACACAGCAGCGTTATGCCTAATGGAGGTCGCACATCACCACAGAGGGCTTTTTATGCTCAATAATAGTTTCTTTTTTTTTTAAGTATGAATATAAGAAGCAGTTATTTCATCTCCGGTTTGGCTGTTGCAGTTTGCCTTCCAAGTGGAGCCTACATATTAAATGTACTTTCTTTAGTGGTGGTGTTGATAGCTAGATAATTATAAATAATGAATTACATTTAATTGAATACCTTCCCCTTTAAACAGGGACTTACAAAATCCTGCAAAGTGTGGTGCTGATGAGTTAAACCACTGGCATTGGTGAATCCCACGTTCTTGTCTGTTTTATTTCTTCCTTAGGACAACAGATGGATGATACAATTTTGTAAAAAGAAAAAAAAATCACCAGAAGTTTTTCATTGTTTATAAGTACATAGTAATATTGGGTTTTGCTGAGCACTGATTCTGAAAACTGTCTCATCTTGGAAGCTGAGTTTACTTTGCTCTACTTCACATATAATTTGTTATATGGATTAAAACAATGTGGGCCCCAGACCAACAGTGCAGCCAAATGTTTTTCTGCACATATCAAAAATATCTACTCCTAATCTCAGGCTCCCTTTTGAAAACTGCTCATAAGATCACCAGTTGCTGACCTTGCCAGTGCTACTTCTGGCTGTACATTTTCTCACTCTTTCCTGCTTCCCCCACTTTCTGGCACTTCCCCCTTCCCTGCTGCAGGCTGCATCCACAGCTTCCATTTCTTCCGTAGGGTGGCTTCTGCCAGCTTCAAAACTATCTTGCCTAAATATGACCAAAATCCAAACCTGTTGTCAAGACAAGTTACACATACTCAGACCAATACTAAACTTTGTTCACAGTTTTTCTTGGTAGCACTTGGATGCTCTCTGATTTTTTTTGCTAGCTGTACAAGCATCATTGCATTCACTGCAGCTGGATCTCAAAGACTGAACAAGAACAGAAACTAGCATCCTGTTATAAACAGAAAATATAAAAATCAATAAAAGATAACTGTCACAAAAGAAAGTGAACCCCAGTTGCACTAAGAATAGGATGCAAATTATTGAGAAGAAGAAACTATTTTGAAATAAGTCACTAGTAATAATATTTGCTACAGGGAATTATTTGGCTCTTCTGTTTGTCTGTTATGAATAAAACACGTGAGCATAATTTTAAGTGATCAGATCTTAATAGGACTTCTAAAACTGCAGTCATTCCAGGTGAGTAGCTTTTGAAGGTAGTCATTAAAATTAAATTGAACATAACAGTCTCAGTGTTGCTTGTTACTGTTTTTGTTTCCATGATTCCAACATATTCTACACACTGGATCGTTTACAGTACATACCTTTTTGTTTATTGATTTTCATTTCTGGTTTGTAGTGTAAATGTTAAGGGTCTATCCGAATGGAAAAGAGAAAGTGTTAGTTGTTTAATTCTCTGAGTTTCTAAACAGCTGTGTAAGAAATAATTATATTTTTTTCGTAGCTCCATGAGAATTTTTGTGGAATCTGATGTACAGTTACAATGCCAGTTAAAAGCATTACTGATGCTTTTCAAAAGCATCTATCTTAATACAATTAAAGAAAATAACTGAATTACACAAATCACACAACTGTTTGGAGTGTACTTGAATTACCAAAGAGATAGGGGTAAAGGAAACATAATTACATTTTTCTATTTCAGTGTTGTTTTGTGATAACATTATGCCTCTTAACAGAGACATTTAGGGAAAATAAATGGGTGATATGTATGAATTCTGTCAGTGCAGGAGTCTCTGGGCTATATAGCAGAGTGATGCATGCTATTTGCAGATCTGCTGTTTGCAAATTATGCATTTTCAGTCAGCAAACCATCATCCCATTCTTATCTGAAAAAACAGGATCCTCACTTCAGATAAGATATTTGAAACCGTTTTATATAACTTCCAGTAAGCTAAGCCATTAAGAGAGCAAATAAATACACCTCAACACCGTGAAGGACAAAAGATTGTAGTCTCAAATCTAGACTGGGAATAAGCTTGGTCGCTTCACTGCTGAGCGTCAATTTACATTTAGGAGGTAGTCGAGAGAAATGACACTGGAGTAAGATTTTAGTTAATACACAGAGATTTGTATACACATAGTGTTCAAAAAAGGAGAACAGATACTGAAGGTTTACTTGAAGTGTTTGAGAATAACTGAATATAGATCTTGACAGACTCTTGGCTGGGCAGCAAACTGCATTAGATGCCAGTGATGATTTACTTGATTTACACAAAACAGAGGGAAAGCATAAGATTATTTGAATAAAAGTTATCTGATGTCTTACTTCATGGAAATTTTATGACCAAGTGCAGAATTCAATTTTAGATTAAAACACCTACATTTAGGTCTCCGTACACCAGAGACTACAGCCATGTTTGCTATCTGAGCTTCCTGTCTAGTGAGTAGCCAATACAGTCCATAGTTCCCAGATCAAGAGCCTCACTGAATGGGAATACCTATGACTTGATTCATATTCCAGTAAGAAAATTATTTTTAGCCTCCAGCTGCCTCTTCAAAAAGGAGGCTGGTCTCCCTTTGGGCCTGTGTCATACCTGCTTGCTCCCAACAGATGTCTCAGATGGCCTGGGACATCTGAACTAGCAGCAGGCACCACTGTTTGGATCATAACTGAATTAAGCTGCTGCTGTTTTATTAATTTATTTATGCTTTCTCTAGCATGAGTGTGTTGACTTGTCTTCTGTTGACAATAAAAGGAATTTAAACATGTGTATGTAGATGTTGATATTTATTTGTCTAAACAAAAGTGGAAAATATTTATCAGAAGAGAATGTTTTCATAGTATTTTGGACAGAAGGAAACTACTTGCAAAAATTGAGCTAAGGAGTCATACACAATACAGAAAGTAACTTAATTTAAGGTATGTTAATTGTTGCTAACGGGAGAGTATTTTTCCTCCATTAAGCCCTATTCTCTGAGTAGCAACAAATCAAATGGATACTGCAAAACATACCAGACCTCCCCAGCAAAGCAACTTTGGGGGGTGTGCAGGATGTGAACCCTGGAAAACCATTGCCAGGCAATGTCTGTCTCACTGATGTAAGAAGGCAAAACCAGGGCACGAATGCGTTAAGGAGACATTTGTAGAGTTTGTAGAATATGCTTGGCCATTAGCAGGGGCAGAAGGGCACACCGTTAATAGGGTGTTTGGGATTTGCTGGGAGACAAGGCAAATTTGCTGAGGGATGCAGCAGAAGGCCTAAATGAGTCAGTAGATCCACTAGTGGGGGAGTATTTTTGTCATCTCAGCACCAAGTTAACCTTCATCAAGTTCTTTGTTGAAGAATGGGAAAACATGGAGCAAAATCATACCCCTAATTTCCTGCAAGTATCTTAATGTACGTTTAACATGCTGTCATCAGATGAATACATTGTCTTATGTTGCAGTTAATAAATATAATTTCTGACTTTCATCTTCTTTACTAAGATGTGTTCTTGACCAGTAAATACTTAACATTTGAGTGCTGAAATTCTAAATATGTATTTATTTACAGACATACATCTGTAATGAGTAAAGCCAAAGATCCATTTGACCTAATATCTGTTCTTTGAGGGTGACTGAAAGGGCAGCTTATAAATAAGTAGATAGCATACAACAGTGTATAGTGGTTCATTCCTATAATAATCTGCAGTTTAGGGATTTTCTGAGCTAAAGATTATTTCCATATTATATGTACATCTTGATTATTTTCTACTTCGCAAATTCTTTAACAGCCTTTTTTTTTTTTTTTCTTTCCAACTGATTTAGCTGTTAGGTACACTGATAACTTTTTGGTACAAGGAGTCCTATACAAACTAGATGGTGTAAATTGCTCTCTTCTTTTGTTTGAAGCCTGCAAGTTGCTAGCTTCACTTGGTGTCCCCCATTTCTTCGGTTAGAGTGAATACTCAATCTCTCTCTGTCATCTCAGTGCCAGCCATAATTTTATGACCTTGATCGTAAGTTTCTCCATTCATTTATTTTTAAAGTTGAGATATCTTCTCACTGAAAGGTTAGTGTTCTTAACCTCTCATCATCTGAATTGCTCCTTCTCCGGTCTGCTGTGTTTTGAGATGAGGAAATTATAACTTCCCCCAGTAGTTACGTGGATGGATCTGGTGTGTGAGCTGAGGATTTATACATCAGTAGTAAGATCACCTCTGCTTTTTATTTTCTGTTTCTTAATAATTCCCAACATAATATTTCCTTCTCTTGAACTGTTACTTTCACGGAATTATCAAGGGTAGTTTAAGGTCTTGTCCATAAGTAGTAATGATCAGTTCTAGGTCCACCATTTTGTTTGTAAAGTTTGGTTTTCTCCATATACATTACTTTGTATTAACACATGTTAGGTCTGTATTTTATAGAATCATAGAATGTCCTGAGTTGGAAGGAACCCACAAGGATCATTGAGTCCAACTCCTGTCCCTGCATATGACAACCCCACAGTTCACACCATGTGTCTGAGGGTGTTGTCCAGTCTCTTCTTGAACACTGTCAGGCTTGGGGCCGTGACACCTCCGTGGGGAGCCTGTTCCAGTGCTCCACCATCTTCTGGATGAAGAACCTTTTCCTAATGTCCATCCTAAAACTCCTCTGGCACATCTCTCTGCCATTCCCTCAGGTTCTATCATTGCTTGCCAGAGAGAAGAGTTTGGCACCTGCCCTTCCTTCTCCCCTTATGAGGAAGCTGTAGATGCCATGAGGTCTCCCCTCAGTCAGCTCTTCTCCAAGCTGAACAGACCAAGTGACTTTAGCCGCTCCTCATAAAGCTTCCTCTCCAAACCATTCACCATCTTCACAGCACTTTTCTGGACACTCTCTAGTAGCTTTTTATCCTTTTTATCCTGTGGCACCCAGAACTGCACACAGTGCTCCAGCTGAGGCCGCACCAGTGCAGAGCAGAGCGGGACAATCACCTCCTTCGCCCAACTGGCAATGCTGTGCTTGATGCCCCCAGGACACGGTTGGCCCTCTTGGCTTTAGTAGCCATTCATAGACTGTTGATAGGTCCTTCTGCTGTTCTTTCTAGTCAGACTGTGTTAAAATAGATCAAAATCATAAGCAAAACTTTGTTCTCTCTGTTGTTCATCCCTCTTCCACTCAATAATAAATTGAACAACGTAGAACCCTGCATGGCTTTCTGTGAAACTCTACTGGTAGACTTCCCTCACTACAAAAATTCACCATTTACTAACAAAATCACTTTATATGCTCATCTGGACTGTGTAGGATACCTGTTTTCTAGCTGTTTCAAAATATTGTCTTCTAATTCACAAAGCTGTGGGAGTTTGGACTGTGGTCAGCACAAGATTTTTTTGTTTGTTCTGCTGCAATGTTTTAGGAAGCCATGGAGATTATATAAACCAATGGATCACTTGGTATTGTTGTCTAGGTACTCAGTTGAAAATTACAAATTCAAACAATTTTCTGGCTTCCTGATTCTGCTAACAGATAATCTCAGTGTCTGTGCTCTTATTCAGTTTTCCCAAAAAACAGCAACATTTAAAGTGTTGAGTTATATAAATTTTCATCATTACTTTGGGGAATTTAGAGGCAAGAGGGACACTGAATAAGAAACTTTGGAGTAGCAGAGACAAACATGGGATTAGTCACTGGAAAGAGTAAGAAATGGATGCTTGGACATGAGTAAATATACTTTTTTTCTCTCCTAATTCCCAAAGAAGGCTGGTGGAAAAATAACAGGGAGATGTCTATTTCTTGCATCATCAGAAGGGTCTGGATCTGAGACACAAGGAGAGGAGTGAAAGTCTCATCTGACATTGTGGTAAACACATGCCTAAGAAAAATATGACTAATAAATATTCCAGCCTCCTCAGTTTTTTTGAGTAGCTCTTACTGACTTGTTTCCCAGGTGAGGTCAGTGCTCATTAAGAGATGACATGGGGATGTCGTTAGCCAGCAGAAAACTCCATCATTTAGATATTAAGTAAATGTTAGGCTGCCCATGTGTACTTATAGATTGGCTCATAAGTAAACTAAGTTTAAATTAAACAGCTAAAAGTCTAGCAGAAATGAAAAACAGGTAGTATAGCCAGTAAAAAAGAGGACTGAGCTCAGCATGAAGGTAAAATGAAGCTGTGGAAAGAAACCAACATAACATAATAGAAGAAATTGTAATTGTTACTATGACATCAAAAATAGCAGCCAGCTATTCAGAAAATAACAAAAGAAGAAAAGAAATACTGCATGGAGTGTAAAACTGCTTCATATTTTATTTTTTTAATTAAAAAATGCCGTTTTACAGCCATTTACTGTGTATAATGGATAAAAAGAAAATGTTAGATTAAAATTTTCAGGCCCCAATTCTATTTTGAGCAATTGAAAAACAAACTGTACATTTTTACCCCTATTGATTCATCTCTCAAAATGGTATTTTTTCAATTATCTCTTTTTGGATTAAAATTTCTGAGACTTTCAAAGCCTATTGTAGCTTGTTTACAGAGTTCTTCCCCACTTCATATATTATTTTGTGATCAGCTATTTTCTACACTCTAGATCTCATCTTACAAAAACGAATTTATGCTTTGTTTTGTATACATGAGTAATCCCCAGGCTTCTGATTCTTCCTGGGCTTGGACTTTTGCTGAGTCTCTTTCCAGCAAGCCAAAATGTTTACAGCCTTGTAGGCTAAGACTTCACTTACAGAAAAGGCCCATTTATAAAGGTGACATTTAAAATCTGTATTACACAAGCTAAATATTTATAGTTGCTTGTCTTTTTGGAGAAGTTTATATATAAGAATAAGTTAATATTTTAAATACTCTTGTGTATGTCTGTGTCTATATATGTATACATACACACATGCTATACATATTGTGCATATGTATGTGTGTGTATATATGCTAAAATGGAAATAACTGAACCAAGTTGTCTTTATCACTTGTTCCATTTGGATTTGATGGAAAAAAAAAAGCAAAAAAAACAAACAAAAAAAACCCAGTAAACCCAACCAAAACAAAAATAGCTTTATTATTGCAAACATGGGCAGAGTTTCAAGACAATCCAAAGAGGTGGTGCAATGAGAGCTGGCTGAGCTGGAATGGAATGACATAAATATTTCCTTTTCCTTCCTTTGCTTATAGGGCTGCCAAATTTGATTTCTTTTTGGTATGGAATTACTACTGTTGCTAATGAGAGTCAAGTGATTATTTTAAAAAGGAAATCGAATGAATGTTTAATTTATTGCAAATAACGAAGATTCTCAGACTTATTGAGAAAGACCTGAGAGAGAGACCGGTGTGGGCTCTCAGCTTTGTGTCTTTTTGTTTGATCTGTTTTTACAAATATTAGCAAAGATTAGAACATTGAAGAGTTTGTGCAGTACCTGGTGTGGCTTCTTGAAACTTATGAAAGTTTGTAGCATGAAAACTGTGAGGTTTGGTGCAATGTATTCTCTCTTTGTTTGTTTGTTTTTCTGAGTTGTTTATAAATTTTACTAAGCAAAACAATGAGCATACATATTTAAATCCTAAGTCTCAGTTTTAACTCTTTTTTTTTGTGATCTAATGTTGTTCAGACTTTCAGGTCTTTTATTCTGTTTCCAAATGCCACTCCCTGGATTTTTCGGAAACATTTTCTTTCAACATTCTTTTGCCTTAAATCACTTATTACAACAGTTTGTTCATAGCCTGGCTGGCCTAAAAAAGGAAAAGAATATTATTTTGTACACAGCATTACCTCAACTAATGACTGTTTTTTGGTAAGCAGCATGATGACTTCTAAATGTCAGGTTATTTGGATTGTGTTAGCCAGACTGATGGATTTAATAGCCTTTTATTACCCATATGTCTCCTTTGTAGGAGAAAATATATAGAGTAAGCGAGCCCCTGCTTGCTTTGACTGATCTCCAGGCAGTGTGAGCTTCATAGCTGGGGCAGCATGAAATTCAGCGCAGACTTCTCAAAACAGCTGAATTCAGAGACTTGTAGCCTCTGTCCAAGATCCACTATGCTCTACATTGTTCTGATGGGCCACTTTGATATAAAATCCCACTGTTTGATATCTCGTGGTGGCTTCTGTTTAATGACTGTTTATCATGATAATCAGAAAAATTTCATGATAATCAGATTAAATCTGCCATGAATATTTAAATCTTTAAAGTGCATCTGAATCTAAGTCTTATAATGTTTTAATGGTAAGGAAACATTTTTTTTACCATTTTTAAAAAATATTTTGGAAAATATGTGGAGCAGCGTGTGGTCTGGTGCACAGATAACTCTAGTGAGCCTTTCAAAATTTGAAATAAATACAAATAAATGCTGCATTACATTATCTGCTAAGATAATGTAAAAAGCTGGAGCAGCAGTATGGTTGTGTGGCAAGCCTGTGTAAAATATACACCATGATTCATTTGCTGATAGGAAGCTGCCTATCAAAGAATGATGCCTTTTAAGTGATATTTTGTCACTCTTTGGGACAATAGTTAATTTGAGTTCAAGAAAAAAGTATTGATTTGATAGCATTGTGATAAACTCTCTGATAAATTTGAAAGGTGAGAGCATTTTAAGTTATCATAAAATTCAGATCTTTGGCTTAGGTAACATTCTCAGTCTTAAATAAAGAAAACCCAGATACTTGGCTTAAATTGCCAGAAAAAGGACAGACTTCCATCAGGCAAGAACAACTGCAGAGCTGCAACAGGGCTGCAAGAGCTAGAGAGAGCAATCGGATTATGTGAATAGGTGGTTTGCACTGGCCAGACTCAAGTCATTAACTTTCTTATTTACTTTTATTGGCCTGGGCAAAGCTTAAGTAAGTGCGATAGCACCTATGTAAGGGGTAGAATCAGCTAAAATAAATCCATTAAAATGTTCACTAGTTAGAATTTTCTGTGCTGTATGTGTAGATTGAAGATATAGCTGTCAGAAGTGTAAATAATTACTACCAGGCAATTATTAAAGGTCTGTAAAGACCTTTCTTAGTATAGAAATGTCGCCTATACTGTATCTAAAGCAATTTTTAAAACTTGAACTATTCTTTTTCCTGAGCCAAATCATTTGAAATTTCTAAAATTTGGATACATGCTGAAACATATTTCTTGATTCAATAAACGACAGTTTTGAAAACTTAGCCAGAAAATCTTCTGATCTTCCTGTTGTGCCATCAGTGTTTTCTGATATGCTTTATACTGTGTCAACTTCATGTTCTTTCTGGAGCAGGTGTTTTCTTTTTGACATGTTCTGCTTTCCTTAAGCATTTTGGGTACATCTTACATGTGAAGAATTGCATAAAACTAGTGGAAACACAAGAAATATTGTCTAAAAGGTAAAAATAGGCAGAAATCATTGGAGATTTCCAACTGAACGGTTTGGCAAAGTAGTTTAAGTGGCAGAAAGCAAGACTAATAAAAAAAAAATAACAACCAGCATTCAATGTCAATCTTTATACTGGTCATACCTGTATAAAAAATATCTGCCCATCAAGGGATGTAAGACATCTTTTGAAGAATTTTGTGGGTATGCCAAACACTTTAAATAGTACAGGGGAAGTTTTCCATTTTTTATGAACTTACAGTGTGAACAACACTTAAGAGAACAGATATAAGAGGCAGGTAAATAACTTGTGTATGGCCCACACACTCAAGTACTCAGGTGTATTAGGCAGGTCAGTTTTGTAACTCTGTGGCATGTGTTTATAATCCCTTATTTTTCAAAGAAAGAAATCAGAACTAGTTGTGGTTTGGCACTCACCATTCAACAATATCAAGTTGAATTCAAACTAGATTTGCCATTTCAATATTGGTAAAGTTCGAATTCCCACATTATATATGAAAACAGTAATATCTGTGCAACCCAGATTCTTCAGGTAACAGTTTTCCATTATCTTTCTTTTACTTTTTTTTTTTTCCTGTGGATATCTGTGAGGCATTGTTTTGTAATAGTATTAGCATAGTGCAAGTACCCATCTTGCTTGTCAGACATTGTTTATGACAGAATTTGTATCCTGACTTTTTTTCCCCATACCTACCTTCCTAAAGTCTTCTCCTGAAAATCAGAAAAAAAATATGTATATAATCATTAGTCTATAATAATAAATGCACCTTTGTCTATTACCTGGAGTATAATTTACATTTATAGGATCCTTAAATATTAAACTATATTTCATGTACTTATTGGCTTTTGCATGTTGACTTTGCTTTGAAAATATCCTTATTTCTTTGAAGGTCTATTTCATTTTTCAGGAGCCAATCTTCTGGACAGTGTAAGCAAAAAATGACTTTTAAAACAAGCTGATGATTGCAGCGGAATTAATTTAATTTAATTTTTAACTTTGAACTCTGGAGATAATTGGGCACTATGGTATATGCCTATAAAATAAATAATTTTTAACATCTGGACCGACATGTAAGAATTTTCCAATAGCATCAGGATTTGAAAAACTTATTCAACGTCTCTGTGGATTTAAAATTTGCCTTTTTTTTTTCTCTCTTGGTTGATTTGTCTTTGTTCTGTAAATCTGTTTTTTTTAACTGCGTAGTGACAAAGCATCAGTGGGTGGGAAATAAAATTCAGCTCAGGGTTATCTTCAGGACTTGTCCCTCTAGAGACCAGAGCGTGTCTGTCATCTCTCAGGAGAGATTTCAGCCGTGACACTACTGTAGTAGCACAATATCTGATGCCAGAGGAAACTTTAGTAATGAAATTTATGTGCTTAAGAAGTTAAGTGCTGGGTTTGTGGCTTGCACTTCTCAGCCTCTTAAATTCTACTTGAGGTGTCTTAAGTATCTGTGGAAATCCCAGCCATGAAGTGGCATTTGTATGCCTCTGGATCAGAGGGTGTATTTATACTTCTGACCAGTCCTACCTCGGTTATAGTTTAGCTGTGGGTCCAAGACAATTCTTTTTAAGGTGAACTTAAAATTTGGTGGATAATATTTGTGGGAGAGACTTTATTCACTGGCTTTTAAGCTATATATGTGGCACTGTTCTTAGTCAAGCAGAGTAGTTTTACATTTCCAAGACATGTAAATATGTATTTTCAGTTGTTAGAAACATTCTAAGAATCTATTATTTGAGGCTGAAAAGTAATTAGCAGATATATATGCTTATTGAAACCTAGATTTTTTTTTTTTTTTTTCCTTTGGTGATTTTTGGCTGCAGATACTACTCAAACTTTTTTTTTTTTTTTTGAGATGACTATTTATATTAAGATATTAAGTAATGTATTTAAGTAGTTAGTCTATTTAGTACATTAATGCTAGTATGTACCCATTTGCTTTGTTTCAATTTGCTCTTTTAATTTACAAAATAGAGATTGTACCACTTCACAGTTAAAAAAACTCAACCCAGAAACACGCTGTGAGTGGTACTTGGGTTTCTTTTGGCTGCTGGGTGTCAACAGTAGTGGCTTGTTTCTGCCCTTGGTCTTCTCAGTCAGTTCTCAGAGTTAGCCGAAAAATTTGCACGGGAAAAGCATTTGGTTTCACTTGAATCATTCCCTGATTTTGTGGCCTGTGATGTCTGTGGCCCCTCATGTTAGTCTTGGTGAAAAGGTGGCCTGGCAGGCAGCGGGAGGGGAGGAACTGCTTCCTGAGGAAGCTGTTAACTGGCCCCTGGGGCCTCACTGGAATGGGCCTGCACTCAGGGAAAAACCTTAAAAATAACTAGAGATTGTGATACAACTTGAAGGGACAGGTTCTGCACACACAGAGGACTGTGAACACCCCTGTTGAGATCTTCTTGCAGAAGAAGTCCTCTTCCACTTTCCCTTCTTGCAGGTGAGGGAGAGCCACCTGCCCCTTGCTCCATGTTTCCCTGGGCGTGCTGCTTCCACCCAGCAGCAAAAACAAATGTCTTACTTCAAAAACATTAAAATTAAAAATTTTGACTTCCCTGAATTAATTTTTAATTAATCTCCCCTCTGAGTTGTTTTGCTAGGTATGGACCTGTTGGAGAGGGTCCAGAGGAGGCCACAAAAATGATCAGAGGGCTGGAACAGCTTTGCTATGAGGACAGGCTGAGAGAGTTGGGGTTGTTCAGCCTGGAGAGGAGAAGGCTCTGGGGAGACCTTATTGCAGGGGCCAGTAAGAATATTTCTAATATTTTATTTTCATTCTGTTTCTGCAAGACTAATCGACCCATAGAATCATAGAATCATTTAGGTTGGAAAAGACCTTTGAGATCATCAAGTCCACCTCTAAACCATGTCCCTAAGGATCTTACCTATGCATCTTTTAAACACCTCCAGGGATGGTGACTCCACCACTTCCCTGGGCAGCCTGTTCCAATGCCTGACAACCGTTTCTGTGAAGATGTTTTTCCTAATATCCAGTCTAAACCTGCTCTGATGCAACTTGAGGCCACTTCCTCTTGTTCTATCACTTGCTACTTGGGAACTGAGACTGACACTCTCCTTGCTATGTCTTCCTTTCAGGCAGTTGTAGGCAGCGATAAGGTCTCCTCTCAGCCTCCTTTTCTCCAGGCTAAACAACTCCAGATCCCTCCTTTTAACTTCTGTTTTATTGCATGTGCATATGTTTGAAAGCATTTTTCTTTCCTTTTGAACTCTGGGAATGACCCCTTGAGAGTCCACGTTAGATTTAATGTGTTACTGAGAAGCACATGGATTTGCTCTCCATATGGCCCAAATAATATTTATATGGCTTGACTGATAGCAAGTTTGAAAGTGATAAGGAGTGATGAAAGTAAGGATGTACGTTGTAACATTCAAAATGGAAAAGTCTTTAAAAATGGCATTAAACTGTAAAGACTGAAGCAGCACAGAATCATCTTTGCTTATACTGAGACAGGAACTTTTGACCTTGGGAACAACATGTGTACAAAAACATTTTCTGGCTAAAAGTGTTTCATGCTTCTTTCTGGTATTTTTGTACTTTGTTAATGTAATGAACATTACAGAGATACTAAAAAGTGATTTCTAATAAACTGTTGACTTACTACTGTCAATATGAGAAGCGCTATGAAGGGGGTACATTTTATTTAGTTTAGTTCTACTTTTGCAATGTGAGGTAAAATGAGATGGGTGTTGATTGATTCAAGTTATAGAATGTGATTAAAATGTATAAAGCATAATAATTATTATTAATCATTGATTCTCTTGATGCATTCTGTAAAGTAACCTGTTCTCTAATGAGTAGGAAGCAGGAATTGGAAGTTAATAGTAGCTCTAAAATTGCTTTATTATTTTTTTTCTAGTTTTGATATTGATAGGATGGGCATAGAAAGAAGAAAAATGAAGGAATTATCTTTATTCCCAGAGATTCCCTTCCCTGAAAGTCATTCAGTTGGGTACTTTAAGGTTGAGGCTCTTCATAGTCAACAAGCAGCTTCTCCCAAGAGCCAGGAACGCATGGGTGCCTGTGCCGAGGCTGGTTGTACTGATGAGGAATGAGAGGATAAATATGAGAGAAGTCCTGACGCAGCCTCGTCACTCTCAGTTCTTCTGAGTTTGCTTTGCCAGGAGCAGGAGGAGCTGGAGGCAGAGCAAGAAAACAGCTAATTTATCTGCTCTGGCAGCCTGTCATTAACTTCAGGAAGCAGAAAATAAAATTCCAAGAGTTGCAGCTTTTTCAGTGAAGTGACCTGGGATTTCCATGAAGTGGAAGGAAGAGCTGTCACATTGTCTGAAACCGGGAAGCGGGTAATAGAGTACCTGAATTTTTGTTTTTACACTTTATGCAAGCCAATAGTACCTTCCATATTAATAGAAAACGTTCTTGGCATTCTATAAGAACAAATATCTAGATAAATTATAACAACACCTGAGTCTGTTTGAATCTAAAATGGTAATCTCTGTATTGGAAATACATAATGGTTGGAAATATGTTCCAATAAAATCCACCTAGTACAGAGGGAGGAGTGACACATAGATTTACAATGAATAAAGGCTTTTGAGTCAAATTTAGATGCTATTTTTAGTTGCAGTAGTTCCTTCAATTTTCCACATCCTTTGGCTTGATGTTGATCTTGTATTGCAAGACTTCTTTTTGAACTGAAGGAGACAAAATGTGTATTCTTTAGTAAGGTCATTGTCATTGTAGATGCTGGATGTTATTTATTGGTATAATAAATGTAATTCAATCTCCCATGCACTGCATCAGTGAGGCTGCCTGCCCCGAGGAAAGAAAACCCAAACCAACCAACCAACTAAACAAAAACCAAACAAAAAACAACAACAAACAAGCAATCATTAAGAACTGCTGAAAAAAAAAACACAAAAAAACCAACAAAACAAAAAAACACACATGAACTTCAGTGCTTAACCTCTCTGGACCTATTTTAAGCAAAATAGTCAGTGTTACTCCTGACTTGCTGTTTGCTTCTAGTGAGTGGAATCTGAAGGTAAATACACTCAAGCTGGATGCATGGCTAGACTATCCTGTTTTTAACAGGGAATGTCGTTAAGTACCAGAATGACTTGCTTTAGGTTTTACTTGATTCATGGTCCTTTGAATCACAATTTTCTATTTTTCTCAAAGGCATGGTTCAGCTCTGACAGCAATAATTGCTGTAAGACAGGAACTTCTCTACCATTGTGTGACTTGGCCTGTGTGGGAGGTCAGAGGATGATAATATTTCTTCCTGGCTTTCAGTTCTTTTCTCTGAGAATATCAGTATTTCATGGACATAGAATTTAGACATAAGCATCCCTGTGAGACAGAGAAGTGTGGAAACATTATTTATTTTGCAAAGCGGTAGATGCGGGGGAGAAAGGCTAAAGCATAAAAGCACTATTTCTGGTGGGTTTTTTTCCTCACAGGCATTAATTCACATGACTGTTAATAAAATTAAACTGTTATTGCATTTGTTTCAGTGGTTCATGGTATGTCATACACTAGTCAGCTTCATTTTTTTTGCTATCTTCTTTTGCCTGCTATAGAGGATATACTTTTTTTTTTTTGATTGAAAAATACAGTTGAAACAAATATTGAGAAGGAAACTGAGGTATCATCTCCAACTGTCACTAATAATCTAAAAATATTTCAGTGTATCAGTAGCTCTTTACGATACAGACTGTGCCAGTCATCAGTTCATTGTGTGCTTGTCCTTATCCGTCATGTATTTCTGTTAACATAGCACTCATGTGCAGCTATTGTACCTTAATTTATTGGGCATGGCACAAATGCAGGACAAGAACGCAGCCCATTCCCAGAGATATTTCTGACAAAAATAATCAGTAATGAGTCATTTGGCTGTACTGTTCACAACCCTTTCATTGTTTGGTTTTAGAAACAGATCTCTCTGAGAGGAATAAAGACAGATTTCACTTTTTCTTGTTATTCCTTCAGACTGCAGAAATAGCATTACATCTGTTTGAATTCTACCCACACTGTTAAAAGGTTTTTTGATTATTTTTTTGATAGCATGAGAATTAAAAACAATTATAAAATAAAATTTCTAGTTTCAAAATACAGTGTTTCTGTAGCCGAGGGAGTACTCTGAAGTTGGATGGGACAAAGAGCCATGATCATGTCAGAGTGAAATTTCCATGTATAATTCTTGGCAATTAAGCCTACATGTCTAAAACTTTGAACCAGCAAATCCTACTTGAGTCCTATAAATGGCACTACATAGCTGGTTGGAAAAGTTGGCAACAAGGGCAGCAGAGGGATCTACAGACTTAGTAAGACAATACTGTATTGCTTTTCACCGAGTTCACATTTAAATGTTTTCCTTTCAACTCTAATGGCAAAATAATTGTTAGTTAAAACAAATCCTTAGCTCTTGGAGAAGGCTGTGTCATAATAAGCTCTCCATTCACCAAAGCTGCACCTGATTAATATATATATATATATATTTTTTTTTTTTTTAAGACTTATAAACTTGAATTCCCTTTCAACAGATATGGCATATTTTACAAATCAGGTACTGTAATTGGATAATTGATAGATCATCCAGATTTAATTCTGGATACTTTTGTAAGCATGGCTTTATGATCAAGGTGAGTACTGCCAAATGTTCTGCATCATGTTCTATAGTTTTCAATATTTTTGTGATACTACCATTTACTTTTGTTACCAAAATTACAGTATACTAGATATTATAGACTATGATACCCACTCACTGTGTAGTAATTATGTTTTAGTTTCCCGTCTTAAAATGCAGTGGCTTTATTTTATGTGCCAAGTGCTGATGTACAGATAATAAAAATCTCTCCAAGTAAATTAGAGAAAATCACATATTGTATCTTGTAATTAGACTGGGGAAGAGTTAATCCAGGAAATGAACTGCCAAGAAAAAGGTGAACCATGTATTTTTGTTTGTAAAAGAATCACTAGGGCTAAATCTTAAAACCGGGCAAAAAAACCCCAAAAATCCTAGTTTTTCTGGTATTCTAGAAAATGTTACACGGTTATCAGTGAGGATTACTATAAGTAGTGCTATGGCTGAAAGTGGGGCTTGGTTTTCTTTTTTTTAAAGTGGTGGCCTACTCTTTGTTTGTTCAACAAAGTGACACATTTTTTTACAGGGCAGTAGTTAAAGCAGCATTAAAGTGCCATTGACATCATCCAGTTACTGCACTGACTTGATTATATAACCTCTTTTGTGCAATTTTCATGCTCTGCTCTGTTTGAATGTTTTTACTATGCTGATGGCTGTTTTTCATTTCCTGCTGGGATGACCTTGAATAAAAAAAGAATAAGAATAAAGTAGACATAAGCAATGTAGTCTTGCTGGCATTTGCAGATCTTTTGTTCTGTGTTGAGAAACATAGTAGTTTGGCATTTATGGTATAGGTTATTTCTGCTGGGTAGTAATTAATCTTCAACGGTTAGAAAAAAATTAATGTTTTTCTCTTATTTTGTTCTTTTGAATTTACCAGTGGCAAAGTGATCAGGTTCTGACAGCTCCTACCTTATTAAAACATCTGAAGAGAGCTAAACAAATGATAAATGCAGTGGTCATTTGTAACTTAGATTATTATTTTAACCAATTAAATCTAATAACCCTATGAATCTAAAATTTATCTGTTAAATTGCTCCCACCTTTTTTTAAAGGAAAAGGAGATTAACTAGTTTGCACTTTTTTCCAGATTCAGTATATGTCATGCAGCTGAAGGAATTGCTATTTTTCTGTTTTGGCACTTCTTGCTCATAAACATTTCAGAACTAACCTTACAGATGAAGATGAATAAGAGTGCATTGTCTTTTGACATATACATTTTTCAGGCTTTTTATTTCCTTTGAAAGTAGTTTGCATTGTTTCTGCTGATTCTTACCCTTGGTTGGGTATGCCACCTCCTCCTCTTAATTTGTCAAATGAAAATAATAAAGATTATTTTACTGTACAGTTTACAATCACATATAGATGAAGAGTTTTTGCTTTAAACAGTTTTCACTAGACGTTTTAAAAGTATCTGCCTTTGGGGCAGGGGGTTGGGCACAGGGCTTGTTCTTTTTGATCCACAATTAGCATTTGAGAACGTTTCAGTTTTTAAGATTTACTGGAAGAGGGTGTAATCCTTTCAGATGTTTCTATTTTGCTGCTGTGGTGATTTTGCTTATCTCATGAAATATCTCTGAATGTAAACTAATTTGTGTCCTAAATCAATATTTTACTGTTCAACCCTTGAAATAAGGTAATGAGATACTTATCATCACAGCTAATAAAAAAATCAAGATTTGGTTTCATTGGTAAATGCTTCAGTATTTTTCTTTTTAATGAAGATTGATTAAAGAACTCAATAATGTGTCAACATTGTGTTTCAAACGTCAGGGTATTATGTGACTATGTTGATTTCATCCACATTGCCTTTTTCTTGTCCAAAGCTAAAAGATATACAAATATTTTCGATTTAAAGTATGAAATCAGATGCTTTCAATATGATAGGCTAGTACAAATGCTTGTCCTCTAAACCTGAGTTTAAATGCATTGTTCTATTTTGCCAATGGTAAATCTGATCCTTTGGCTTTATTCTGTCTTGATGAATGCTGGTTTTGGAGAAACTTGGAAGTCCTACTTTTTTTGGAATTCTTTTTGTTTGTTTGTTTCAGTTTGATTTTCATGTGGTATTTCTCAGTATGAACATATTAATGTGATTTATTACCTATTTTTTAGAGTTAGAATTTTTTAGGGTTAGTACTAACACAAGCAATGAATGCTTGGTTAGATGAGCTACTTGTCCTCCTGAGCCTGCGCAGTGAAAACAGTAGCAAATGAATGTAGATGAGGTTCTTAGGGACATGGTTTAGTGGCAGTCTTAGGTTAATGGTTGGACTCAATGATCTCGACAGTCTCTTCCAACCAAAGTGATTCTGTGATTATAAATGAATGTATTATTTAAAATTTGTTCTTTAATCTGAAAAGGATTTTTGCATTGATCTTCATCAAAATCAGGAGGGCTGTGAACAGAAGATGAAATTACACATCGTGCCTAAAATTTTCTCTTTGCATAAAGAATTCTGACTTGTTTTGGTGTTGAGTATCCACAACTTGATCTGCAGGCGGCCCCCTTCTGAGGTGCATGACAGGGTTACACAATGATGCCTTGGCCACCCCTCTTTAAATCAGTTGTAGAACTGTTAATTATTTTCCTTAGTTTGACAAAGCAACAGAATCTTTAGAAGTCAGACATATGTAAAAGGAATTTGAATTAAGATTATTGAAGTACACCCAGTCTAGTATTTATAAAAGTAATGAAATCTAAAGCCTTAACTCTTCTCCCTGTATGTTTTTTTTTTTTTTTCAATAGTTAAAAACCAAAAGAATAAAGGAAGACCGAACTTCAAGTATTTTTTTATAAAAAAGTTATAATTTTAATTTCAGTACCTGGTTTATCCTGAGTAAAACCAGTCCTTTCCATAAAAGGGTTTCCTGTATTTTGAACAGTATGATATAAAACTTCTTTAGTTGACTTTTCTTGTAAGTGGCTTGATGTTTAAGGTCAATATATTTGAAAGCTGTATTGTTTGCTGTGTATCGTGTGTGATTTTTATATTTCAAATATTTATTAAGGACTTTTAGTAGTTATTGCTTTATTTATTTTATAAATAGCTCCAAATTAGCTCCATGAATTATCACAGACCAGATGATACAGGGCCAGGAAAATAGTCCCAAGAGTATTTGGTTTACTTGGTATCATCGGCATGTTGTTTTGTTTGTGTTATTCGAGGGAGATGTAATGCTTCACAGTGATGGGCTTAGCTTCTGTGGAAGTCTGTATGGCTGAAGTGTAATTTTACAATATAAATAGTTAAGCTGTGAAGGGCTGCAGGAAGGAGGAAGATGGCAGTTGTTAGTATCTAGGATGTTTTTGTGGTTTAACAGAAAGCCAAGTTTTAGGGTTTTATGTAAAAGAGACAGATCATTATTGTTGTAATGGCTCTTCTGTTTTTAAATATGTAGTTGCCTGTGGGTGTGTTTGCAAATGAGAGCTAACACTGTTAGCAAAGTGTTTTGGGAGGTCAGACAGAATTTCTTTGAAGGAAGATGCTTAGGTACAGGACCACAAGCTTAGAGAATTCAATACAAGAAAGCAGCAATAGCATGCTCTTCCTTAAAAGTATTCTTATGTTGCCTAGGTATAATTTTAAGAAGTAAATGTTTTCAGTGTGAAACAAACAAGAAAGGAGACAATCTGATTTAGGAGTTAGGTTTACTAGATTTTTATTCGAAGAACTGAACGCATGACACTTAGGTTTGGATTATTATACAAAAGTGATTATATTACTCTGAAATCGCATGCCATGATCTTAGGTGTTTGCATAATTTTTATTGGTTGTTTCATTTATTATTTAGAGATTAAGAATGGGAAACATGACAGTCAGCAACTGGGGTGGACTCTCTCAGTCTACTGATTTAACCTTTTGGTGCACTCCAGCCAGCCGGTGGCAATCAGGCTTGCTGAGCCCTGAAGAGAGATGAATGGGCAGGGAACAGGCTTTGTGAGTAAGAAGTCATGTGGCAGTGTGGTTGGGCAGGATCTAGTCTGAAAAAAAAACAGACAAGAAACCTCATTATGCTGATTAACCACACATTATTTAAGCAATACAAAATCTCTGAGGATCTGGATTGTAATGGGCTACCGGAGCTATCCTTACTCGTTATTCAGCCTAACACAGTCCTTGCTCCTGCTGTCCACTCTCCGAGGGGATGTTTTCCTGAGCTCCAGTTGCTGTTATGTGTTCTGAGCCCTTCTCCTGTCCCCTGGAATGTGGTCAGTTCTCATAAGCTGGACATGGGTTCTGTAGCAGAGGAGAATGAGAATGACATTTCAAGCCTGAGAAATATATAATGATTTACGGAGACTTTAATTTGCTTTGAAAAAGCTGGTGGCTGTCTGATTCTTCTCTCTCTCATTGCCGTTCAGTTAATTATTTCCACTTCTCAGGGATTTATAACTTCAGGCTCGTTTCTAATTTCAAACATCTTCCAGAGTATTTGCAGCCACTCCAAATTTGCCAACATCTGCAAACTTCATGAGTTTATTTTTTTCTTTTTACCAAGCTTGTCTTAAAAAGATTTAATAACTTATGGGAGATTTCTGCCCAGTTCTATTGATATAGCATTTCAGTTCAATAACTAGTCTTTGCTTATCCTCTTTTTCCCTACCAGTTGAACACTTGGTTTACAGAAATTTCCTCTAAACCGTATTTCTCTGGTTTGTTTATGCGAATGGCCTGTGTCAAAACCCTTAAACTAATGTGTGCAATGTATACTTCATTTCCTTTATCTACTTGACTTATTATCCTGTTATATAAGGAAGTTAAGACAGCTTGACAGAATTTCTTCTTGAGGAATCTACAGTGGTTATGACTTAACTTCTGTGTACAAGAAATACCTCATGAAGTATAACTACATCAATTTAGAGAAAAAAATAGCTGCGCGTTCTTTGAGTAGCATTTGTGATTTGCCTCATTCTTTATTTTGTGGGATTTTGTGCTGAAAAATTGCTGAAAAAGCTTCAAGTTAACATTTAAAAATGTTACTTCCCTTGAAGAAAGAGCTCCCCTTTGAAGGAATGTACCAAAATCACAATCCTACATTTTAGTAAGATTAACATTGTTTTTTTCTCCCAATTTTAGTGTAGTTGTAGTACTAACTTGAAACAAAACATATAATTAAGTGTTCTAAAAATGTATTTTTGTCATCATAAGTTTCTATGAAACATTTTACTTACAAATATCAAATGTACTGGGCTCTGGAGAAAATTTGTGTGCTGTGTTTTTTTACAGCTCTTTTTTAATACCTCCATGCAAAATGAAAAAACAAATGGGTCAGGTTTCAAATGTGATGTACTATTTATTTAGTATTAACAACTTCATATAAGAAGGGAAATAGTATGAGGAGCTGAGATAAAATATCACTATCTGCAGCAAT